>NW_019154155.1:4410997-4778057 GCF_002288905.1 Enhydra lutris kenyoni | reverse complement strand
CGAGCCCCGCATCGGGCTCTCTGCTCAGCAGGGAGCCTGCTTCTTCCTCTCTCTCTGCCTACTTGTGATCTCTGTCAAATAAATAAAATCTTAAAAAAAAAAAAAGTTGGGGCGTGGAACTGAAAAATCTGCATATTCCTGAAAACTACATTTGCTCTGAATTCCGCAAGCCCACGCATGTTAAGAATTTCTTTATTGTTGTTATTATTATTATTAACATATAATGTAGTATTTGCTTCAGGGGTACAGGTCTGTGAATCATCAGCATTACACAATTCGAATACACTCACCACCATAGCACGTATCCTCCCCAATGTCCGCAACGCAGCCACCCTAACCCTCCCCCGCACCCTCCAGGAACCCTCAGTTTGTTTCCTGAAATTAAGAGTTTCTTCTGGTTTTTCTTAAAACTACTTATGTGTCAGGGCGCCTGGGTGGCTCAGTGGGTTAGGCCGCTGCCTTCGGCTCAGGTCATGATCCCAGGTCCTGGGTTCGGGCCCCACGTCGGGCTTTCTGCTCAGCCGGGAGCCTGCTTCCTCCTCTCTCTCTGCCTGCCTCTCTGCCTGCTTGTGATTTCTCTCTGTCAAATAAATAAATGAAATCTTAAAAAAAAAAAAACTACTTATGTATCAAGTTATTCTGAAATCTGCAGAAGCTGCAAATACTTTCCCGCAGACCATTTAAATTAGCTCGTCCCACCTCTAGTAAACAAAAATTTTTAAAAATGTTTTAAAATGTGTGTGTTTTCTACTTATCTTACTTTAATAGCTAAGCAAAATTAAATTTATATTTTAATTGTGGTAAAATATACACAACACCGCCATGTTGACCATTTTAAATATACAGTTCAGTGGTGTTAGGGACATTGATGTTGTTGGGTAATCATCACTACTGTCCATCTCCAGAACTTTTTTTAAAAAATATTTATTTATTTGACAGACAACAAGAGCAGGAACACGAGCAGTGGGAGTGGGAGAGAGAGAGGGGGAAGCAGGCTCCCTGCTGAGCAGGGAGCCGGATGTGGAACTCCATCCCAGGACATTGGGATCATGACCTGAGCCGAAGGCAGCCGCTTAATGACTGAGCCACCCAGGCGCCCCCAGAACTTTTTCATCTTGCAAAACTGGGAAACTTAAAAAGAAAAAAATAGTGTCTCCCCCATCTGTCTTATTCATCTTTCCTATTCTTACATCCTTGACTGCTCTTTCGTTTTTGCTAAATCATAGCCTATACCAGCCTTCTAACTTTGATGAAGTATTTTCTAATGAACTCTGGATGAAATCCACTCTATCAGGCAATCACTATTTGCTGAATATAAACCCTGTTCTAGTAAAGTGTTATCTATTATCCCATCTGGGGCCAAGTCAGATGCAGCAGAACACCTACCCCATATGACTGTTGTCAGTGTTTTCCGTTTTGTAGGCTTAGAATAATACCTCAGTCCTGGTTGTTCCACTGGTCATAAGAAATGATTTAGCTGAGGCACATGCCTTTAGCAGAGGCCTTTGTTTTGCAGCCTCTGATCCTCCATTCTTTGGTCTTTACTTTTCAGAATCCATTTACTTAATAAACTGTGTTCAGCCTCTGAAATGTCCTTAGCCATTAGAAGCTTTACTTGGAGATGCAGTAACTTTACACCTAAAAATTAGGTGCCAAGATCTTGATCACATAATCACTGCCATGTTGAAGTTTGTAAAACAAACAAAAAGCCAAAACAAAAAAACAAGTACCACACTAAATCTAATTTGACCACTTAATTCTCGGATCATTTTGTCATGATCTGCCCTTAGTTCTTGCTCCCTTTTTCTTAGCCAACTTGTCTAAATCTGCACTCAGAGCTTCCTCACTTTCCCCCCAGCTGCTGAAACCACTTTTAACATGCCTTTCCAGGCGAGAAGTAAGTAGATGAGACTCTGTACACATTTGTGAGCCAGACCACAGGGTTGGAATCCTGTCTGTACTAGGATGATCACTGTGATTTGAGGTAAATTAGTTAATATTTCCAAGTCTCAGTTTTCTCCACTGTAAACAACTCTGTCGTGGTTTGGGGTTTGGGGATTAAATGAGATATTCTGTAGAAAGGGATTAAATGAGATATTCTGTAGAAAGTGACTAACCAAATGCCTAGCACATTGTAGACTCACTACAGGTCATTTTACCTTCTTCCAGTTTTGGCTTACTCCCACCCTCTGATCACAAATGAGGTTGACTGGGACCTTAGCTTCTGCTTACCTTGTAGTAAAGTCTTGATTTCCAGAAACCGTAGTTAAAATGGTAGTGTTAGGTATATACATACTATCTAATTCACACAGTTCCACTACCCATTTAATGAACCCCATGTCTATTAGTCATTGGTGCATATTCCCATTAAAGCATTTGGCATATTTCAAAGCATTGTTTTTAATCACACAGTTTGACATCCTTTTGGGAAAGGCTATCTTATTTTGGTCTGGCACAATGCCCAGCATATATCATACATTCAACAAGTGAATGTATGAATAAGTTAAAAAAAAATGGCACAAATGAAACTGATGTGCCTATTTCCATTCTTTGAGTATCAAACATACAGAAATATACATAGTTTATTTTTTAAGACAAACTGCATTTTAAATTATTTTGCTGTACTTGGAAATCTTTGTACTTGGAAAACTGTTTTGTAATTAGGTCTTTTTGGTTTTGGTTTTTGGGATTTTGTTTTGTTTTGTTTTGTTTTGCATTATGTTCCCAGGCCTGTAGAACTCTCATTAAGACTTAATATTTTCAACTTTTCTTTTGCAGAGGAAACAAATTCTTATAATAGACCCAATCTCTAGCCGACTAACCATTCTAAGTATGAAATCTTCAGGCAGCTGCTGACATTTGTCTAAGTGCATTGACTATATTGGTCTTTTTAAGCTCCGCTTTGTTCATTTCTTCATCATCAGCTGTAGAGAAAAATATACATCCTTGGCTGGGATGTATTTTCAACCATGTAGTTTATAAACCAATCCCCAAATAAGAAACTGCTTCTAAAACTATAAGATCTATGCTGCTTTAAATGATAATTGGAGAAAAACAGAATAGAAACACTGATAGTTCCAAAATATTCTGAATTCACTTAACTCTGTGCTCCTTTTCGGTAGGAGGGACATAAGTTATATGACAGAAAAACTGTTCCCAAGGGATTTCACTTTTACTAGAGGCCAGGCCTGAATTCAAAACAATGCAAGATGGCATTTAAATGATAGAGGAGAAGGAGTGTGGTTGGCTAGAGCAGGGAGGGAAGAGGGAAGAGAGGAGATTGATCTGGAACTTGGGAAGTGAGAAAGGTTTGGATAGGTGGGATCCTCAAAGATTGGAGGACAGTAGGGTTGAGAGCATGGAAGAAAACTAGATGGCTCAGGGCAGAAGAACTGGTTTAGGTCTGGCCTTGAGTGGCTTCAGGGCCACAAGGGGATCATGCAGTATTTCCACCAATATGTGAAACAACTGTCAGCTCTCTTGACCCTCTACACGTGTTTGTCTTTGGGGTATTTATGCCTCTTTTCTGGTATCCCCATCCATCCCACCCTGATCTCCTTCTTTGTATGTCAGACGCTCTCTACCCAGTGATTGCCTTCTGCCTGTCTAGATTTTATCCTGGCCTTTCTCACCCATTATTCCCTGGGCTTCTCTAAATTATTTTCCCTCCTACCTACTACCAAAAGTTTGATTTTCTCGGGGTTGTTGGTCTTGAACAAAAGAGATCAACTAGCTTTTCTTATTGAAGACATTTACTTTATTTTATGTCCATTTCAAAAGATGAAATTAATGCAAATGAATCTTTGATTCATTTCTTTGATCTTAGCATGTTTAGGGAAGATAAATAAAACTTGCTATCCTGATTCTGAAAGATTCCTTACTGTTGCATTACAGAACAATGTGAAGATTGATTATCTTAGGTGGAGGAGAAAAAAATATGGAGGTCCTCAAAAGGTAAAGAGGCTGGACTCAGTCCTATAGCAATAGAGCAAGGGGCATACAGATGGACATTATAAAGAACCATTGCTTGGAATAAACAGAGGTGAAACTATATTTATGGTGGATAATTGTGTAGCGAAGGGTATGAATCACTCTCAGAGGCCCTAGATGAGTCAAAGAATTGCTAATTATGTCTTTTTTGTGCAGTTTGGGGCCATGGGTAAAAATATCTGGGTATCATGATTGATACCAGCTTGTGTAGAAATAGGTCAAGATTAAATCTTACTGACAGTGAAAAAGCAGTGCCAAGGGTTGCATTTTCAATGTCTTTCAGATCCTCCTCTGCTTCTCATTCCTTTCCCATCATCCTAGTTTACACTCTCATTACTGCATGCTTTGATGATTGCAATCGTCTCTTAACACATACTGTTGCTTCTAGTCTTCTTCTCCTCTGAAGCATCCCATAGATCTATGTCAGATCAATCTTCTTAAAACATTTCTTTCACCATACTTCCATTAGCTATGTGATTTAACCTTCCTAAACCTGTCTCCTTGTTGGAAAATGAGGAGTTTGGTTTCAGTTTATTTTTCTAGTTCTAAAATTCTCATTCTATGCCACTGCAAAGTGCTCCCCCCTCTTTTAAAAAAATACAGCAAACTGTATTGAGTGTAAAATATGTGCCAAGCTTATTGCCATAACTTAGAAATGCAAAGACAAAGAAGTAACAGCTCCCCCTGTGGTGTTTTCTCATGGGCAAGGGGTCTCCACATAATGGAGTGTGGCCCCTATGCTTAAAGCTTTTTAAAAACATGTTGCCCCCATTTATGTATGTTTATTTATTACTTAAACCTACACATTTACAATGAAATTATAAACACATAGTAAAACATTTAATGATGATAAAAATTAAATAGTATTTGTAAAATAAAATTTTAATTTTGTTATTAAAAGTGAAATAAATTTTTCCTCTTTCTAAAAATGTTAATCATATCTAGTGAGATCAGTGTGATTAAATTGGCTTTATGAAGTTGGATAATTTTGGTTTAAGTTTTGGGAGATAGAAATACAAAAGTCTGACATTGTGTTTAATTTAGACATAGTTTTTAATGACTGTAAAAACTCAAAAAGATATAAAAATACATTAATTCAAAGGAAGGAACTGGATCTGTTATTAACTGAAGTAATGAAATCATGACATTTGTGTCTTTTTAAGCTTTTTATTCTGAAAAACTTAAAAGACATACAAAATTGGAGAGAATAAAATGATGAGCTTCCCTGTACAACTAACGTGACTTGAACAGTTACCAGCTCATGATCCATCTTGTTTCATCTCTAGCTCCGCCTTTTCCCCCAACCAGTTTAGGTTGAAGTATGTCTCAAGTTCATACAATTTTATTTTAAATATTTTAGTATGTATTTTTTTAAAAAGATGACTTAAAAGAAAATCCATATACCTATTTCTTGTTTTGTATTTCTTTTTTTTAATATTATTTTTATTAACATATAATGTATTATTTGCCCCAGGGATACAGGTCTGTGAATCATCAGACTTACACATTTCACAGCTCTCACCATAGCACATACCCTCCACAATGTCTATAGCCCAACCACCCTCTCCCTCACCCCCTCCCTCCAGCAATACCCCATACCCTCAGTTTGTTTCATGAGATTAAGAGTCTCTTATGGTTTATCTCCCTCCTGATCCCATCTTGTTTCATTATTTCCTTCCCTACCCCCCACAACCCCCAGCCCTGCCTTTCAAATTCTCATATTAGAGAGATCATATGATAATTGTCTTTCTCTGATTGACTTATTTTGCTCAGCATAATACCCTCTAGTTCCATCCACGTTGTTGTAAATTGCAAGATTTCATTTCTTTTGATGGCTGCATAGTATTCCTTTGTATATATATATACCACACCTTCTTTATCCATTCATCTGTTGATGGACATCTAGATTCTTTCCATAGTTTGGCTATTGTGGACATGGTTGCTATAAACATTCAGGTGCCCCTTGGGATCACTACATTTGTATCTTTAGGGTAAATACACAGTAGTGCAATTGCTGGGTCATAGGGTAGCTCTATTTTCAACTTGTTGAGGAACCTCCATGCGTTTTCAAGAATGGCTGCACCAGCTTGCATTCCCACCAACAGTGTAGGAGGGTTCCCCTTTTTCTGCATCCTTGCCAACATCTTTCATTTTCTGACTTGTTAATTTTAGCCATTCTTACTGGTGTGAGGTGTTATCTCATTGTGGTTTTGATTTGTATTTCCCTGATGCCAAGTGATGTTGGTTTTGTATTTCTTAATAGTGTTTGTAATCCAATGGACACACAAAACGTCACTGAGGAAGAAAAAGTCACAAAGATTGCATAAAATGCTAGGAAGTTAAGGGGAAATGAAGGCAATGGGAAGAAGAGTATGACTCAAGTGTGTGTAACACATCCATGTTGTGGGGAGAGTGGCCCATACTGTAATGAAGCGTACTTATGGATGGGTGATGGCACAACTTTTGAAGTTGCAAATAAGCTGTTCTCTGAAAACATATTTATGTAACAGATTGTATATGCTTGGGAAACTTGATTATTTTCAAGTCAGTTATAGTATCTCCAAAGTTCTGCATATCTCACCGAGAAAGAAAAATAACACTTTTCCTTCCTTTGCCCCTTTTCGACTGTAAACCACATATTTCCAGCAAATCAAAGATGACGAGTGGAGGAGTTAGGAAATATGGCATATCCAGATGAGCAAGGGGGAGAAGGGGACAGGAACTAAAAAAATCTAATAATCTGTTCCTTGATCCCAAGGTTTCAGTAGAAATTTTCAAGTCCATGATATGGATTCATGTGCATCAGGACATCCAGAATATGTTAGCCTATCTTCTACTGTGCAAAAGATGAAGGCATTTAGTTTGCACAAAAGCTTCACATTTTCACTGTTTCTTTAAGAAAATAAATAAATAAAAAATTTCAATTTCTTATGCGTTTCTTTCCCTTAAGAGTAGTTCTGTTGGTTCTGTCTTTAGGCGACCAAAATATGTGAACATGTGGTAGCAGCATCACTAGCCCAAGGTGATTTGTGCCCCGGAGGCTGGCAGGGCTAGGGGCTGGTCATCTGGCAGCAGAATCTGAGTTCCTTTCAGAAGATTCTTTTTCCAACTGACTTGATTGCCCTGAGTTTGTTTTGTGCTTCAGGAACTCAGAAAAATTACTTTGAAATGGTCACTATTCAGTGGCTCTCCCCAAGATGGTGATGTTCATGAAGTGTCAAGAAATGTTGGCACTCTGGCAAGAAGGGTGAGGGTGAGGTGTGATAGGAGAACCTCCGATAATTCACAGGGTGGATAGATCTACACCTTGAATACATGTAGAATGATGGCCCGGATGTTGGTGATCTGCTGCCTGCTTGGCTTGCAGGGAGGTGATGCAGGTGGCCTTTAGGGATGAGGGATTCAGTCTGGCTTACTTCCTGGCCATGACCTCAGTGACCTCTCCCATTTGTGAGGCCTTTAGCTGCAACCTTTGGTGGTTGGGGGTTGAAGGTTGGACTTCAGATGAAGAGAAAAGCTTACAAGCCCAGAAGTTGTCCATGACAAAGATGAGCTGTGCAGAAGCTGGGTGGCTTTTGAAAGCTAGCAGTTCTTGCCACACAACAGAAGGCTTGTTCAGAAGTGAAGCCAGTACAGTCAAATCTGTGAAGTCAAGTGCAGAGTGACATCCTGTTTGGGGCTGGGCTTCAGTAAGGGATCTGGGTTTGTAGACAGTCCAGGTGGAGTGATAGGGTGGCTTCTGGACTGCCTAGGATGAAGAGGTGACCTCTAGAGATCTGTCTTCAATGAGTACCCACATGGCCCATTTGGCTTGTTCCACCTAAGCCCAGAACTCAGACATTCAGCCCTAGTGGCCAATTTACGGGTACACTTTGAAGGTTCCCTTGGCCTTTCCAGGAACTTGAGATGTTTTGCAGAGCTGGGCAAGCTGAGTGGGCTGGAGGGCTGCTCCCCTCCAGTAGGAGGGACTGAGTGGAAGCCATGTCTAGAACTAAGAGGGCAAGTGGACTGAAACGCCAGGAAACCAGAGTGTGAGCCCTGAGCCTGGAAGGTTTGGAGGTCACTGTACCTGCTACTGTGGAGTATTAGTGAGGATGGAACTTCCTGCCAGGGGCAGGCACTGCTTTAGTAGCTTCTTCCAGGGCTGTGGCAGGGCTGCTGGCCATTGGCTGTTCTCCGCTGCTCACATGCAACTGTCCCATGTGGATGAGCTGTGATCCTGGGTCCTGGGGGTGGGGTGTAGTGAGGACAACAGGCAGGTGCATGACTGGCACTTCTGAGTGCAAGTCCAAAATACTACCCTGGTATTATATCAGTTCTAGCCACCAGGAATTTGATGTCATTCACTTGTTCTTTCAAACTAATTGGGTTTGAAACTTGCCAAAAATCTTAATTTCAAAAATTTCGAAGAGATAAAGGAATGGTCAAAATCGGTGAAGGGGAGTGGGTGGTATAGGTTTCCAGTTATAGAATGAATAAGTCATGGGAATGGAAGGTACAGCATAGGGAATACATTCAATGGTATTGTAATAGTGTTGTATGGTGACTGTTGGTAGTTCCACTTGTGATGAACGCAGCATAACATAGAGACTTATTGAATCGCTATGTTGTACACCTGAAACTGATAAAACCTTGTGTGTCAACTATACTTCAATTAAAAAAAAAAGGTTTTCACATGGGTTAGAAAATTTTATGTTCAGGCTTTGAAAGTATGTAGATAAAAGAGTCACACTTGAATCATTTTGGGGTAACATATCACAAGGCGATGCAGTCGTTTCCAAATATTGGTTTCCAAAATGTACTTTCCAAGGACAAGTTTCTTCCAAACAGCAATCACTTTCTTGGTCGGTCAATATTAAAGACATCACTTTTGTCCTTAAAAGATAGATTAATATGGGTTTTAAAAAAATTAACTGTATTACTAACAGCCACCTGCAGAAGTGGACCACAAATCTGGAACATATCATTTCATAAAAGAAAGATGTACAACTCATCTTTCCATGTGACAGGTGCTTAAGTTACTTTGCTGTCAGTTAGCTAGCCAACTGTCGTGTGATCCAAAAGTTTCATGATCACTTTCTAGCTCATTTTAAGAATATAGCAAAGATTCTATGGTATGTTAAGCATCTTAAGAAATTAAGCTTTTGTGGTTTCTCAGTCTCAGCACTGTTGACACTTCGGGCCAGATCATTCTTTGTTGGTGCTGTGTACTGCAGCATGTTTACTAGCATCCCTGGCCCCCATCCACGAGATACCAATAGCACCCCACCCCCCTTAGCTGTGAAAGCAAAACTGTCTCCAGACATTCCTGAATTGTCTTCCAGGGAGCAAAATTTTCCCCAGTTGAGAACCCATGCTCTAAAGTGTCAGCTCCAGGAGGGCAGGGAATTTTTCCTGTTTGGTGTAACCATTCTATGATTCCTGGTGCCTAGAGTAATGCCAACCACATAGCAGGGAACCAATAACTACTTATTAAGTGAATGAATATTATGGTTGTCATTTTTATTATAACAGGAAAAACAAGGATTTTCTCAATGGGTTTTAGGGCTTCTGTCTTTGTTTTATTTTTAATTAAAAACATTTAAAAAGATTTTATTTATTTATTTGAAAGAGAGAGAAAACACAAGCAGGGGGAGTGGCAGAGGCAGAGGGAGAAGCAGGCATACCACTGAGCAAGGAGCCTGATGCAGGACTCGATCCCAGGACCTTGGGATCACAACCTGAGCTGAAGACAGATGCTTAACTGACAGCAGCCCAGGTGCCCCATGGGGCTCCTGTCTTTGTGGTTAACAAATCTCAGCAGGACTTCATGAACATTTATCTTTAAATTTTGTAAAGTTTAGTTTAACTACTGGATTGAATATTGCTGAAAAATATTTGTTTGCAGAGGTTTACCTTCATGTTC
Source organism: Enhydra lutris kenyoni (assembly GCF_002288905.1). Lineage (NCBI taxonomy): Eukaryota > Metazoa > Chordata > Mammalia > Carnivora > Mustelidae > Enhydra > Enhydra lutris. Next base: position 4,768,162 of record NW_019154155.1, on the reverse strand, counting down.
TGGATAGTTCCTTCTGAATTCTTATTTTGGTTTCATACCATTGATAGCTAATTATCTCAAGAGAGTATACATTTAAGATTAGGTTCATTATTAATGATAATGGATATAAATCCACTTTCAAATACCCTTCTTGATAGTTTGTTTTATCTTTACTGACTTTGTCTGATTAGATAGTTGTGTTCATCTCATAATAGAAAAGGAGAAGCATAAACCCTGCTATTTTTACCTTGTTCACTGGTATTTTAGTATTATCTTCTATTTTTGGCTTTGCAGAAGTCTCTTAAAGCCAGTTATCCATTATCATCAGGCTTATTTTTATTAATGCTAGATAATGTAATTTATCCTGGATGTTCAGACACCTGATGATGATAAACTAGTGACAACTGGCACATTCCTTCAGGTCATAGAACTCTTACTCTCTTGTCAAGATACTTCACATGTTGTGATATGAGGCTATCTTACATGGTGTATATATGTATTATTTATATATGGGCATTGCTACATATATGTATTGCTTATGTGTGTATTTTTTCTTTCTGTTGGATTAGAATAGCACAATGCATAGTAACTGTAATATTTTGTTTGTGTGTCATTTGTCGTATGTACATTCACCTTTGAGAATCACAGGTCTAGTACATTTTTGGGGCAGACCCAATCTCCCAGCCTCACATTCTCAGCTGTGGCAAAGACAGTGTTATAAATCAGCCAAATCTCATTGTATTTTCCTCTTTCAGGGCATACAGGAAGTTACATTTCCCAGCTTCCCCTGCTGCAAGGTGTGGTCATGTCATCATGTCAGATGGCCATGTCTCATGGCCAACAGTGTGAAAGTAAGGGGAGTTGACTTGTGTTCATTCTGAGCTAAGGAAGTTGAGAGTCAGCATACCTTCCTTCATGCTCTCTCCAATGATTATCTTTCACAGTAATCTGGAAGCCATGCATTCTGGATGGTGGAGCTCAGAGAAAGAGAGACCCCCCTGTTGGAGGAGAGCTGCCAAGGAGAATGCACAATCTACATTTGGCTTTGACTCTTTCTGTGTTAAAAATCCTAGACTTTGTGGTTGGATGTTAGGGTAGCTGGCATGAGTTGTCCTGCCTGATACATATGTTCTCTGTTAATAGTCCCTATCTAAATTCCTCAGTATAGCTCTTAATTATTGACTGTCTTTCATTTACATCACTCTGGAGAATATAGCAAAATGAAACTCCCTTTCATATTGTTCAAAGAGTGTTGAAGCTGTAGCCCACTAAGTCATATTGTATCTCCTAATGAGAATCCTGAGGGGAAATTTCTCTTAGTTCCAGCAATTAGAAAAGATCTCTCACGGGTGTACCTCATCTTCTTTAATCTTACAGACATGATCAGTGTACGGTAACTAATCATGTTTTCTTCAGTGCCAACTTTGTGGCTTATGTCTACTAACTATGTAATATATATTATTCTGCTATACATTATTCATTTTTGCAATATACATTATCCTGATTTTCTAACTTTATTTACCTGTGTCACTATACTTTCTTCTATAACATAAAAATAAATCCCTCTTTTAATGTTTGTTTTAATGCCTCAAATATTTTTGGCAAATATATTTATATTTTTAAATTTTTAAATATGAGTATATTTAAAAAATATGTTGACGTTTACTGTTCTCTGGTCATATTTTTCAGTTAGAATATAAATTCCCTGAAAGTTTGTAACATGTCTTCTTTGGTAACTCTCCCAATAACATTTAATAAATATCCCTTGGTTGATTAATTAATAGAGATCTTAGTACATGTGTTAATTTAAAACTGTTATAAATTTAAAATGAATTAGATGTGACAACAGCACAGAAGTTAGGAAAAGGGACATTATAAGAGTAAACAGAAATCAGACATAGTATAGATGTATCTATACGGTGTGCATGACTTTTGTTACATTTATGCCTTCCTACAATTCAGTTCAAATGATCTCAGTGTGTATTGCACTCTTTCTGTAGGAGCTATTTCATTTCTCGCTCAAATGTAGATATCAAGTAACTTATGATTTAGGCAGGAATATAGTGTTTACAAATTTCATTAGAAATCTTTTAATGAAATCAAAGGAGAACAGTCCTGAGGTAGCACATGGGACATTTTTTTGTTAAATATAAGAATTGCTTAGGTGTATTTTCCCTAGTGCAAATATCCAAATTATCATGGCTGCTGTAAAACAGATACTGGAGTACAGCACTGTGATTTTTCTTTAAAAGATGACAGCAATGATGAATTACATGTCACTGTGAGTGAAGATAAGGTGCTCACAGTAGCAGTATCAGCCAATGTCAGGTGGGAAAGCAGCTATGCTGTGCTGAAGTCAAGGCTCACCAGTGCAGACAGAAGGCACTAGAGACCATTTCCATACTTCCCTAGATAGCCCCTGGGATAGGTTTTGAAAATCACTATGGTTCTGGGTCCTTATGAACAGGTAACTCCTCAAAGAACTGTCTGCAGCTTCAGAAAGATATACTGTTTTAAAGCCTGTTTTTTAGGGGTGAATTGTCTGAAAATAAATATGTATGGCTATGTATATGTGTGTGTGCATATGTGTGTGTATGTGTTTGTGTGAAAATTTGCTTATTTGTGAACAAACAAATGTTTGAATTTGTATAAAGTATCTTTCATAATATGATACTATGATAGGTCTAGAGGGTATAAAATTTAGGAATAAAGTAAAATATTACTAATCCATATATAATACAGTATATAAAGTATTAAATTATATAGCATAGATCTGAAGCATTCTTGAGAGGAAAAAAAGAAGGTAGTCTTTTGTTAAAATTTTACAGTGCTTCTCTCTTTGTGAAGCCTTATCAAAGTTTAAATCCTTTTTCTAGCATGTGTGAGACTCTTCAAAAATACTTTCCTCAGAGATCAAAATTCTAAATTTCAGATTGGGTTAAATAGATTTTATATTTTGTCCTGCAGCTGTTGGAGCTATAACGGAGTAAATTGAGATTTGCCTTTTAGGGCAGATTTCTCAACAGAGCAGTTTTGAAAATGAAACCAAATCTTCATGCTCCACTTGACATTGGAATTTAAAGTTATTTTTACAGGCTCCATTGCAGTAACTATGTGAAAGATTTAAAGGTATTAGAATATAGTAAGTTATAGTTAAAATAATTTTCTTCCAACATCTCATTCAGTAAATAAAAAACAGGAATACAAATTTTATCTTGCTATCATGTGTTTTCATATTTATGCTTTGACCAAATAGCACATTTTCTTGTGTAAAATGTTTCCTCCCTTTTAATTATAGCCAGATTTGCTGCCTCGGCAGGTAGAGCTTTTATGAACTTGAAAAGTATGTTTGGTTTAAGTAGGGTATATGGGAGCAAACCCTTCAAGGAAAATCACATTTTGTCTGAAATGTGGTATGGTATCTAAATATAGCCTTGACTAAGTCCCTAGAACATTGAGGTACTGGAAAATATTCAGGTATCCCTACTGGGGATAGATCTACTTTTGATTTTACAAAGTAGTGACTGTATGAAGTCACTGGAGCTGAACAAAAAAAAAGAGCTTCAAATTCATAGTAAAGTTCACAAAAGAAATAAGCTGAACAAAAGCATGAGCAAAGGAAGGACTGTGTCTGTCTTCCTTTTCATATTTGACTTAAAGGGCCTTTGACCTTAGGCAAGACTGTGAAGCAGACCACTTTTGTTTTTGTCTTATTCGACTTCCTCCTTCCATTACACGCCCCTGCAAGTAGACTGTGTATCATTCCTGGAGGGCCTTGGCCTGAGCGAACTGCCAACTAATCCCTAGTAAAGTAGATGTGAAAGGTTTCTTTCAGAAAATGGGGACTAGCTGTCTCTAATCTCTGCTGACTTTAGGGAATCAGGCTCAAACTACAGCTTAAAGATGGAAGGATTTAGGTTCGTTTACAGTGAAGACTGGTAAATATCAGTTCCATAGTAATTCCGGAAGTCTTTTAAAATGAGAATTCCTCATGTGTCTGAGACAGCTTAAATCTTGATATTAATCTGAGAGGCAATGAAGGTGTGGTAGCTAAAGAACAAATTCTGGGTAACCGTATGGTGGAATGTATGATTCCAGTGTTAGGCTTTTTTTTTCCGTACAAAAAGATATTTTAGGTCTGATCATTACTCATTTGTGAAATTCTAAAGATCCTAGTTTGGGAACAACTAGTAGAAAACTTTCATTTTATATATTTAAATGAATAATTAATGGATAAAACAGAAATAAAAATAAAATAACCGATACCTAAAAAACTAATAGCTTGCTGAAAGTTTTATCACAAGATGATGACAAAGTCAAGAATAGAAAATTCAGATTTTCTAATGTCAATTGAGCACTCTTTCTATAACAGTATACTACTTCTTAAATTTAAATTATGATAGTTAATTGACAAGCTGTTCCCCAATAATTTGAATATCCTATAGAATATAATATCAGCTGAGTCCCAGCCTGTTACCATCTTTCTAACAAGAACAAAACATGTATTGGGATAAGTGTGGACTATTTTGAATAGTTAGGTCAGTTATTTTTGACACTGTAATGTGCAATCAAATGACCCGGGCATCTCCTTACAATGCAAGTTGAGCTCCATAGTAATGAGGTGGAGCTTGCATTTCTAACAAGCTCCCAAGAGACTCAGATGTGGCAGCCGGGGTTCAGAATAGGGATGAAAGACCCCTCAGTGCCCTAAGAAGGACAAGGTTTCTGTCTTTAGAGAACTTGGACTTCAGACCCCAGGTGAAAAAAATAAAGAAAAGCAAGACAACAGATAAATATATCTTGAATAGATGGTTTTTAAATATGTATATTATTCTTTGTGAATGTTAGATTTTCCACTTAGAGGAAAACCCCTCCTGCTTAGTCCCATTTTTACTTTTTCTACTGTATAGAAAACCACTCAGTACACAGTGGTTGTTAAGAAATGCCAAATGACTGTCATTATCATACATCACTGGAAATATCTAGGTGGAACCAGAACATTCAGTCTTGTGATAAAATTCCTTTCAGTAATGGATTATCAGAATGGCTTGATGGTGGATTTCTTTGCACCTTCATTAATTCCCCAAATTCTTTCCACTTCACACGCAGAGTAGGGTCAGGCAGTCTCTTCAATTCCTGGGGAGATCCTGCAGGTTTTGAGGCTAATGGACAGAGTGGATGTAGATGAATGGCTATTAACTGTTTCCTCATCAAACCAGAGTTTGAGGGTGAGAGAGAGGGAGATGGAAGCAATGAAAAGACCGGGGTTTCCCAAAAAATAGTCTGGAGCTTGTGCTGTCCCACACAGTAGGTGCTTGCCACTTAACAAGATGTTGTATACTTCTACTGTGTGCTATGGGAATTAATAAAACAGGACAAAGGATTTCAGAGAATTGATTCAGCCAAAATTAATTTGTTTAAATTAACTAAAATTAATTTTAAATTAACTAAAATTAAGGGAAAAAACGTGAACTCAGTTCTGGAGCTGCACAAGACACATTTGAAGTGCTGGGTAATGTGTGCCCAGGGCCTACTGCATTGTGTTGCAGTGCAGAGGCAGATCACTTTCATCGTCACAGGAAGTGCTAGTGGACATGAGGGGCACAAAAGGACTGCAAGCTCAATTTGAGTGAAGGCTGGAAGTTATTGAGAAATATGTAACTAGACAGTGATTGCTTGAAAACAGCACTCAGACTGGAGGAGGAGACTAATGGGAGGGGGTGGGTTTAGTTTGAGTGGAGGGGAGTGGAAGAGTAAAATTAGTTCTCAGATCATATCACATCATAACCAATTCTTTTGATTCATTCCTTTTTTTTCTTAAGTGAGCAGTGTGTACACACAACATTACTTCACAGATTCATCCCATAACCCATCCTGTTAGGAAAACATTTTATATGCCAGAGCACATAGCGCTTCCTGCCATGCTTTATACATATTTTATGTTATGCAAACTACTCTTGATTTTATGTCTCCCCAGTGGTAGATGTGTATTCTTTTGTTAGCTCAGTTTGTGAAAGTGCTTTACTCTGGTGCTCAGATATCAGGATCAGAGGTTCTGCTTTTATGTCTTATGACATTGTTTAATAATTCTGTTTTCATTCATCCATTCGCTCAACAAGTAATTATTAAACACCTACTAGGTACCAGGTGTTTGTTGACTCTTCCTCTTTCTTCTTTTTTCCAGTGACAGCTTCTTTCTTCTGATTGAGAGCATAAACATAATAAAATGAAATTACCCAGGCCGAACTTAATATTACAAAATATTTTCTAAGTAGAGCAAACCACATTGTTTAGAAATTTGGGTCAAATGGATGAACTTCTATCTTAGGAAGAGAGAACTTTTATAGCTTTTTCTTCTTCAGTCTTAAGATAACTTCTGATTGCTCAATAGCCTTAGACCTTATATCTGTTTCTTGGGGCTGCCATAACAAATTACCACCAACAGTGTGACTCAATACAAATATGTTCTCTCATAGATCCGGAGGCTGGAAGGCTGAAATCAAGTTGTCAGTGGGGCCATTCTCCTTCTAGGGAAGCATCCATTTTTACCTCTTCCCACCTTCTGGTGCTCGCTGGTAATCCTTCGTGTTCCTCATCTGGCAGCTGCCTCCATCATCGCGTGGCTATCTTTTGTCTGTGTGTTTCAGTGTTTCAGTGTCTCTGTGTCCAAATCTCCTTCTCCTTCCTAATATAAAGACATTAGTCACTGGATTAGGATCTAATTTAGTCCCCTGTGACCTCATCTGCAAAGACCATTTCCATGTACAGTCATGGTCGTTAGTACCAGGTGTTATGACTTGAACATCTTTTTGGAGGACGTAGTTCAACCCACAACAGCCACTTCAAGTATATAAGCACATGTATGTATATAGAGGTCATTGATTTTAGCCCCCAAGAAAAGTAGCAAGGAAGCAGGACTACAAGGAGAGCCTGAGGTTCAACAAGAGAAGAAATAACATTACTCTGACCCTTGGTCCTTACAGCTTCTTCAGGGAGCAGATGGGATGAGCCGTGAGAAAGATCAAAGACAACCCAGGACCAGAGGGCAGAGTGATGAGCACACTGGACACCAAACGGATTATAAATCACTTCTAGTCCTTTTAAGTTACTTCTTATGCCTTTTATTCCCTCCTACCACTCTTCCTTCTATTTGCCTCTTTTCCCTCTCCCCCTGCCCTTCCATTTCCATTCAGTCTCTCAGTCATCCTTTTCCTTTGAGCCCAAAAGCAAAGAAGAAATATATTATGTGATCAAAGAACTTCCAAAGAACGCTTGTATATTCCCCGTTCGATTATGGGTGCTTTATGAAATATTATCTTTTCCAAATGAAACAGCCTAAATCTTGCATCCCGAGGACAAATGATAGGATAAGCTTTGTCAATTTCTTTGCTTCATGTCAACCAATTTTTGGTTGAATCAATTCTCTGAAATCCTTTGTCCTGTTTTATTAATTTCCATAGCACACAATAAAAGTATACAACATCTTGTTAATCAATATGTAGACATAAAAACAAAGTAAGAAAACAGGAAGGACATCTGTTAACGTTTCCTAAAGAGCTGACTCATGTTGTAGGTTAATCTACTCTGATCTTCCTGAGGCTTTTGTTCATTCTCATTGCAAATATTTATAAAATACTCACTATGAACAACGAATTTTCCTAGAATTGTAAATGATGCAGAAATAAATAGGACACAGTGCTTGCTTTCAAGAGGTTTCCAGTTTGGTGGGAGAAAGACTCATATATAAATAACTCAGATGTAAGGTAAAATGAGATAAATGCTGCAGACAGGTTCAAAGTATTAGGTGAGTATTTGGGGAAAGAGGGATTAATTATAACTGGGAATGTACTTGATAGAAGTAATGGAGTTTGCAATGGGAATTCAAGAATGGAGAGTTAGGTCAACTAGGAGATATTCCTTAAAGAACATTACCATCAGAATACTGAGCAATGGTGTTGAGGTAGGACAGAGTAGTGTGTATTCTGAGAGAACACCAACAACCATAGGGTATAGTTAAAGGGAAGTGAAGTAGAAAATAAGGTTGAAGAGAAGTTTAAAGATCCAAAAGTGAAGGTTTTCCTTTGAATTCTTGATTTCAGTGTTTAGACTTCATACTATGTTTGATAGAGACTCACCAAAGTTTCTCATTGGAGGACTGAAAGATCAGTTAGGAAGTGACTGAAATAGTCCAGGAGTCAGAACATAAAATCTGACAAAAGAAAGGAGCAGTGGATGGGGAGAATAGGTAGATTTGCAGCACAAAGAAGCAGTAGAATCAAAAGAGTCTGCAGCTGATAAGATGTTGAAGATGAGGAAGAAGATGGAGCATTGGGAATCTTGGCAGTGCCATGAAAGAGGAGAAGGTTCTGCAGGGGAGAAGGGATGTAGTGAGGAAGGGAATAAAAATTATGTTCTGGTCTTGTGAAATTTGTGAAACAGATGGAGGCAAGTCCAGCAGGTAGTGAAAATGCATGTTTAGAATTTTGAAGAACAGTCAGAGAGTATTATTTTCTTCTTCTTCTTCTTCTTTTTTAAAAAGATTTTATTTATTTATTTGAGAGAAAGCACAGAGGAGAGTAAGAGGGAGAAGCAGACTCCCCGCTAAGCAGGTGACCTGATATGGGGCTTGATCCCAGGACCCTGAGATCATGACCTGAGCTGAAGGCAGACACTTAATGACTAAGCCACCGAAGCACCCAGAGAGAGTATTCTTGAGCTCAGAGATGATTATTGTTAACAGAATGGATTTTAGAGAAAAAGGGGATGACTAGCCCCTTCTCTGCTATGGAAATACCATATATCTACACTTAAAGTACATTTTATCATATTGGAGAAACACTTAGAAACAAAAGCATTAGCATTTGCTAAACATAACTGTGTTGAAAGAGGAAAACATGTATAAGATAGAAAAATACTAAGTGAGATAAGAAAAAGCTTATGGATCCGAGGGGGGAAAAGGGCCTAATTTAAAGATTTGTTTGTTGATTGAAGGAAATCTTGTTTTTGATGGATTTTATATTTTATAATGGGTCATTGAAGGGTTGTAGAATATATTTACATAAAAGTTGCTATCTAATATTTGGATAGGACAGTCAGAATAGAGAGCTGTGTGGGCAGTCAATTAACTGGAAAATAATGTTGTCTGTGACGCTTATGTCCTTCTAATCAGTTAGGAGGCATTTCTAGTTTTATTTAACTTGAAGGTGAACTTCTCCAGAGTAATAAGTGTCCAACAATGGAACAGGCTTTCTCTGGAGGTCTTAGACTTCCCACTCAAAGAAGTGTTCAAGAAAAGTATGGTTGGCCATCTGTTGAGATATTACAAAAAGCATTTTTACTTTAGGGGAAAACATTGGCCTAAATGTCACCCAAAACTGTATTAGCTCAGGATTAGAAGTTAAATATTGTGTTAGGCGCTGCCCAGTTAACTGTCCTTTGGTTCCAATGGTATCCCTGTTGCTGATTCTGTTGGAACCCAAAGTCAAAAGGATCACAGGAGATTGTAAATACTCTTAGTGTCTTTTATCTTTCCTCAAGATTCTTATTTTCTAATCTTTAAACATTTTTAGGTCTTGTGTGTGGAGAATAAAAATGGAAATGTGTCTCATGGGATGTTTTGTTTTGTTTGAATTTTGAAGGCAGCCCCAAAGATAAGATTTACTTTATAAAGTCTCTTAAACATTTTATTTCAAGTCAATTCTTAGAGTTTAAATGGGAAAACTATCAAAGTATGTTTATGCCGGTATAGTTAAAGTTTTGCTATTAATACAAAATACCTTAAAATTTTGAACTGATTATAGTGCTGACAATTTTGTCTACACAGAAGAGATGCACTTCATTATTTAACTTACTTGTTTTTTCATTTGAATCTTACTTTCTTTTCTGTACTTGGAATATGTACTTATGCTTACTATGATTATAAAATTAGTCCAATTAACTATGGCAAAAAAGGGGCGCTTGGGTGGCTCAGTTGGTTAAGCATCTGCCTTAGGCTCAGGTCATTATCCCATGGTTCTGGGATCAAACCCCGAATTGCTGGGCTCCCTGCTTCTTGGGGAGCCTGCCTCTCTCTCTCCCTCTCTGCTTGTGCTTGCTCTCTCTCTGTCAAATAAATAAATAAAATCTAAACTATGGCAAAATGAAAATAGTGTTCATAAATCTTAAAAACAAAGATAAAATATAACTGCTTAGTATCCTCTCCTATTACGTTTATGTTTTTGACATAAGATTGTGGTTCTATCATTCAGTAGTCTTAAAGCCAATCTTAATCCAGTTTCTAGTCTTATTAGCTAGAATAATATTTACATATATTTTTTCAACAATAGGTGGCACTAGCATACAAGCATCTCATGTGCGTTCAATCCAACAAAAATGTTAATAGGTGGGAGGGAAATATAAGATATTTAAAATGCCTGAAGACTGGGAATTCAATTCTTTTTCCTTTTTTTAAATAAAATTCTTAATTATGTTATGTTAGTCACCATACAGTACATCTTTAGTTTTGGATGTAGTGTTCCATGATTCATTGTTTGCATATAACACCTAGCGCTCGGTATACAATACGTGCCCTCCTTAATACCTATAACTGGGCTTACCCATCCCCTAATCCTCTCCCCTCTAAAATCCCCAGTTTGATTCCTGGAATCCATAGTCTCTCATGGCTCCTCTCCCCCTCTGATTTCCCTTCCTTCATTTTTCCCTTCTCCTAATGTTCTCCATGCTATTCCTTATGTTCCACAAATAAGTGAAACCATATGATAAATGTCTTTCTCTGTTCAACTTATTTCACTTAGCACAATCTCCTCCAGTTCCTTCCACGTTGATGCAAAAGTTGGGTGTTCATTCTTTTTGATGGCTGAGTAATATTCCATCGTATATATAGACCACATATTCTTTATTCATCTTTCTATTGAAGGGCATCTCAGCTCCTTCCACAGTTTGGCGATTGTGGACATTGCTGCTATGAACATTGGGTTGCATATGGCCCTTCTTTTCACTACATCAGTATCTTTGGGGTAAATACCCAGTAGTGTCTTTTTAACTTTTGAAGAACCTCCACACTGTTCTCCAGAGTGGCTGTACCAACTTGTATTTCCACCACCAGTGTAAGAGGATTCCCCTTTCTCCACATCCTCTCCAACATTTGTTGTTTCTTGCCTTGTCAATTTTTGCCATTCTAACTGGTGTAAGGTGGTATCTCAATGTGGTTTCGATTTGAATTTCCCTGATGGCTAAAGATGTCGAACATTTTTTCATGTGTCTGTTAGCCTTTTGTGTGTCTTCCTTGGAGAACTGTCTGTTCATAACTTCTGTGCATTTTTTGACTTAATTTTTTATTTGTTTGTTTGGTTGGTTTGTTTTTGGGTGTTCAGTTTGAGAAATTCTTTATAGATTTTGGATATCAGCCCTTTGTCTGAAGCATCATTTGCAAATATCTTCTCCCATTCTGTGGTTTGTCTCTTTGTTTTGTTGACTGTTCAGGAATTCAGTTCTGAGGAACATAGGTATATTGGGGATCCGTGTGAGATACAAGTAGTTCTTGAGTGGGAAGTTATTTCAGAACATGAACATAGGTGCCTAAACATATGAGGTAGTCTGCTCTCTTGTTGAGGAGAACAACAATAAAAACCAGCTCTTTTGGAAAATATCTAGCCAGAAAATCTACCCAATTTCTCAATTCCAGAGAAAGAAGGAAACCAAAGATTGTATTTGCACATCCTACTGCAACACTAGCAGAAGTAGAAGTGTAGAAGAATGTGTGGAAGAAAAAAAAGGGAGAAGTTTAGAAATGAGATGATTGAATGCCATATGTATTTGAAATTTCAGAGAAAGTCACTGGGTACTTTCTGCTTATCTCTTCCTAAAAAGTATTAAAAAAATGTGATGACTGCATAGATGTCTAAGAAAATGTCCTCTGGGGAGACAAAAAGCAATGAAGATGATGAATCAATTGTAATTATTGTAACATATTTGTACAGTTGACCTTTGAACTATGTAGGGGTTAGAGGCACCAGCCCCTGCACAAACATCCCTGTATCATTTTGGATTCCCTAAAACTTGACTTCTAGTAACCTACCTTTGACCAGAAGCCTTACTGATAACATAAACAGTCAATTCCTGCAATTAAGTAAGCTATAGAAAAGAAAATGTTATTAAGAAAATCCTAAGAGAAAATACATTTACAGCACTGTACTGCAGTTTTTGGAAAAAGTCTGTGTATAAGTGGACCTGTGCAGTTCAAACCTGTGTTGTTCAAGGGTCAACTGTAATCATATGATAGTTTTCCATTTGAAAAGCTTGCACACATGAAGCTTTACTTTTATTAAATTCTGCTTAAGAAGCATTGCAGTTTGGGTGTTTGTTACCAGATTGCTGCCAACCATAGTCAGACAAATGCCTCTTGCTTAAATAGCTAAATTTAATTTTATACTACTGCATAAAAATCCAATTGCTATTAAGACTTTTCTTCAAATTGACAACTTTATTAGAATAAGAGCACAACTATTAATGTGATCACTTAATACCTCTGGGTCTCCTTTTGTTAATTGGTAAAATGTAAGGACTAGATTATTTTTTTTTAAAGATTTTATTTATTTATTTGACAGACAGAGATCACAAGTAGGCAGAGAAGCAGGCAGAGAGAGAGAGAGGAGGAAGCAGTCTCCCTGCTGAGCCGAGAGCCCACGCGGGGCTCAATCCCAGGACCCTGGGATCATGACCTGAGCCGAAGGCAGAGGCTTTAACCCACCGAGCCACCCAGGTGCCCCAGGACTCGATTATCTTTAATATTCCTCTACTGGTCTATGACATTGCATATAAGAATGACGTATGATTTAGAGCAAGATTTAAAGAAATATAAACACCCAAAGTACAACTAAGTATTTATTATTAATGCTTTAATAAAGTTAATCTTTAAATTTTTCCCATGTAGTAATAAGTCGATAAATTAATTTAGAATCTTTCCTAATATGAATATCTACAGGTAGATATTCATATTAGGAAAGATTCTAAATTACTACAAGGGAAAAATTTAAAGAATTACTAAGAACTGTTCATCTTTTTTTAAAAGAGTTTATTTACTTATTTTCGAGAGAGAGAATGAGAGAATGAGAGAGAGAGAGAGAGCATGAGAGGCAGGAGGGAGAAGTAGACTTCCTGCTGAGCAGGGAGCCCAATGTGGGATTTGATCCCCAGACTCCAGGATCATGACCTGAGCTGCAGGCAGTCGTTTAATCAACTGAGCCACCCAGACACCCAGAGAACTGTTAATCTTAAGTATTTGATACAAATTAGAATTTTAAACATATTCATAACCTCAGTAGTCAACAAGGAAAAGTAGACAAGAAATATTTTATTAGCAGAAGATATTAAATAAAACAAATATATTCAAAGCAATATATTTTTACTCCAAAGACCACAGAAATCCAGGAGCTACCTGAAATATATTGCTTTGAATATATTTGTTTTATTTATCTATCTATAAAAAAGATTAACAGTTCGTAGTAATTCAGCTTTGCAACCTATCTTTTTATACTCATCAATGATAAAAACTACTGTGGAAGAGGAAGCATTAAAAAGGAAATTAAAAAACCAAATTCTTGCCACTCATATAACATATGTTGGTTTTAAGAAGTAGAATGAGTTCTTTTGTAAAATCTTTCCTTACATTCCTAGCTACCCAGCTTGACAGTGTTTGGTGATTGTTGTCTTCATTTGAGTATACATAAACTTATAACTCCAAGTAGATCCTGAGGTAATTGAAACCAAATTCCTTTCTTGTGTATTTCACTGATATATGTATGTATGTATATATAGATATATTTTCTCTCTCTTCTTTTCTCCTTGAATTTCTATTAGTCTGATATCAGACATACTAGATTGATTCTGATCCTGTCCAGAGTTTATCAGGAGTAATTAGTAGCCTTTTGGCTTCAAGAAAGTTGTGATTTTCTTTATCATGGACTTCGCTACCATTCTCCAAGTGCTTTCTTTCAGAACTTTGTTGTGATTTCTTACTTGCTGATGGACTCCTCTTGGTCTCTTTATTACATTTTAGCTGAGTCTCAGAATATATGCATGTAATCTGTCTTCGATGACTAGAATTAAAAGTACTTTTATAGCTATTTTGATTAGAGTTTAAAGACATTAACAGATCAGTGGTTTTTCAAGTTTGATCCTTGGACCAGCAGCATCAGCACCACCTCGCAGTTTGTTAGAAATGCAAAATCTTGGGCCTGTCGTGGACTACTGAATCGGAAACTTTAGGGATGATTCTGAAAACCCACGTTTTCAGCAAGGCCTTCACATGATTCTGTTACAAGATCAAGTTTCAGATCACTGATTAAAGGAATCAGACACGTCCTACTGGCATCATTTCTTTCTTATTCTTTTTGTTTTTAGGTTGAATTAATTTTGGCTCTTTTTTTATTGCTTCCTTCTTTGTAGTTTCTTTTTGTTTATCTTTTTTTCCCTCTTACTTAAGTGTACACTTACATTTCATCTTTATTCTTTTTTTAAAGGATTTATTATTTATTTGTGGGGGGCAAGAGTGGCAGGGGCAGAGGGAGAAGGAGGGAGAAAATCTCAAGCAGACTCCATGCTGAGCACAGAACCTGATGTGGGGCTCATTCTTATGACCCTAGACCATGATCTGAGTCAAAACCAAGAATTAGACACTTAACTAACTGTACCACCCAGGCACCCTTGTCTTTATTCTTTTCTGAGAATAGGATTTTTCTATTTCTTTATTCTTTTCTAAGTCTTTAAATTTTCAGGAATTACTGCTCTTCCTACATCCCTACAGGTTTTGGAATATGGTAATTCTTTTTGTTTTGTTTTGTTTTACTTCACCATGTTTTTTAAATTTATTTATTTTTAAGTAAACTCTACCCCCAACATGGGACTCAAGTTGAATGCTCTACTGACTGAAGCCAGCCAGGTGCCCCTCGAAATATGGTGTTTCTATTATTCCTTTATAAATATTTAAAATTTTCCATTATGATATCTTCTTTGATACATTTTAGAAGTTTAATTTCCAAATATAGGGAGTTTTGTTTATCTTTTTGTTAATGCATTGTCTTGTGCTTAGAGAATGTGAGCTATTGTGATAGTCTGTTAAATGTAGAGACTTGTCTTATTTTAATCTTTGTAAATATTCCCTTTGTGCTTGAGAAAAATGTGCATTCTCTGATTATTGGATCCATTCTAGATGTGTCCAATAAGTCAAGCTTGTTTGTATATTTTATTCTTTTATAGCTATAGTTGTTACTGCTTTTTTGTTCAGGTGACTTGTCTTATTTCATGTTTTGGAAAAATATATTGAACTCTCCTTAATCACACATATCTTATGATGGCAAATTTGTTACTTTTTTCCTGTAGTTCTAGCAGTATTTGTTTTTTCATTTTGAGGCATATAAATTTTGGAATTATAGTAATTTGTTGATGCACTGAATCTTTAATTGCCATATAACGATGGATCCTTATAAGTGCTTGTGGTCAGAGAATTTCTTTTGTCTAAAATAAATATAGTGACTCTAGTAGCTAACTTTTGCTTATTAGTTTTCTGGAATTCTTTTTCCATATGTAAAAGTGAGTTAAAAGTTACTTTAAAATTTTCCAAATCTGTATGTTTTGTTTTTTATGAACAGCATATGGCTGTGTTTTGCCTGTCTTTTTATGCGAAAAGTTTAGTTCACTAACTTTTTAAATTTTTTTTTTAAGATTTTATTTATTTATTTATTTGACAGAGAGAGGTCACAAGTAGGCAGAGAAGCAGACAGAGAGAGGGGGAAGCAGGCTCCCCGGTGAGCAGAGAGCCTGATGCAGGGCTTGATCCCAGGATGCTGGGATCATGACCCAAGCCAAAGGCAGAGGCTTAACCCACTGAGCCACCCAGCACTCCATAGTTCACTAACTTTTATTGTGACTATAGACCTAAATTTGTTAATTTTTTAAAAATTAATTTTATTTTTTAGATTTTTTTATTTATGTATTTGAGGGAGAGAGCATAAGCAAGGGAAGCAGCGGACAGGGAGAAGCAGATGGTCCTCTGAGCAGGCAACCCGATGTGGGCCTCGATCCCAGGACCCTGGGATCATGACTGTAGCTAAAGGCAGCCACTTAACCAACTGAGCCACCTGCATGTCCCTAAATTTGTTTTAATATCTTACTTGGTGCCTTCTATTTGACTACATTTTCCTATGCTTTTTTACTTCTTTCTTGCCTTTTAATTATCGATATTTTAAAAAATTGTTTATTTAATTCATTTTTTGTCTACGGGTTGGAAATGATACATTCTATTTTCATATTTGGAATCTTATGGATGCTTATCAGCATTAAAAGTTAATATTTTATCCCTCTTCTTTTGAACAGTTCAGGTCCTTAGAACACTTTAGCTCTGTCACTATCCCAATTTACTTGATATTTTTATTCCACGTTTTGTTCTAACCTTATCTTTCCAAATCAAACATTATTACTGATTCAAAAGATTTTCCTTCATTTAAGGAAGTTATTTGCCCGCTGTTCCTTCCTGTATCAGTCCCTCCTTTGAGATCATTTTCCCTTTTCCCAGATATATCTTTTACAAGTTCCTCTAGTGTAGTCTATTACTGGCAACTGCTTGGCTTTTTAATTAATCAGTACATTATTTTGAACTTTGTCTTGAAATACAGCTTTTCTGGGTATACAATTCTGGACTGATAATTATTTATTCTTAGATTTTTTTCAAGATATTCTGTTGCCTTCCTACGTTCTGTTATTGCTTCAGAGACGTCTGCTCACAATCTTGTTGTGGGTTCTTGGTGATCTGTCCTTTTGCTCTTAAGATACTCTCTTTTTCTGTGGCAAACAATAGTTTACTAAGATGGGCCTAGCTAGGGATGTTTAAACATTTTTCGTGTCCAAAACATGTTCTGCTTCCAGTATCTATGAATTCACGTCTTTCTGGAAAGACATGTCATTACCTTTCAATTCCTGTCTTTTCTCCATTCTGACATTTTTTGCCTTCTATTAGACTTTTACTTTCCATTCCTCTTCAGCTATGTTTTCTGCTGTTTTCTTTATTGGGTTTAAAAATTTTCAACAACTGTTATTAATGTATTTATTAATTTTTTTATTGTGGTAAGATGCAGTTAACATAAAATTTACCATCCTAACCATTTTTAAGTGCACAGCTGAGTGGTATTAAATACAGTCCCATTGTTGTGCTACCATTACCACCATATACCCCCATTAACTCTTCATCTTGTAAAACTCTATACTCATTAAATAGCGACTCCCCATTGTCCCTTCCCCCAGCCCCTGGAAACCACCATTCTACTCCCTGTCTTTATGGTTCTGACTACTCTAAGTGCCTCATATAAGTGTATTTACACACTGTTTGTCTTTTTGTGACTAGTTTATTGTTACATAGCATAATGACATCAAGGTTTATCCATGTTATAGCATTTTGCAGATTTTTGTCCTTCTAAGATTGAATAATATTCCATGGTATGTATAACCATATTTTGTTTATCCATTCATCCATCAATGAACACTTGGGTTGCTTCTACATTTTAGCTATTTTGAATATTGCTTATGTGAGCATGAATGTACAGATATTTCCTTGAGACCCTGCTTTCAATTCTTTTGGGCATATATCCAGTATTGGAATTGCTGGATCATATGGTAATTCTGTTTTTAGCTTTTTAAAAAGATTTTATTTATTTATTTTTTTACTTATTAGAGAGAGAGAGAGCAAGAGCACAAGCAGGGGGAACAGCAGAGGGAGAGGAAGAAGTGGGTTCCCCACTGAGCAGGGAGCCCAATGTGGGGCTCGATCTCAGGACCCCAGGATCGTGACCTGAGCCAAAGGCAGATGCTTAACCAACTGAGCCACCCATGTGCCCCTGTTTTTTAATTTTGGGGGGAGATATTTTCCATAGTGACTTTACTATTTTACATTGCCACCAATAGTGCAAAGCTTCCAATTTCTCCATATTTTTATCAATGCTTATTGTCTGTTTTTTTTTTTTTTTTAAATAGTAGCCATTCTCATAGGTGTGAGGTGATATCTCATTGTAGTTTTGATTTGCATTTCCCTGGTGATTAGTAAAGTTGAGCATTTTTTCACGTGCTATTGGCTGTATCCTCCTTGGAGAAATGTCTATTCAAGTTTTTCAGCTTTTGGCCTTTGAAATATTTTTTCAAGTTTCTATATATTCTAGATTTAATTCTTTATCAGATATATGATTTGAAATGTTGTCTCCTATTCTGTATGTTGACTTTTTACTCTGTTCCTAGTGTCTTTTGATCCACAAAATTTTAAATTTTTATGAGGTCTAATTTGTCTATTTTTAATTTTATTATCTGTACCTCTGTGTCCTATCTAATAAATCATTGCCAGATCCAATGTCATGAGGTTTTATTCTATATTTTATTCTAAGAATTTTATTATTTTATATTTTATATATAGATCTTTAATCCATATTGAGTTAATTTTTGTATATGGTATTAGGTAGGATCCAACTTCATTGTTTTGCATGGGGATCTTCAGTTTTTCCAACACCATTTATTGAAGAGACAGTCCTATCCCTATGAAATGGTCTTGGCACCCTTGTCAAAAATCATTTCACCATATACATGAGAGTTTATTTCTGGGCTCTCTATTCGATTCCAATGGTATATATGATTATCTTTTTGTCAATACCACACTGTTCTAATTACTACAACTCTGGTAAATTTTGAAATCAGGAAGTGCGGGTCTTCCAGCTTTTGTTTTTCCAGATGGTTTTGAAATAATGTGGGATTCCTTGAGATTCCACATGAATTTTAGGATGAACTTTTTTATTTCTGCAAAAAAGTTACTGAGATTTTTTTTCATTTTTGTGATTTTGATAGGGATTGCATTGAATCTGTAGACCATTTTGAGTAGTATTGACACTTTAATAATATTAAGGGCTCTGATCCTTACAGGATGATTGTGTTTTCATTTATTTTCATCTTCTTTAATTTCTTTCAGAAATGTTTTACAGTTTTCATTGTGCAAGTCTTTTACCTCCTTGCTTAAATTAATTCCTAAGTATATTATTCTTTTTGTTAATAGTGAGAATGAGATTGTTTTTTGTAACTTCCTTTTCAGATTTTTCACTGTTCATGTATAGAAATGCAACTGATTTTTGTATGTTGACTTTGTATCTGGTTACTTTGTTATTGGTTCTAATGGTTGTGTGTGTGTGTGTGTGTGTGTGTGTGTGTGTGTGTGTGTAAAATCTTGAGGTTTTTTTTTTTTAAGATTTTATTTATTTGCTTGAGAGAGAAGAGGGAGGGAGGGAGAGAGAGAGAGAGAGAGGGAGAGAGGCAGACTCCGTGCTGAGCAGAAAGCCTACCTGATGCAGGGCTCCATCCCAGGACCCTGAAATCATGAGCGAAGCTGAAGGCAGATGCTTAACAAACTGAACCACCCAAGCACCCCAAATTTTTAGGTTTGTTGTTGTTGTTTTTTAATTTTTTTATTTTTTATAAACATATAATATATTTTGTTGTTGTTGTTGTTTTGACAGCACCTGCAAACAGACATAATTTTACTTCTTTCCAATTTGGACACATTTCTTTCTTTCTTTGTTTTCTTTTCCTTTTTCTCTTTCTTTTTTGTTTTTTTCCTAACTGTTCTGGCTAGAACTTCCAGTACTGTGTTGAACAGAAATGGTGAAAACGGACATCTTTCCCTTGTTCCTAATTTTAGAGGAAAAGCCTTCTATCTTTTACTATTGAGTATGATGTTTGCTATGGAATTTTCCTATATATCTTTAATTATGTTGAGGTAGCTTTCTCCTATTCCTAGATTGTTCAGTGTTTTTATCATGAAAGGGTGTTGAATTTTGTCAAATGCTTTTTCTGCATCAAGTGAGATGATCATGTGGTTTTCCCCCCTTCATTCTGCTGACGTGGCATATCACACTGATTAGTTTTCATATATTGGACCATTCTTAAATTCCATAAATAAACCTCACTTAGTCATGGTGCATAATCCTTTTAATATGTGGCTGAATTCTATTTGCTAGTATTTTGTTGAGGATTTTTACGTCAATATTCATAAGGAATATTGGTCTGCAGTTTTCTTTTCTTATTGTGTCTTTGGCTTTGGTAGTGCTGGCTTCATAGAATGAATTAGAAAATGTTCTCTCCTTTTCAGTATTTTGGAAATGTTTGGGAAGTATTGGTACTAGTTCTTCTCTAAATGTTTGGTAAAACTCACTAATGGAGCCATCAGGTGTAGGACTTTTCTTTGTTGGGAGATTTAAAATTACTGATTCAATCTCCTTACCAGTTACAGGTTTATTCAGATTTTCTGTTTTGTTGTGATTTAATGTTGGTAGGTTTTGTGATCTAGGAATTTGTTTATGTCATTTAGGTTATCCAATTTGTTGGTGTACAATTGTTCATAACACTCCCTTAAAATCGTTTTTATTTCTGTAGAATTGATAGTAATGTTCCCACTTCCTTTCTGATTGTAGTACTTTGAGTTTTTTCTCAGTTCAATCTAGCTAAAGTTTCATTAATTTTTTTGATATTTTTGAAGAGCCAACTTTTGGTTTCATTGATTTTCTCTGTTATTTTTTATTCCCTATTTGTTTATCTTTGCTCTAATCTCTATTATTTCCTTCCTTCTGCTAATTTTGTGTTTAGTTCTTTTTTATCCTAGTATTTTAAGTTGTAAAGTTAGGTTGTTGATTTGATATTTTTCTTGCTTTTTAAATGGCAGTATTTATAGCTACAAATTTCCCCCTTGACACTGCTTTCATTGCATTCCATGTTTTAGTTTGTTGTGTTTTCATTTTCATTCATTTCTAAGTATTTTATAATTTCCCTTGTGATTTCTTCTTTGACTCATTCATTGTTTAATCCTGTGTTGCTTAATTTCCACAATTTTGTGAATTTTCCAGTTTTCCTCTTGTTATTGATTTCTAACTTCACACCATTGTGGTCAGAGAAGATATCTTGAATGATATCTATTTTTAAAAATTTACTGAGACTACTTTTAACACATGGTTTATCCTGGAAAATGTGTCATGTTCACTTAAGAAGAATGTGTATGCTCTTGTTGGGATGGAGAGTTCTGCATATGAATTTTAGACCTTGTCGGTTTATTGTGCTATTTATCCTTATTTATCTTCTATATGGTTCTATCCATTATTGAGAGTGGGGTGTTGAAGTTTCAAACTATTATTATAGAATTATTTCTGCCTTCAATTCTGTCATTTTTTGCCTCTGTATTTTGTTGGTCTGTCATTAGATGTGTAAGTGTTCCTAATTGTATCTTCTTATTCAATAATTGAAACTTTTATTAATATATAATGTCCTTCTTTGTCTCTTCTCATTGTTTTGACTTAAAGTCTATTTTGTCTGATATTAGTATAACCATGCCTGCTCTCTTTTGGTTACTATTTGCATGGAATATCTTTTTATATTCTTCCACTTTTAACCTGTCTGTATCTTTGGATCTCAGGTGAGTCTCTTATAGACAGGCATATTATTGGATTATGTGTTTTTATCCATTCTGCCAGTCTCTGTCTTTTGATTGGAGAGTTTAATCCATTTACCTTTAAAGTAATTGCTGATAAGAAGGGAATTACTATTGTCATTGTGCTGTGTTTTCTATATGCCTTATGGCTTTTTTTGTCCCTCATTTTTTTGCATTACTGTCTTCTTTTGTGCTTAATTGAATTTTTTTAATAGTTAAATGTTTAAATTCCTTTCTCATTTCCTTTTGTGTATAATCTATATCTATTTTCTTTGTCATTACCCAGAAGATTACATTCAATATCCTAAAGTTACAATATTCTAATTAGAATTTATACCAGTTTGCCTTCAATAACACACAAAAATGATATTTTACAGCTCTGCACCTCCACTTTCAATGTTAATGTTACAAATTAACATCTTTATACATTGTGTGCTCTAAGGTGTAAACTAATATTTCTCTTAAATATGTTAATGTCTTAAATTAGCAATTGTTAATTTTTATTTTTAAATATTTTTTGAAGATTTTATTTATCTATTTGACAGACAGAGATCACAAGTAGGCAGAGAGGCAGGCGGGGGTGGGGGAAAGCAGGCCCCCTGCTGAACAGAGAGCCTGATGTGGGGCTTGATCCCAGGGCCCTGGGATCATGACCTGAGCCAAAGGCAGAGGCTTTAACCCACTGAGCCACCCAGGTGCTCCAAATATTTTCTTTTTAATAGTCTCTTACTGCTTACTAACTTGGTGATTCCATTTAAACATTAAATACTGTAGTGATTTAAATATCTGAAGTCCCTAAGAGTCAAATTCTGTTGTTTGTTGTTTCTACTGACCCTCATTTGTGGTGATTTATCTTTTCTCTTTTGATTTTGTGATTTTTGATTGAGAACTCATATTTGGTTGGTTAGTATGTGGACAACCTGGGGACTTCAGCTGAGGGTATTTGTTTCATCTGGAAGATCAAGGTTTCACTGGACCCTTGTTGAGTCTCTGGCTAAATCCTTGCATCTTTATTTCAGCTCCCCTCCCTTCATGATGGCTGGGTTGATATTAATATTTATTGCTATGCAACGCAGCATGTTACCTATGTTTATAGCTCACTGCTTATTTTTCTTCCTTGTAAGTTTATATTACAAATCAGTTAGAATAGACTAGGCTACATTGTGTTAACAAACAAATCCAAAAGTCTCAGTGGTTTAAAACAACAGAAGTTCCTATCTCACCCATGTAAGGCTGGATGCAGGTCACAGTACCTTCCAGGGCACCAGTCCTTCATGCTGTGACTAAGCAGCCCAGGTGACTTTGCTCATAATGGTTCCACCATCTCAATGTAAGGCCTCTGCTTTCATGTTGTAAAAGGAAAAGAGAGAAGAGAGAATTATATATGAAACCCTTACTCTACCAACTCAAGAGGGACACTTGTGATCTAGCTCATATTTATTGGGGTGGTTACTGATTCCTCCAGCTGCAGGGGACCGGGGAAATACAATCTTCCAGAGGCTCAAGAAGGAAAAGAGAACAAGATATTGGTAACCCCTAGGAATGATGAACGCATATTAATTCCCCAAAGCCCAGCAATGTGGCAAAAATGGCTTTTTATGTGGAATTTATTTGTTGCCCTGTGAGAGGGCCTTTCAGATTGTCTAGACTGCTGCTCTGCTTGATTGAAAGCTCCTAGCTCATTCCTATGTGCACAAACATTTGAGAGCCACTAGATGTCACAAGTCCTACCGTGAATTTTAAAAAACTCAGTTGACTAATTTTGATGAGGTGTATGGATATGAGTTTGGATAGAGGTAGCACAGAGTATAGGTATTTTATATAAAGGAAAATATTTGAAAACATGTAGGTCAAACAGGATTGAGAAAGGTGAATGATTTTTGGGAAAATTTACAAGGTGTGCACATATGTTATCATTTCACTAGGATCCTTTGAAGCAGTTGAGCACTTTCAGATTCCTCTCTGGTAGGTACTGATAATGGTACTCAGGTGAAATGATCAATTCTAGAACATTCAGGATGTATAACATTAGGGGCTTTAGATCTTTTATATTCTTACTACAATTATTAATTTTGTTACTTCTTTTATTGATAGCTTTTTCTTTAAGAAGGTATAATAATATGAAAATTTATATATATATATATATATATATATATATATATATATTTGTATCTAAGCTCTGAAATAAACTGATTAAGAAGCAAAATAAAGCATGTCAGGATCAACAACGTTAATTGATACATTTTACTCCAAACTCAAGTAAGATTTACTGGCATCTCTGTATCTAAGTCTAATGCCAATTCCAGAGTTTGAATAATTGCAGTGTGTGCAGCTGGAAGAAACAACTTAAATAGGAAAGAAATCTATTACGTCACAACACTATTAAGGAAACAAATATAGAATTACTAGTGTTTAAATCTATTTTCAGTATTTTAAAATTATATGTTGCATGAAAATGCTAAACTCGAAGAAGCTTATTTAGTCTCTAGCTTCTCCGAGCAGCTGCCAAGGGCTAATGGTTATAATTATTATTATTACTGGTAATAATAATAATAATTAATAGTAAAATCTACCTTAAAATGTGATGCTTTTAAAAATAATATTGAAGATGACAAAGTGTATATAAATTTTCCCTAATAAAGTTTAAGATTGTAAAACTGCATCATAATTATTATTTCCTATAAAGCACATCACATTTTAACTGGGATTATTTCCTTTAGTCAAGAATTTTAAAGAAAATAACTTGGAAAAAATACCTCAAGTTCTTTGGGAATAGAAGTGTTATCTGAATGGGAAAAAGATATTATTAATTCTTATATTGGTAATAATGACAAGGGAAGAAGACCCATTTGTCCTTTGTATGCAGTAGTATTTGAATGCTGATTTAATTGACCATATAATAAAATACTTTTTTAATGATAAGTTTTGGTATGAGATTCTGCAAACTTCTTGTATACTAACAAAAAGAACAAGTTTTTTCTTAGAAATTAAGTGTGGTGTTATAATGGCCAACATAACTGATGCCACATGCCTGGCACCTGACATCATGCTCAATGTGTATGAGCTCATTTAATTTCCAGGAAGCCCGAGGAGGTAAGTCACTACACTTGATGCACAGGGGACAGAGGCTCAGAGATTTGCCCAAGGAGGGTCCTGTTCCAGTCTTCCTTCTTAACTCTGGTGCTGTGCTCCTTCCCAGGGAGGAAGTCAGCCAACCACCCTACTAATAGCTCCTTTTAAACTTAAGCTTCCTCTGACTGTCTGTGGGATAGTAGTTGATTTGTACACACATAATGAAAACAAGACAATATGTTGGTAAATAAAACTAGTGTTAATAAAAGTAAAAGGTGAAATTTGAAATCTCTTTTTTGAATAAAGGAATTATATAATTTTGGATTTGGAAGAAACTTTTAAAATTATTTATTGGCTCTTTAATTTTACAAAGGAAAGCAAATGATCCCAGAGACTTGAAGTTTTTGTGTTGGATCTAGCGGTAGAACCCAGGTCTACTGACTCCTAGATAAATACTTTCTCCTAGATAAAAAATTTTGGGTGTTTCTTTTTTTTTTAAACACCATCTTGCTATTAGGCTTTAATAATTTAGCCTTCTAAATATAGACTAGCAAAACCAAAGTCTGCCATGTTGGGTTTAATTTTGCAAGTCTTGTTTACTTCTTATTAAATAATCATGAAGCTACATTTCCTGTCTTAAGCTCTTTCTTTTTTCTTACCTGTGTTTATCTATTAATTCTTATATAACATACATCCACTTTCTATAGATGAAAGGTGACCACAGATAAATCTGCTGCCTTTGACTGACAATAAAAAATAGTGATGTGAAAATAAATGCTCTATGTGTTCATGACAATATCTTCAGAAAATGTTTTCTCCTGTGGATATCCTATTGGAAGGCAGAGGCAGATCGATTCCATAACTTGTGGCTACCAACCTGGCGTGGGTAACAACATTTTGGGGGCCAGTCTACATCTCAAACCTCCATGTCGATCTAGTCGGTAGTGGCATTGCTTCTCTGGGCAGTATTGTTAGCAGGTCCTCCAATTGACCATCGCTCTGTCTTCAGTGCCTGTTGGACACTGTTCTACTGCAGCCCATAATAGCTACCTACTCCAGGACTGGTCTAACTCACCTGTGACAGTGACAGCCATCCTGGGACAGAGAGGGCTATGGTAATGGAAGCTGTAAGAGCTGTGTGCCTTGGGAAAAGGCCCAACTCAGATCTTGGGCATTACTAATGTGTGGACCCATCATTTCCAGTAGTTTTGGAGCTGTGGGATTGCAGGAAGAACAATAGCTTTGATAGCAGAGGACCAGGTGAAGAGAGGGAAAGTCATGATTATGAGGGGCCTACTTGGTGCTTGGTTTGTGCTAAGGACTGCATGCATTACCTCCTATAGTTATTCAATCTAGATGTAGATTTCTAGAGAGGTCAGTTCCATTCCTGAGAGGTCAGGGAACTTGACCACAGTTGCCCAGTTTATATGGGCAGAACCAAGACTTACTGATGTCCGTGTGGCCTGTTGGGCCTGTTTACACTCAGGTCCTCACTGTTGTGCTGAGCCTTGCAGGTTGCATTTCCCAAGCTCCCTTGAGGGGTGGCTTCCACCTTGGTTGGGCTCTGGGTTCTGATAACACACTTTCCTCTTTTAGTTCAGGGTGCTGTTGCCTATCTCTAGATTGCTTCCCTCAGCTCTTCTATGGCCTCTGTTAACACCTCTATTTCAAGTTTATTTGACTCTAAAGTTAACATTAAGAAAAAAAAATCTGATTTAAGACCAAGAGCTGTCACTTATTATTTGCCTTCTTTTCTCTAAAATTCAGTTAAAACTTTTGCCTTCTCTTTCTCCTAGGATTGTTAGAGGCTCACATGAAGACAACATAGGGGAAGACCCTGCAGGAAGGATGTTTTATTATTGCGTGTTTCCGTCACTGAAATGGATTGCCTATGCAGGCATCAGGCCCCAGGCTTTGGCAAAGCCTTTCTGTCTAGAAAAGGTTTTGTGCTTGTTTGGGTTATGGGGGAAGGCTTTAAAATTACTGCCACTTGTGTCCTGCCCACATGGATTCTGGGTTTCAGTTGTCCTGGGCAACCCAAATTTTAAGAAATCTCCAGGTGGTTCTAATGCACAGTTGGGGGTGAGAATCAAACATAGCTTTCCAGCAGTGGTTCTTAAAGTGTGCAGTCCTTGGACCGACATCAGCCTGGAAATTTGTTAGAGCTGCAACTTCTTGGGCTCCACCCAGACCCAGTGAGTCCGAGACTCTGGAGGGGGGCCCACTAGCTGCAAGTAACAAACCCTCCAGGTGCATCTGTCACCCATTCAAGTTTGGGTGCCGCAGCGCTGAATGACCCTTCATCACCAGAGGTATAGGTGTCCCTGGACTTTTCTCTCATTTCACCTCTGCTCTCCTGTGGTGGGAAAGGGGGAGCATCTTGCAATCCTAACCATGATTGATTCTTTGTACTTTCTGTTATCATGTGCGTGTACTGCTTATCTGGCTCTCTTGGCCTCTGCTTCTAGTAAGCCACCTTTGGGGACTGAAATGGAATTTATTTATGCAGACCTAGTTATTAAGCATACACCATATGCCAGGATCTGTGTGAAGCCCTGAGAATGCCATGGTCTAAAGAGGAGGTGGTCGCTGTCCTCACTGCACGAACAGTATGGGGAGAGACCTCTGAGCAGCTAAGCAACGAACATCTGTCATAATAAATGTTGACAAAAGATCTCTTGCCCTAGTACGTAAGAACAGCACTATTATTTCTCTGAGAACAATGATCATAAGATTTATTCATATGAGGTGTTCTTTTTCACATAATGAAGATAAACTTAATGTACAATGTTTGATAAAGAGAGAGACCAGTTGCACATATTTACAAGGCTTTGATGGCTTCAGTGTGTCCCAAACGGGCAGGACATGATGTGAGACCAGCAGGAGTCTGTGTCATCCAGGCCAGTCCCAGGTTTTGTCTGAAATTCCAGCGGCGGGGGGGACACCTCATGGGTAAGCCCCTCATGGAGTTCATGGGGCTAAGGTAACGCACAGGTGGGCCTGCGAAGTATTTGGGAGTCAACACCTTTGCTTGTACAGAAAACGAAACTCTGACCCCTAGTACGATACGTGTTTGCTTGAGCAACATCTAAGAAGGCGAAAATCTTTTAAAATGTGTGTATATATGGTTTGGGACCCACTCTGATTTGGAGAATGCGAGGTTGAAGTGGTAGTGTTGACTCTCTCCACAAGAGGGCGCCTATATTCTTTTGTTTTTATTTTCTATCTGGACGCAACAATTTGTATTTTCCTACTGGCAGCAAATAAACAGAACAGTGACTTATGTTTTGCTGTTTGTTGAGCTGATTTCATGTACATTTTGACAGTTGTATTACATTCCAAACGGTTATAATTTTTCCACTGGAACTTAGGGATGTTAAATTAGGACATCTGAAAAACATGAGCAATGCATCTCCTAACAATCTGTATAATGTATGAGGTCTATGCTATTTGGATTATCTGCAAAAACATCTCCTTCATTAGTGCCTATGAACAAGACCTGTCAGTAAAATACTAGTCTCCAAAATATGCTTCTGCATATTTGAAAGAATATTTACATAACACAGAAAACAAGTGGTTGATTCATTTAAAAATGGTGAAACAATTGATGATATATTTTCTTATTATTCAGACAGTTACAGCACTATGGAGACATTGCCATTAATAAGTTCAGACATGAGTAACATGACACTTTTGCAGATTGCACGCGGGAATGAGAAAGGGGCTGGCAGTCTCGGAGGGGGCTGCGGGTGTGGGGGTGTGCGCTGCGGGGTGGGGGGCGGAGAGGAGAACACATGTATGCAAATAGGCAAGCTCCTTTCAGTGACCAAAAAAGGTGAGTGAAGATACCTGAAAATAAAAATCTGTGGTCTTTGATTTTATTGTGAAATTGCAGATAGATAATGAAGTCAGCAGAGAAGAGGTCGAGGAACTAGAAGTTAAATTTTGATGACACAAGACAATAGTATGTGAAGAGCAGTTTCTGTGGCCCAGGGGTCCTGCTATGCCTAGGGGTCTGACACACTGGCCTGTGGGTGACAATGCCATTTTGAAAAGCAGATTTGTGCGATTTTCTGCTTTCCCGAGAAGTAGTAATTCCCTCTCTCCCTCTTCACTTGCCTGTCCCCACATTTTTACTCCTAAAGGAGTACGACTTGGGGAGCACGGAAGTCCAGGTTAGGGCTTTATATTCCCACAGCTTTCTGCCAAGATAAGAGATATTAAAACTTCCAGGACTAATGAATTTGCTCACGTTGCTCCAAGATTTTCTTTCCTTGTAAGATGAAGAAGAGCTGAGGCAGAGTGGGTGTGGGGAGTCCCTTTCTATACTCTATTAGGTTCAGCGTTTTCTCAAGAAATCTTAAGGATAGCTAAAAGCTCTCAGCTTTTAAATTACTGTGACCCAACGTTCACACAGGCTGATGATGTGGACATGACTGCCTGTGAGGAGATCTGGGGTCTGGGATTGATTTCTGTGGATGTAATCAACAGAGAGCATGAATGGGAGGGATGGTTGGGAAGCTCTGAAAGTTTCTAGTGTGCTCCATGTTTTGTCATTATCTCAGGGTAATTGGAGTTGAGAGGGTAGGACCTCTAATGAGCGGCTTCTCTCCCCTAATGGATGGGGGACTGGAAATTAGCGCGGCTCCCGCTGTTCTACATGAGTGAACCGTGGCTGCCAGAGCCGCCAGCGAGTCCCTCCAGGAAGTTTTAGGCAACTGCCTAATGGTAGCCTCGCTAATGGCAACAATTACAGAATAGCCTTTTCAATAAGACCCGTGTGCATCAGTTGGAGACTAATCTCATTGAGCAACAACAGGCCTGTGACAATGTCCATTCAGTGACTAGTACTTCAGCGTGGCTGGCTAGAAGTGGTTTTCGTGTCTCCTGAGAAAGCCACAATAGACATAATGTGACACTAACCTATTCCCCTCTGCAAAACCGAAAGTGCAATAGTGAATGAGGAAGGAAGCATGCCTTCCACCTAAGGCACTCTATTTAACAAGTACATAGCCACAGTCAGAAGACAGAGCATTGGCTCTCCCCGCGTCGGCCTTCAGATTGACCTGTAACCTCTTCGAGGGAAGATGGAGGGACAAAAGGCCGAAGAGGGTTCTTGCAATGAGAATCCAAGAATACGAGTGGATTCCCTCTAGCTGTGAATGAGAGCTGGTTAATGCTATTTAAAATGACCGAATGGGCTTACTGCCACAGGTTTTAACACTTCTGGTGACAGACCTGGGGCTCCCAGGCCTGGCTGTGAGAGCCACCATATTTTAAGGTTACGTGGCTTGGCTTTCTTTCCTCTGTTGGAAGGGCCAGCCTTGTGCTCGTCATGGCAGCATTGACTTGACCCCAGAAGGACCCGGACTCAGAGAGTGAGTAAAGAGGCCCTTGAGGTCTCCTCTGGTGCAGGGTCAGCTCCTCAGCGTGAGGGCCTCTCAGACTCTGCATCACCGGTCTCTTGCTTGCATCACTCTACTCCCAACCTGAGGAGAATCACTCCACTTTTCTTGAAATGATGTGAATTCATTTATTCTTACTGAATTTGTACATTCATAAATTTGGTGTAATACAAACACATATACACCATCTCCTGTGTGGAAAGACATAGGTACTGAATGAGTTGCAAATGGTTTTAAATACAAAAACTCTATAAGGAAAAAAATTTAAGACAGCAGTGTGTGTCCTGGGTAGATTTCAAGATAAGCTAGGTCCTCTTCATCATGATGCTTTTTCTTAAGTGTCACCAATTGACTCAAATCTGGACAATTTGTTTGGGGAAAAACCCAAGAGGCTTCAAATTTGTCTTAGCCTTCTGGGGTTTGTTCGCATATGACAGCTGTTGATTTATCATCATAGAAAAGTGGAGATGAGAGAAAG
Source organism: Enhydra lutris kenyoni (assembly GCF_002288905.1). Lineage (NCBI taxonomy): Eukaryota > Metazoa > Chordata > Mammalia > Carnivora > Mustelidae > Enhydra > Enhydra lutris. The sequence continues at coordinate 4,737,729 of NW_019154155.1, read as the reverse complement.
TAACAACACACTAAGTGTATTGAGCTCTAAAAAGAGTTCTTGCTGTCCTTTTCAGGGTTAAAGCGCTTGTTTCAACCATAGCATAGCAGACACAAAAATTGCTCGTAAAATGTAATTTCACTAGAAGATGATACTTTATCCAGTTAGAATGAGGAGACAGTGCTGAGTTCAGCTCACAAGTGACCAATTTGACTTAACATTATTTGCGAATGAAAATAATTGCAGGTGCAAACAGGGAGGGAATCTTTTGAGCAACTGGCCTTAGGTGTGCTGGCATCATAATGCCTGGTCAAGTTGAGTCCTGTAATATTCGTTCTCTGCTTTGGCTTGAGTCATTCCAGTTACTTGTAGGGTTTTTTGTTTGTTTGTTTGTTTGTTTGTTTGTTTTTGGTGGAGGAGCACAAGGAAAAATCTCAGACTTCATCTAATTTAAAATAAGTTTCCTATTGACTGATTTTACTCTTCTCATTGCAGAATTTAGAGAAAGCAATAAGTTCACAAAGCACCTATTTCTGGTTTGCAAGGCAGGTTATGGTTTCCCACTCATGATACACTGGCTGTATTTTTGAGACACTTTGCCTAAGAGTTTTTTTTTTTTTAAAGACTTTATTTATTTGACAGACAGAGATCACAAGTAGGCAGGGAGGCAGGCAGAGGTGGGGCGGGGGGCAAAGCAGGCTCCCTGCTGAGCAGAGAGCTCCCCATGTGGGGCTTGATCGTAGGACCCTGAGATCATGATCTGAGCGGAAGGCAGAGGCTTAACCCACTGAGCCTCTCAGGTGCCCCTGCCTAAGAGTTGATAAAGTGCTTGTAAAGTCATGATTGTTTCCAACATCTGAAAAATCCTCCAGGAATGAAATTGTTGTTGTTTTTATTCTCCAACTAGAATGGGAGTTTGGCCAAGATGTCAGTGATTTCCTGCAGTGATTTCTGAATCAGAAGTAGATGTAAGGTATGAAGTCACTTTTTTGCGTGATCTCTGGGTTGGGAAGCAAATTCCTCACTTTGAGGGCTCAAACAGATGTTTATCTTTGGAGAAACAGGAAAAAGAAATCCAGTGGGCTTGGTAAACCTGTTTGTCCCATATTCATTCCATTGTAGAATGGAACTTGGCCCATAACGAAGTGGTATCAGCATGAGGTGGTGGAGTTAGGCCCCGTCCTTGGGCCACAGACACCTCAAGGGTGAGTGGAATGGTGATGGTCGGCAGCCATCAGGCCGTGAAAACAACATGCCAATTACCGGGGAAAACAAACAGCCAGATATTTCACCCATCTGGGAGATATGAATAACAGAATGCATGCATTTTTAAATTTAGTGCATTTCTGCTGTTCAATAAATGCATAATAATAATCATCATCACATTTTTATTAGACACTGCATTTATGAGCAAGCTTGGTGGTCTCTTTGGGCCTCTGCCAAGGTCTAATGGAGCCTTCATAGCTGTTCAGATTCCTCTTTTGGGGCTTCCCCTCCCTTCTGCATAATCTAGGGAACAATAGCAAACCTACCTGGAGTAAAGGGAAAGTGAAGGAAGTAACTTTTACTTTTTCTGAAAGTCAATCTACCCTGGTTTCTCCAAGCCAAAGATGTTCTTCTAGAAACCACTGTGCTCTGTAACAAAAGTTGAGCAGAAGATAATCATTCACAAAGGAAAAGAAAAATGTTAGCATTAGATTTTTGTTCAAAATTTGGTTTCTGATCCAAGTCTCAACATTCATTAACCTATAATGACAGATACTATGCTTACTTACCAATAATGGCAAAGGTGGGGCTTGGCACAAAGCCATCACCTTGCTTTTTTAGAAACCAGAAATGAAATACAGTTGAAGGCAAAGTTAATACTGTAACATCCTTTTTATCAGATATTATCTGACTTGGAACACAGAAAGATGAGACAGGGACATTCATTCAGTCAGTCAACAAATCTTTATTGAACACCTAAGATGGAATGACCCCTCTTTCTGGGACTGGGATATATTGCTGAATGGGGCAAAGACCCCTGACTTCGCAGAATTTACAGCTAGGTGATGTTGGAGCTCATGTGCTACTGAATAAAAAGTGCAGAGAAAATCCACACCTAAAGGAGAAGTTTGGAAGGGGAGGAAAATCATAGCAAAATGTTAGGCAGCTTGGGAAGATGCAGTTGAATTTAGACTTTTTAGTGTGATTCAAGTACATGAAGAATTGGTGTCTTGGAGAGGATGGGGGCCATCTCCATGGAGGGTGATACAGAAGGAGCCAAGCCAACTGCTAGGAAGGAAATCTAAACTAGAAGATATGGAAGAATGGCAATGAGAACCAGAGTGCAGTGACAATGAAAGGAAAAACAATGAGGTAAATTTTGTGTAGTCTTCCCAGAACTGGGCATGAATTATCTTTAAGCTTTATCTATTCTACATTTAAAACTTGAAATAGCTATAAATTTATTGAACATGAATAAGCAATAGATTGTCTAAAGGTGATAAACACAGATTAATGCACCATGCATAGACCCATATGTTTAGAGAACCAATGTATTTTGTGTCTAACTTGTAGGTAGAGGAGTGGGTTTACACAGAACAAACATTTTTCTTCCATCTGAGGTAACATCCATGGAGGAGGCTCGTTCACTACTTCTAGACACTACACCCCGACACAATACGTCTGTGTGAGATACATATTTATAGGCTTTTTTGTTGTTTGGATTGTGGTTTTTTTTTTTTCTTTCTAAGATATATAGTCAACATATCTCCCAGAGAAGAACTATTTGAGATGTGCTTGGAGTACGTTCATCTCTTGAATGTTAGAGAGGTACTAGGAGAGCAAGCAGGTAGGTTTGTCTAGGAGACATAATTAGTAAATGTTTAGAGCAGGTAAGAGCAGAGCCAATGCGGTCATTATACCCACTTCCATTCTTCCTTTGCCTTTTGTTGCTGTTACTAGATTGACACCTGACGCAGTGTATCGTGAGATCCTTGAGGGCGGGGACCATGTGTTGTGTGGCATTGAATTCCTAGCATCTAGCACAGGGCTGTGCACTTAGTAGGGGCTCAGTGCATGTTTACTGGCTAGAATTGAATATTATAAACAGGTAAGGAAAGCCTCATCAGGGAGACTGGAATACCAAGAACTAAGTTAAAGAAGAGCTTTGTGTAGGTCTTGTTGCCCAACACTAGGGCAAAGCGCTTAGCATCTTGAACACCACTCCTGCATTTGGGCAAGGAGGGGCATGGGCTTCAGGATGAACTGGGTCTAGTTTAAAGGATGGTCACCGTGGCATTGTGGGTGAGAAACTGTTCACAAGTGAAATATCCATTGACAGGAGAAAATCGTTGAATTGTGGTGTATTGATGCTATGGAAAGTGAAATGGCTTTTAAAAAGGAATGAGGTAAGTCTGCATGTTCTGACTGAGGAGGCTATCAATGGTAGAGTACTGGTTTTTGAAAAACAAAATATGTGTAATTTGTTCCCATTTAACGAAACACCCCTATACCTATGTAGGTACTTAGAAAAAGGTCTGGAAGGATGCACATCAAGTTCTAGTGAGTGCCTGTGAGAGAATGGGAGAGATTTTGAAATTTTACATCATGAGCTGTCTGGATGTTTTATAGTAAGCTTGTATTACTTATGCAATAACATATAAATATATTATATATATGTGTGTGTGTTCTTCATGAGAATTGTTTTTAGTAGCCTCAAATAAATACATAAATAAGGCTATATTAAATATTTGTTACTTACTAATTTACCATTTATTTATTGATTTAGTCTTGGCTAGAGAAAGCAGAAAAATTCTCATGAGGGAGAGAGACCATCCTTTACTTGTAAGAGAATCTTATTTTTCATGACTGAAAACCCTATCATTTGGTTGAGCTTGCATTTCTTTAAGTAAGGGACAGTGTCCCCAAAGGCCCTCTCTAGGATTGTGTCCAGGATGGGTAGGCTTTGGTTTAGGACTTCTTTCTACTTGGCATGGATGTTTAATTGCCATGACCTAGTCATCATCTGGATTTGGGGTCCTGGTCATGGGGCCTGGAACAGGCAGTTCCCTCAGATGCTCATAACTTGGTGATGAGACTGGATGGGTGGGCCAGTCGGTTTGAAGATCAGCGACCATATCCTCAAACTGGACCATCACCTGGGAGCTTTATAAAAATGTACCCAGGTTGACCAAACCACCCCCCCACCTCCTCCCACCCCCGACAAGGACCTGACTCTCAGCAGATTCCAGTGCTCCAGTTGAGCTGGAGAACCTCTGAATAAAATTAGATAAGGGAATGAGGATCATTAGCAAAACTCAAGGCGGGGGGGGCTTCAAAATAAGCCAAAGGCTACTCAGTATTACAGAGTTCCTCCAAGCGCAGGTTCCCTGGTCACCACCCAAACTCACTTGGGGTATGCATTAAAAATGTGAATGCTTTGGTACCATCCCAGACATACTGAATTGGAGTTTCTATGGGTTGATCATAGGGATGTGCAGTAGTTAAGGATCCCCAGGGATTTCCAGGAAAAGTTCTGGAACCCCTGGTGCATAGACTCGCTTCAGTAGCAGCATTTGCATTTGGCAGCCAGTGATAGGAAGCCTCTTCCTATGGGAAGGAGGGTCCTTTGACAAATTATTCAGTTATGTTTAAGAAAAATCAATTTATCGACTCTCCTGAGGTAATGCATCTCAGTAACTTGTTTTGCACAATGAAAGAGAAAATTTCTGATTATGTTGATTATGTTGCTATGCTACAATAATACTATAGCTTCAGAGTTTGTGTCTATGTGGCACTATTTATGTAAGGATCTTAATGTTTTTTATAGGCGTTCTTCTAATAATGGTTTTGGCAGAGTTTGTAAAGTTACTGTTCTCACTTTTCAGTTCAAGAACAACAGATTCATAATGAAAAGTCACAACTTGAAAATAAAAACCAGTGTTTCTCTAGACTTCCTTGCAGTTTACAGACATCAAATGGTACAAGAGGAATATTTTTGTCATTAATATCAGAGCATTAAACTCTAATGGGGTGGCATTCAGATGTTTAAATATTTTTAACAGATATATGTCTCATAAATTTATAACTGAATTCAGAAAAGCTGGCCCTAGATACTTACCATGTTAAATTCACCAATACTCTATATTTTTACTTTTTGTGTGTGTGATTAACTTCAGAAATGACTGTAGTAAGACTTTCTCTGATACAGAACTTTATTTTAGAGGTGGGAGAGTAGTAATGAAAATACTGTTTCTCAAATTGTGGGTTTTAAGGAAAAATAATAATTTGCATGCCTACGACTCCTTTCTGTTTTTTGCTCTGGGCATGTCTAAATATCGTAAGTCAAAAGTTTAAGTAAAACTCTAGATTAGCATTCTCACCAGAAGAGGAGGGGAATCCTGACAACAAGTCTGAGATGGGTTCCAAGCAACTGTATTTCTATATCACTCCACACATAATACTGAGCAGAGCCAGGACTGAGACCTACTCCTGCAGTTTCTTTTGATTGTAACCATTCTCTGTAGCATAAAAAGCAACCTGTCCAATGTAATCTTGACATGAACAAAAAATAGGAATAGTGACACATTACCTTGCCAACACAGGTTTGTACTTTTCCCATTTGTTTGCATGGTCAACAAATCCTAATCTGATATTTAAATGCTTATTATTTTAAAGTGTTCAAAATCAAGGCTCTGTCCGTAATTTAAGAAAAATCTAAATCACCATCTTGTTTTCTTTGTCACTATTGGGGGGACTTGGAGATTACCACAAAGTTTCCTTCATTATATGATTCCATTTAATGGCTCTTATAAGTGAGTACATGAGTGTATTAAATAGGTTTACATTTTTAGAGTTGGATGAGTTGTATTCTCAAGGCATTGTAAGAATTCATGTTTATAATGCCTGAGCCTGGTCAATGGTATTCAAGAAACTTTTCCATGACTCAAAACAGTTTTCTACCACACTAGAAAAATAATGGTTTTATTGGGGGACTGAATTCATCTATTTAACTGATTCAGTACTATTGAACATTAAGTTATTTCTAATTTAAAAAAATTTTGAGTATAGTTGACACACAGTGTTATGTTAGTTTCAGGCTTACAACAATGATTCAACATCTTAATCATTATGCTATGCCCACAAGTGGAGCTCCCATGTGTCGCCATACAACTCTATTACAATATCATTGACTTTATTGCTATGCTCTACCTTTTATTCTAGTGACTTATTCATTCCATAACTGGAAGCCTGTATATCCCACTCCCCATTCACACTCTTTGCCCATCCCTCTACTCTCTTCCCTCCGGCCACCATCAGTTTGTTCTCTGTATTTATAGGTCTGATTCTGCTTTTTATTTATTCACTTGTTTTGTTTTTTGGATTCCATACATGAGTGAAATAATACAGGATTTTTCTTTCTCTGACTTATTTCACTTGGCATAATAACTTCTAGTTCCATCCATACTGTTGCAAATAGCAAGGTCTCATCCTTTTTTATGGCAGAGTAATATTCCAGTGTGTATAGAGATATCTTGGCTATTGTAAGTCATTTCTAATTTTTCCTCTTTTACATATGTCTTTTTCTTTCTGAGTGGGTGTGATGATTAATTTTATGTGTCAATTTAGGCGCTAGATATTTGGTGAAACATTATTCCAGGTGTTTCTGTGAGGGTATTTTCGGATGTGGTTAACATTTATATCAGCAGACTGAATTGAAGACTGCCCTCCACATATTTGGGGGTGGGCCTCACCCACTCAGTTTATGGCCTGCATAGAACAAAAGGCTGACCCTTTTCTCTGAGTGAGAAACAATCTTTCTGCCTGATGGTCTTTGAACTAGGCATTGACTCTTCCACTTGGCAACTTCCAGCCTTCAGACTTGAACTGGGACATCAGCTCTGTAGATCTCAGACTTACCAGCCTCTGTAATCACATAAACCAGTTCCTTGTAATAAATCTCTTCATACAATCACTCCCTATATAATAATCTTTATACATATATAATCTTTATATATAAAGTCTAATAAATTTATCTGTAATAAATATGTATATATGCATATTTACACACATATATATATCAGATTGACTGTTTCTCTGGAGAACCCTAATACAATGGATGATGAAAATACATGATTTCAGTGTATTTTCAACCTTTTGTTTTTCCAGTGAGAAATACATTGGATTCTTGGCAGAAAAATATATGTTGTGCTACTTGTGTTGCACATTCATTGGGCGTGAGGGTGCTACAGTTATGATTTAAAAAACCTCCTCTTATTTTACTTTTAAGATGAAATCGATTTTGCAAAGTGCAAATAATGTTTAATATAATTTCAATGAAAGAATAAATGAAAATTGAATAAATCACTTGAGATATGTTATTTAAAAACTTAATAATGTAAATGATATCTCATGAGTTATGTTTCAGCAGTGTGGTTGACATGTCATATGTGCTATTATATTTAAAGTTTTAATAGTTTAGATATTTTTATTTTTAAGTAATCTCTACATCCAACGTGTAGCTCGAATCAAGAGTCACATGCTCCATTGACTGAGCCAGTAAGGTGCCCTGAACATTTTAATAGTCTAATTACAATGAATAGCTTTTGCTGATGCAGAACATTAGTATTTTCAGCCATTTAAAAAATGAACATATTTTCATTTTACCTTCCCAAATCACTGAACACTCTAACATAATTTTAAAGAATGATTTCAATGAAGTCTGAAAACTGAAGGTTAAGAAGATTTAACAAGCTTATTTTCTCCATAGATCTTGTTTTTGAGGAACTTAATCGGAATTTGTGGCGGAACTCATACTAATATGGTCTAGACAAGAGTTTCTCAACCTTGGCCCTATTGACATTTTGGGTTGGATAATTTGTTGTGGAATCCTGTCTTGTACATCGTAAAATGTTCAGCAGCACCCTGGCCTCTACCGTGTGCCCCCAACTGTAGCAACCTAAAATGTGACTGGACATTGCCTCAAAGTCACCCCAATTGAGGACCAAGGGTATAGATACATATGGCATGAGTAAGGCTAGTTGCATAAATAAGTAAGGGACCACAGCCTAAAATAAATTTAAATAAGAGATTGTCTAATAAAAATAAAGTTTAATAAAGAACAATAGTCAAAACACCTTTGGAACCTACAGTGTGAGATCATAGCTGTTTCTCCTATTCTCCACCTTTTGTCTCTTCACATTTGACACTCTGGTTAATAGGGAGTGGACTGAACCTTTTGCTGACTTTTATAATGCCTCTCTGCCTTGGTTTTTACCAAATTTAAAGCAACAGCCTACCCAGAATAAGAATACTGTCCTAATTTGTTAAGGCATTCTCTAGTGAGAGAGCTTTTAAACCTGACGATTTTGTGTTTGATTTAGTGATGGTTCAGTGAAATAATCAAGTTCCCAATCCAGCAAGCATTGTGTTAAGTTGGCCTTGGAGGGACAACAGGGGTGTAGCAAGGGCATTAATCCCTGAGAGTTCTGTTTTTGGTGAGGTCTGAAATGAGCTGAGAAACTAGTGGCTTTAACTAAATTAGGAAGTAGGAGAAAATAGGAGAAATGTTGGGTGACTATGAAGGTCAGTTTGATGTGTTTTGGCAAGGCTGAGTCCCCTGTTATTTAACCACTCATCCAGGGGTCACTCTGAGGTATTTCATACATGTGGGTGCCATGTACAGTCAACTGACTTTAAGTAAAGGAGATTACCCTGGATAATATGGGTGGGCCTGATCCAATCAGTTGAAAGAACTTCAGAGCTTAACTGAAGTTTTCTTGAGGTAAAAAAAAAAACATTTCTTGCTTGCCCCAGCAGCTTCAGGTTCTGCCCCAGAGTTTCTGGCTTGCAGACCTGCCCCAAAGATTTTGAATTTGCCTGGCCAGCCCTCACAATTCTTTGCAATAAATCTCTCCCTCCCCTCCCTCTCCTACTCTCCCCTTTTCTGTTTTGCCTCAAGCCTTAATGCTTAAGCTGGTTTACAACAGAACTACCAGCATTGTTATCATCAAGGGACAAAATGAGGACAGGCCCCTATCTCATTTATTATGTTTCCTTCTGGAGTCTGGAACATGGCTCTCAATAAATGATGAATTGAATGAAGCGTGTTATTAGCAATTACAGCAAACAGCTCTGGAGTATCTAAAACAATATTTTTAAACATCTCTGCTAGGAAGTTGGTGATTTCTATGGAAAAAGGCATCATATTCCTTTCAAAATTCAAAAAGAAAAGTATTTTCATTATATAAGCAACACTAAGCACACCATTGAAAATCTGGAAAATAGAGGGCAAAATGCCTTATTTCATGATCATAACATAACTAGTGTTAGTATTTTCGTACATTTCCTTGAGGCTTTCCTACTGAACCTCCACCCTGAGCAAATGTCATTTTTGATAGAGGCAGTCATGCTGTATTTGAAATTTCCCCTGCTTTCTCCTTTGTTATTACTTAATCCTCATAAATCACATTTTCCCCTTTATTTATCTAGTTTTCTATTGAAAATAGCTTTACCATTCAAGCAAAATTGATTTACACTCATTAATAAGGTGTACCTTCAGTAAGCCCTTTTTAGTTGTGCAGCATTTTACGTCAGCTGTATACCCTCCAAACAAGCATATGGCAAGTATTAGCTTCCCCATTGTACAGATGGGGAAACTGTTCAAGTCGCTGAAGAGCTTGTCTGCCAGGTGGCAGAGCTTCCTAAAAATACACTCTACACTAAAGTTTGCCATGTTGTCTTGTCTGCTTGTTTTACACCATCTTCTCTATTTGGAGAAAGGGAAATATGGATGGGAGAGCACCCCTTTTCACCCTGTTCTGTGAGAAAGTATATGTGCAAAGACTCAATATCTGGTTTGATCTTGTATCAGATAGTGTCGCTGTTTTTCTAAAATTTGAGAAAATGAAGCATGCCTTTTTTTTCTTTTAAGGGCATGACTATTCATGTTTTACTTCAATTTACATTTTCAAATTTAGTTCACGTTCCAATAAGTTTTACCGAGGAAAAGTTAACTACGGAAAACCATAGTTTTAGGCTTTGGGTTAGTTACTGGTAACCACCCCATTCGAAATCCACACAATCAGATACATGCTGAAGATTGACAGAGAAAAGTGCTGCATCATCATTCAACTCAATTGGAAGGATGTAAAGTAAAATGAATAAATAAATAAAAATAAGTAAAATTCAGCTATGATTAAAGAAATGTTCAAAGATTAAGAGTGAGCCCTGTCAGCTGAATCTCCTTTTCATGTGAAGGAGTAACTCAAAATACAATATTCTTCCCATATTGGGTATAGTTAGAAATACTAAGAAACTTTTGTTGTTTTATCATGTGTTCAACACACTGAAGTCAATAATGTCACATTAAAATGAACAATCACAAATATGGCTGACCAATTAAAATTAAGTGCACATAATCAAATTATAGCATGAAAACATGGCTTCACTTCCTTTGCCCTCAAGTAGCTCCTGTATATTGCAAATAAGAATGCCTCCCCAGCACTGTCTATAGTGATGTTGTATGATGAGTGTGGTTATATTTTTTACTTTTCTTTGAACCCATGTTATTTATTCTTGCATAAAATACACAAGTTGATATTAACAGTGTGTCTTTCAGGTCTGGCCAATTTTTACGAATAAGACTTGCTCTCCTCCCCACTCTGATTTCTAAAAAAAATTGCAGTAATGCTGGGGGAGAATTTCTGACTGTAGGGACTTTCTGGATCTCCTTCAGACAATACCAGTTAAGTATTTGCTGGCCATAATGCCAAACACCAGCTCAGCTGAGCAGCAACTACTCTGCTACAGTGAAAGGGACTGTGTTGAATTGCAAAAGCTATCTAGAAGGTACTTAAAGACGTTGCACATTCCATTTCTTTGAAAGGTCAGCTTGGTAAATCTATCTAGAGAGATACTAAGGATAAACATATCCTCCCAGCTCTACAATATTGAGAGGCAAGCATGGTTATCTAGAGGTAAGTTTACATACCAGCATAATTCATGAAATTTATGTGCCAGGAGGTTCATATAGGGTACAATTTTACTGCTATATATATCCTTAGAGGATTTTGGAATGTTATTTTTTATTTTGTATTTTCTCCAATCAGTAACTGAGTGGACAATGATGTCTGAAGTGATTGTTTCATAAATGCTATAAACCCGCATTTATGAACATTTACCCTGAATCTGTCTGCATTAAAGCATTCTTATAAATGAAGACTAATGAGTATGAGTCAGTTGTTGAAGACTATGCTTTTTTGCCTGGTCAAAATCTCCCATTTATTTTTATATCCTTAATTTGGAGAGACAATAGATAAGCTAGGTCTCAGAAGAACTGAGAAGAGCCCACCTCCCTTTTCCCTTGGGCAGTTGTGCCCATGTGGTATGGCTTCAGAGATTTCCTGCCAAGGCAGGTATCTTAGTTTACCTAAGCCACAGACTTGGTAAGAGTCTTGAACCAATTGAGGTAGTGGGTGTACAAGACCCTAACCTACCTAACCCTATCAAACACCATGACATATAAAGTAGAATCCTCGTAATAAACACCTGCTCATCTTCAAGAATAAAATGTGAACCTTCTACTTTTGGATAGAATATAGTTAGTTGAAGCACTAGGAAGAACAGAAGAAATTACAAAAATGAGATTTTGGAAGGCACCAGAGAGTCATGGAAGAAATGAGTACTGGATGAACTAAAATTACAGAGAGGGGAGGAGTGTTCCCAGGTGAGCTGAACAGGTGGGCCTAGTGGCCTTTGTTGATTTTGGGCACAAGGTGAGGATCAGATGTGGCTCAGGCAGATGGTCCTTGTGAAGGGAAGAGAGACCAGCAAAACTCTAAACAACACGGTGCCTACTGTGACAAATTGGAAACTTGGGAGGTTTCACATTCAGAGCTGGTTTTCACCACAAAATATTTGCTGAGTTCTCGGGATTCATAGGATGCTGGGGAATGGGGCTGAAAGTTTCTAAAGGGCAAATGAAGCCTTCCATGAGCTTATGTTCTTAAAAAAACAAGAAATCTTTGGAGAATAGGGCCTGCATATGGCTGTTTCCTCTTGGCCTTAAGACTTTTGCCAGACTTTGACACTTTGTGGGGTCGTGGGGTAATGAACTTGAAGAACTGGTTTGAAAATGTCTGAAATCTTCCAGAGCTGAGGAAACTGACACCCACCAGGCTCTCCATCAGAAGCAGGGGAGGGCTATGCCCAAGGAGCAGGGTGAACCAAAGGTCTATAGAATCTTCCTAAAACTTCAATCCAGCCCCAACCCAGTTCAATTCCTCATTGGATTCATGTGATCAAGCACTCATATCTAAGAAGAAAAAGCATACACTCTCCAGTGGAAAATAGCATCATCAGGAACCTCCCACTTTCCTATATGCAATATCTGGCATATAATCAACAATATCTAGACATGCATGGATATAAATGAATATAGGCTGTACAAAAATAAACATTTTCTAAATGTTTTGTCCCATTGTAAAGAGATTCTGATCGAATTGGAAAGGCAATTCTTTAATAAAAGTAGGAAGTTTATGTTGGCTGATAGGTAATAGGAATCAGATGCCTACTCTTCATTCATTCTTCAGCACATTTGAAATATGGCTTCTAAAAATGTAAGTCACACCTCTGGTATTATTTTATTCTTCCTAATATAATTTATGCTTTTATGTTTTTTTCTATTCTTCCCGTGTCTATGTTTTTAGGTACTTATTAAAAAATAGTAACTTGGTAATATCCATTGAATCGCTGAAAAACATTGAACTATAAGAAGTGAAGCAGATAGATGTTTTATTAAATTTAAATTAAATTTGTTAATGATAATTAAGGGCAGATTTAGAAAAAATGGAGAAGAGAATATAGACAGATAACTTATTGGGAGTCTGATAGCAAATTAAGCTTAAACTGGGAGGACGTAGGAGCAGAGAACCCAAGCTTTTGTGTTGGAAGGTCTGCGTTAGAATCCTGCTCCATTCATTGCTCCCTTGCTGTGTGACTCTGGTCAAGTGTCTTAACCCCGCTAAGCCTTAGTTTTCTCAACCTGAACAAGTAGAGGTAATAATGTCAATTTGTAGTGTAATCGGTTCAAATGGAATAGTATATGTGAAGTTCTTTGCATGTACTGAGTGATAAATATTATCGGTTTTGTTATTTATACACAATCTATATTCTAAAAGTAGGGAAATGGAAGAGAAAAAAAAGTTAAAATGGGTTATGCTGGAGTGACAAAAAGGAAAGTGGAAAGAAACAGGACTGGAGAGGCAAACAAGGAGGGGAAAGGTCATATTAGGAACTTGGGCTGCTTCACTGGCTATGAGAATGAACTTGGAGTGGAAGGTAGTGCATTTTTGAATCAGCAATGTGATCCAACATTAGAACAATTATAAGTGAAGAAAGTCCCAGGACTTTATCAGCCATGTTTTAAGCAGGAGAAACAAGGAGAGGCAGAAAGGTAAAAGGAACAGGAAAAATGCTGAACACTGCTAAGGAAACACAAGAAGAATGCTGAAAGAGAAGGAAAGGATTTGATTCAATTACAGAGATGTGTTAATTCATGCACCTAGATTGTGTGGAGGAAAGTGGTCCCTGATCACATTTTCTGCAGTTCCCTTCAAGACCTTTGCATTAGGCACTGCATGTCCATTCCTTACAAAGAAGAAGAGGTAATGCCTTTAAAAAGTTAAACTGTGCTTATGTTTTTGTAAATAAACACTATATTCATGTGGTTCGAAATGGTAAGAAAGTGTATATAGTGAAAATACTCCCTCCTATCCATTGTCCTCTAACTATACAATTCCTTTTCTTGAAGACATTCAAAGCTACTGTCCTTGTTTCTTGTATGTATTTCCAGAGATATTACTTACATTTATAAATACGAAAGTTTTCCCTTTAGGACATGAGTGATACCATAACATATAAACTGTTCTGGATTGTATTTTTTCTGCTTAACAATATCCTTTGAGATTAGTCCTTAGGAGTATACAAACAGCTGCCTAACTTACGAAGCTGCTTAAGATTCTATTTTGTGAATTTATTTAAATTCATGTAACCATGAGGGTTGCTAGAGTGGAGGATGGTGGGAGGATTGGGGTGTTGTGTGATGGACAGGGGAGAAGGTATGTGCTATAGTGAGTGCTGTGAATTGTGTAAAACTGATAAATCACAGACCTGTGTACCCCTGAAACAAATAATTCATTATATGTTAATAAAATAAAGATAAATAAAAATAAAAAAACATGAGGGAAAAATTTTACATAACCAGTCGTTCTTGATGGACACATGGGCTATTTCTACTCTTTTGGCTCTACAAAGAGTGCTACAGTAAGGAATCTTCTGCACACATGATTTTGTACATGGGTACATAGATAGTGAAGAAAAATTTCCAGAAGGGAGATGGTTGAATCAAAGGATCTGTGTATTTGTGATTTATAAGTAGGTATTACCAAAAGTGCCCTTCTTAAAGGCTGTGTCAGTTTCATCTCCACAGTAATGTATGAGAGCATCCGAATTCTCCAAACTCTAACAGTGTTTTATATTATTTTTTAAAATTTGTCAAATTCATAGGTAGAAAATGGTATATCTGCAGTTTTTTGCATTTCTTTTATTACAAATGGAGTTGAACATATTTATTAATATTTAAAAACCATTCATATTTTCTGTAAACGATTTTATTCTATTGTTAGTATTTTTGTTTTTTTCCCCCAGCACTTTAAATATCTTATTCCACTTTCTTCTTGCTTGCATGATTTCTGAAGAGAAGTCCAATGTAGTTCTTACCCTTGTTCCTCTACAGGAGAGATTTCCTCCCCCTCTGTAGGCTTTTTCAAGATTTTCTCTTTGTCTTTGTTTACACTGCAGACATGGAATATATATTGAATATGAGATACACTGTAGATTTTTTTGTATTTACCCTACTTGGTATTCTCTGACCTTCCCAGATCTGTGGCTTAGAGTCTGTCATTAATTTTGGAAAATTCTTCAATGTTATCAAGTATTTCTTCTGTTTTTTTTTTTTTTCTCTCTTTTCTTCTCCTTCTCTTATTCCCATAAGTGTATGCTACTTTTGTAATTTTCTCATAGTTCTTGGATATTCTGTCCCATTTTTTTCTTTCTTTTATTTATCTTTGCATTTTAATTTGAGAAATTTCTATTGACATATGTTCCAAGCTCACTGGTTCTTTCCTTGGCTATATTCCATCCACTGATGACCCATCAAAGGCCTTCTTCATTTCTTTTGTTGTGTTTTGGATTTATCATATTTCCTTTAGATTCTTTCCTTTAGTCTTTTTCTCTCTGCTTACATTACCTATCTGTTCTTGCATGTTATCCTCTTTGTTCACTAGAGCCCTTAACTTATTAATCATAGTTATTTCAAATTCCTGGTGTGATAATTCCAAAACCTTTAATTGTTTTTTCATACTCTGCTTTTTTTTTTTTTTTTAAACCTATGGTATGTCATGTAATTTTTTGTTGAAAGCTGGATATCGTGTACCCAGTAAAATTTACTTAGGTAGACAAGCCTTTAGAGGAGATTTTATATTTATCTGGTGTGGAGTTAGGGTGTTGTTATTGTTTGCAGTAGCTCTGGGTCAGAGGCTAAAATTTCTTTTGGTGTCCCTGTTTTGTTTCCCTTGTTGTCTTCGGGTTTCCCTAGAGATTTCTAAAATAGGGTCTGAGTCTTGCAGTTCTTTTAGCTCTAATCCCTCTTATTATACTGGAGCCTTTTGGATGTCCTGGTAAGATGCAGGGGTGGGGGAAGTGTTCTATACTCCAATGACTAGGTCTCTGTCTTTTAGAAAGCCCCAGCTGGGTATTTCCTTTTCCCCACAGTGAAGTCTGGAGGGGGTTGGAGTGGATATTTCCCTTCGTCAAGTTTTGTTAGGTGCTGGCAAAATATCTTCCTTTGAGAGCAGGATTTGTTAAGGAGAACAGAGAACTCCAGACATATTTTAAAATGGCTATTTTTTCCCTTCCCCTGAAAGAAGCAGGAAGGAATATTTTTCAGATCTGTGAGAATGTAGTAGAACTCCTGGAGGTACAACTCAGGAAAGCATAGGGGCCCTTCTAACATTAGGCCTTTTCTGAATTTTTAACTCTCATACTTGTCCAAACTGAGTCCCCAGGAATTAATTCATGAACTATAGTTTAGTGTTCCTACTGATACTGGTTCCAGATATGGGCTTCTGCTCCAGTAAGGGGTGATTCTCTATCTCTATCTGTCTCTTCAGTTTTCACAGCAGCAGCTTGTCCTGTGACCTGAATTCTTTGAGGGATTTAAGAATAGTTGTTAGCCTTAATTTGTCTAACTTTCTTCTTGTTGTGTGGAGTGACTTCCAAGTTTTTACATGTCAGACTGGAAAACAGAAGTCATAGTTTTCTTATTGATTTATATGAGCTCTTTATATATTATGGAAATGAGTTATTTATCTTGATACGAGATGCACACTTTTCCCATTTTGTCATTTATCTTATGAATTTGTGTTTTCCCTCCATGCAATTAAACAAGTGTTTTGTTTTGTATGTGGTAGAATTTGTCATTATTCTCTTTTAGGCATTTGGGTTCTGTGATACAATTAGTAAGAACTTCACAACTGAGATTATAAAGGAATTCTTCCTTGTTTCTTTTAGTACTTGTTATTTTTTTTAAAATATTGAAATATTTGCTTCATTTAGGTTTTATCCTCATGTAAAGTATGAGGAACAGATACCACTTATTTTTTTCCCAGTTGTCTATTCAGTTGTTGCAAAACCATTCACTTAGTAGTTCACTCCCTGCCCACTGCCCCCCCAACCCCCCATCCTCCCGCCCATGATCGCTTATCATGTATTAAATTATACTATGAATTTAGGTCTATTTCTGTGATTTCTAGTCTATGTTATTGCTTTATCTCCTTATTCATATGCTAATTTGAATAATTCATATGAAAACACTTCTTTGAGTATTATAGCTTAAAAATATTTAAAAATATTATGTGGCTAGTTACTCTCCAATTTTTCTTGTCAATTTCAAACATTTATCTGTCATTTTAAATTTAATTTTCTATATTAACTTTAACATCAGGGTTAAGTATTCAGATTAATTTAGGAATGATTACATATTTAGGAAATCGAGGTTTTTTTTTTTTTTAAATCTAAGAGCACTGTATGCCTTTGTTTGTTCAAGTCTACTTTTGTGTCCCTAGAGAACTTTAAATGTATTTCTTCATCTAGATCTTGCCCATTTTTGTTAATTATATTTCTAGGAATTTTTTTTTCTTTCCCTCACCCCTATTGTAACTAAGGTCTTTAGTCTTTCATTATGTCTTTTAACTGGTTGTTCATATATGTATATAAGCTATTTGCTTCTATATATTTATTTTATGGAAACATGCCATTTATAAAAATTTAAAAGTATATGTCTATTATAATAGAAGGCAGTGTGCATAATGGGGGTCTGAAGTATGTGAACTTGATTCCATCATTTATTGACACTGTAGCAAAAAGCATGCTACTTAATATATATATACATATTTTTTTTTAGAGCGGGAGGGAGAAAGAGAGAGCGAGTGAGTGTGAGTGTGGTGGGAAAGGGCAGAGGGAGAGGGAAAGAGAGAATCTCAAGCAGCCTCCACTCTCAGCATGGAACCGGACTCGGGCTTTAGTCTCATGACCCTGAGATCATGACAGGAGCTGAAATCAAGAGTTGGACACTTAACCAACTGAGCCACCCAGTCAGTTTTCTCATGCGTAAAATGGGATAATAGTACCAATTTCATAAGGCAGTTTTGAAAATTAAAAAGATAAGGCACAAAAACACTTAGTAGATTGTCTGGAACATAGCAAAGGAGTCAATAAATGTTGACTACAATAGTTCTGTCCTCTTACCAGAATTCTTAACCATTGAAGCTTAGATGTAGTCCATGGGATCAGATTAGGAGCAGACTTCAACCTTCCCAAACACTCCTCTTCACTCCACACTCACCACAGTTCCCAAACCAAAGGGCTGTAGAGTGGGGTGAGGAGAATGGGGAAATGGAGATGGAAGGGTGGAGGCCCAGTTATACCTTTATTGTTGTAGGAAAGGAATGAAAGTATTCCTTGGTGATGTGCATTTGGGGGGGTCCAAAGAAATCAAAGGAGGAGACACATGTTAATGAACAAAGCAGTAGAAGTGGACAGAGAACTTTTGTCCAGTGGTCACCTTAAATTTGTAGGTACTTCATAGCTTACCGGCCATTTTTACATACATGTATCATGAACCCATATTTACAGCCACTCACCCGGGGCCCGTGAAGGGGTATTGGTAATCATAGGGAGCAGACTGTGGTGATGTGGGGGAGGGTTGGAGAAGCTGGTTCCGGATGTGCTGACCCCTATTCTAGAGCTCATTCCTCTTCATATCTCTCTTCATTTACCTCATAATGATGCCTATTTGGGTCTAAGCACTAAATTATCAGCAGAAAAGACAGAAGACAAACTGGAAGAGGAGAAAGCCAGAGGGATTAAAATATTTTAAGGAGAGAGACTGAGAGAGCATAGGGATTGAAATGAGTATTAGTGTTTGCTGAATATCTCATGGGCAGAATTCTAGGGGGAACTACGTTAGGATCAGCGTAATAATAGCTACTATGTCTAAAGTGGCTATTGTGTGCTGCCTGTTTTATGTGCATTTTTCCTTTTATTCCTAACAACAATCTTCCAAGGCAGGTGTTATTAAGCCAATTACACCACGTGTCTAGAAAGCAAGGCCTCATTCCTCTTGGAGCTTAACATCTATGTACTAATTGGAGAAGACTTGTAAAACATACATACAGGCGTGGACATAGGAGCTCACGATCATGGCAGATCAGGAAGGGAATCTTGAGGAAATCAGCCAGACAGAGCCAGTGGAGAGAGTTCTGGAGAAAACGGGATGTGATCAATGAAAGGAGGGACATTGTTTGCATTTCTGTAATAGGAAAACAGGACCAAACAGAAGAAGGGAGAAACCTGCGGGGCAAGTTCAGGGGGCAAGGAAGCAGCAAAAGCTTCCTGCAGGTAGAGTTAGGGATGCGGATGAAATGTGGATTAAATTCACTGCAGTAGAAAAGAGATGCTTGAGTAGGCAGGCTGCTTCTAACTGGGAAAGTGCGGTATCAGCTACTTAACCCGCTCTCCCACTGCTGCATCCTTTTTAAAGTGACAGTCACGAGGCTGCGGGATTCGGAAGCGGAAATGGTCTTTGCTCATTGGCTCACAATCTAAATTCAGACCGAAAGAATGTGGTTGGAGACAGCTGGTGGAAATTGTCCCAGTCCTGTCTTCAGTGGAAATGTCCACGTGCTGCTCGTGTCTTCCCTTACCTAGCGTCTCCCTCTCTCCATCCCTCCAGGTCCGCCTGTTTCTCGTTATCAGGTTTTATAAAAAAGTAATCCACCCGGCACTCTGTACTGGAGTGGTCCAGGGACACCCATGCTTAACTCAGCGCTACTGGCTGCCTCCGTGATTAATGCCAGCTACTCGGGTGGTTTATGAGCAGTGACACTTCCTCCCGGGCTTCTTGTATCTGCCACTCAGCAGTTAACGTTAAAGCCCACCGTCGATGTGACTGCTGTAAATACCACAGGGCAGGGCTCTGGTGCTTCATAAACACGTAAGCACGACGCACGGAGTCAGCCCGCGGACACCCAATGACCTGGGACTGCGGCAAAGGGGTGTGGGAATGGCAAGAAGGGAGGACCACCTCGCCCCTCTCCTTCCTCTTTGCTGGGGTCCAAGCACGCCTTCCGCCCCGGGGGCAGCGGAAGGTCGTCGCTCCAGGTCGCCGGCACGTCCTGTGCCCGAGATATCTGCAAATTCATGACTCCCTTTCGTCTTCCGGCGAAACCCTTTCTTCCCTTGTGGGGCCAACCCCTGTTCTTCACCTCCAGCCTTTAGCCGACTACTGAGGCTCTCCCTCTCCCACTCCCCCAAAAGGCTGGTTCCCTTTCCCACCACAGGGGTCCTGTCTCTGCTTCCACTTTGCTTCCCACTCGCATGTCCTGCAGTCTGGAGATGTGCTCAAGTCTCGGCAACTTTCACCATTTTGACCCGAGAGTCGGGCCATTTCTAAGACAATGTGAACAAAGAGGAGCCAGGAAGAGAGGGGCCCGCGGGCGGGCTGCGGGGCTAATGTGTGCGCGCCTGGGTGTTGGGGACCCGGGGCGATGAGGGCGCCGCTCATGGGATCCCGGAGCCTGCGGGCTGTCCCGGACACAGAGCGCACAGCCTCCGGGCTTTTGCGCCGGCCTGGCCCGGTGGGGCGCCTGGAGGCCCGGGGTGGCGGATTTCTTTGTCCCGGCCTGTGGCTGGGCGCGAAGGCAGCCGGCCGCGAGGAGAAAGCCGAGCCTGGTCTTCTGAGCTCAGGCTTCCACTTGCGGCCCCGCGCGGCAGAGCAGGAAGGAGCGGCGGCGGGCCCCAGGGCGCCCCCCCGCCCCGCCCCGCGCCCACTCTCCTGCTCTGCGGCGGGCTTCAGACCATGGTGGGGGAGACACTGGAACTCCTCTTTCGCTTCCCCAACAGCGAAACAGGCTGAAACAGCGAGGAGTGGCACAGCTCTCCCTAATTAGCCTGGTTGGGGGAAAGAGAGAGCCCACTGGCGCACTCTTCTCCACCCCGACTCTCCAAAGATGCGCGCGCTAGTCGAACTCGGGGACAGTAGCGGTTCTCTGGCGCCCCCCCTGCAGACTGCACCGCGGCGGCCGGGACCCAGGCGGCGGGGCTGGACCTAAGCATAGCCCCAACGGATGCCATCAGGAAGCTCGGAACAAAACGGTGGCAACATCTGCCTCTGGGTTTGCGTGCGTGCGTGCGCGCGTGAGTGTGTGTGTGTGTGTGTGAGAGAGAGAGAGAGATGCAGAGAAAGAGAGAGAGATGCAGACACACACACACACACACACACACACACACACACACACACAGGACACACACACACGCACACACGCTGGTTCACATCCACCCGGCTTACCTGCAGTACAGTTTGCGCTTCTGTGTGTGTCTGGCAGAAGAATGAAAGAGAAACTGCCGTATCCATTCAAGCTCACTGAATCAAGCCCACTTCCCTCCAACTCTTTCAACTAAGTTTTATTTTATAATGCACTTCAAATTACAGAGTCCTTGTGAAAACTAGTTTGCCAATTGTAGTCTGAACCTCCATCAATGTATCGAGCAAGATTTTAGGTTACCAGATTCAGTTCCGCGGGACACTCAGGGCTTCTGCCTCCTGCCTCTCTCCATGCATCTTTGTAAAGCAAGTGTATCGCGGCTGTCCCCCAGAAGTCTCGTGCTCTGGCACGCTGCGCAGGGCCTGCGGCAGAGCGGCGCGGCTGGTGAAGGCGGGCGCTAGGACCGCGGGGAGCCCGGGCGGCCGCGGCGCTACCTTAAACCCAACCCAATGCCGCTGCCTGCGCCACTCTGCGCGCCGGCGGGGGCTGCGCAGGAGGAGCGCTCCGCCCGGCTACAACGCTCCGCGAGCCGGCGCGGCAACACCTGTTCGCGGCAGCCAGGGCGGCACGCGAGCTCCCGGTCGTGGCTCTCCTCGCTCGCCGCTCGCCACTCGTTCTAAGCCAATGGACATCTGCCGAGCCTCTGGAGAATTCTGGATACTAGCTTTGGACGCCTAAAGTTTTTTCTTCTTTTTGTTTTTTTAAAATAATTATTATTTTTGGAGGGGGAACCAGAAGGGGAGATTTTGTCGCCGCCGCCAACGTGAGATTTTTTTTTTTTTTTTTTTTTTTCTCCCCTTGAAGGATTCGTGCTGATGTCTGCAGAGTCGGTTAGAGTAAAAACAGCGCATGCCTTCCTGGAGTCGGGATCCGTAAATTCTGACGTAGCCCGTGCATCTTAAAAATCCCTATAATAACGCCTAGGCATTTAAGTTGCTATGGTCATTCTGATCTCAAACCAAATGGAGAAACTACGGATTTTTTTTCCTTATTACGGTCGGATGGGATGAAGACCTTCCTGCCTGCTAAGAGCTGGGGATCTATCTATAGAGATGCATAGATATGTTTATCAATATGTCAGTGTGTGAGTATAAAGTGGTGGTTTCTTAGACTATCAGTGGTTTGACCTTGAACCTGTGCCAGTGAAACAGCAGATTACTTTTATTTATGCATTTAATGGATTGAAGAAAAGAACCCCCCTTTTTTTTCTCTCTCTCTCTGCAACTGCAGTAAGGGAGGGGAGTTGGATATACCTCGCCTAATATCTTCTGGGTTGATACCGTCATTATTGTTTATTCCTGTGCTCCAAAAGCCGAGTCCTCTGATGGCTCCCTTAGGTGAAGTTGGGAACTATTTCGGTGTGCAGGACGCGGTACCGTTTGGGAATGTACCGGTGTTGCCGGTGGACAGTCCGGTTTTGTTAAGTGACCACCTGGGTCAGTCCGAAGCAGGGGGGCTTCCCAGGGGACCCGCAGTCACGGACTTGGATCATTTAAAGGGGATTCTCAGGCGGAGGCAGCTATACTGCAGGACTGGATTTCACTTAGAAATCTTCCCCAATGGTACTATCCAGGGAACCAGGAAAGACCACAGCCGATTTGGTAGGTATACCATTAACCCTTTAGTGTCCGTGCGATGACATGTTCGGGTTATAACTACCAAGAAGGTGGTGGCCGGGCGGGGGATGTGGGAAGGGAACCTGTCCCTCTGTCTCTGTCTTGCTAGCTAAAAAAAAAAAAAAAAGAAAAAAGAAAAAAAAGGAAAGAAAAGGAAAAGATTTAAAAAAAGAAAGAAAAAAGAAAAAGCCTCGGTAATTGCAGATCTGCCGCTGGCACTGATGCAAGTCTACATTGAAAGCCCCCCCCCCGCGACTTTTTTGAAAAGAGGGCATGATTTATAAATATAACAAAAGTCTCTAGTACTTTTGCATCAGATACTCGGGAAGATCGGGTTTAGGAAGTTTCTTTTGAATGGACTGATTCCACGAGTTTAAAGCTTTAATCATTAACTACTGAGAACTTGAAAATGCATTTTGCTGAAAGCAGTGGTTATCATCTTGTGCCCCAATGAAGTTTTTGCTCCTACTCTTTTTCTTCTAATAAGTATACTGCCTGAATTGTAAATTAAGCGTATTGTTTATTCCCACAGCGAGGGTCTGAAAACCCCGTAGGCGAAGGTGGCTGACTGATTGTTCTGTTGGGAGGACTAAAGTAAAATTTTAGACTCCTAGAGCAGCAGAGGCAGAGGCGCTGGGGGAAAATGACTTAGGAAAGGGCAGAACGCTCACCAGGGGCGTTTGTCCTTGCAGCTATCAAGTTATTACCGATGCTCCATATTTCTATATTGTGCAGCCCTGTGTGGGTTTCCTGGGTGGCTCTTTGGTGTGAGTGTGCACGCGCGTGCAAAAGCTGTGAGCTAATTTTAAAGAGCATCCCGAGGATTTCATTTCCCAAGGAGGGTACTTGTGACTCAGCATTGAGGACTGCAGACCCGAGTGCTGGTGACTCTGCTCACTTTAGTGCCTGCACACACGTGCCTGCGGGGGCCATCCTGAGCCCAGCAGCACAGTGTCAGCGAGCACAATACCGATCGAGGGACTTTCGGGGGTTTTCCTTACTTACCAAAAGGAAAGCGCCAGTTGGACAACCAGACTGTTGGAAGGAGTTAACTTCTCAGTGAACCCACCTGACAACACTTAAACTAGGTCGTAAAAAATAAAGTCCTGTGGTGATTTTTCTTCCTCATGCTTTAATGCCAGATGTTGAACACAGCCTAAACTATCTGTTTAGGCTCGTGGGGCTGTATATGATGCCAGAAGGTGAGGAAGATTCAGGCCTGGAATGGGGATGGTCCCAGATACACGAGGCCCAGGATTTTCTTCCTTTGCTTACCACGAGCCCAAGCCCCAGGCTGAACCTACTAGTGTAAATTTCTGGCAGTCTCCGCTCTGCTTAAAAAAAAAAAAAAAAAAAAAAAAAAAAAGAAAAGGCAAAGCTGTCAATTTGCTTTGCAATTATTGAGTTGAAATATAACGGCACTCCCCACCTCCCCGAAATAAACTCAGCTCTGGTTGTTGCAAAGCGAGGACTAAACTTTACTAGAAGTGCTGTTCTATCTGGCCGCTTTAAGGGCTGCTACAGTGCCTAGCGTTCAGTATCCGAACAACAGGCAGTGGGCGGCCGTGGGTGGGACAGCCGAGTGTGCACCGGGCCGCAGCGGGCACCCGCTGGACGTCTGCACCGCTCAGGCACCGAGGGTTAGTGGCGTGGGCTGGCGGCCTAGGTGCGCGTGGCAGCGGGAGCCCCAATCCTCCCGCGCTCCCAGCCGGCAGGTGCGGAGTCGGCAGCTCGGGCCCCCCGGCGCACTGCGCGGCCGCCGGGCCAGCTCCGCGCGGTCCTAAACACGCTCTGTTTGCGTCCCCCTTTCTAACCGGCTGGAGTGCGCCCTTTGGTGCTGCAGGGACTCCTTGTGTCCGGGGGCGACGGGCTGGGGCTGACACACTTCTGGCCGTGTTTAGGGAATGAGATTTTTTTTGCCCAAGTTTAGTCCCTTCGCTTCCTCTTTGTGTGAGTGTGGGTCCGGCGGGGCTGACAGCCGCCGCCCCAGGCAGCGCGGTTGTTTGTGGTGTGGGAACCGCCGGAGGCGCGCACAGCGGCGGGAGAGTTGGTGGCGGGGACGGAGGACAGGCTGGAGGTCGTACCCCTGACCTCCCCAGTGCTATCTCGGACCCATCTCCCTCTTCTGAAGCACGCAGCCAGGTCTCGGAGAGTCGATGGCTCCGCTGTGCCCGGGAGGTGGGTCGGGGGGCCCCCGCCGACAAGGCCGGAGCCACAGGGGAAGGGGTGGGGGGGGGGACAAAGGGCCGCGGAGGCGGGCGGAGGGGGCGGTGAGCTATTGTTAACGGCGTTCGGGGAGCAGAGCTCGCGGCCCGTGGGCCTGCGTTTCAGCGCCCGGGCTTGGGCCCCGGCCTCTGGGCCAGGGGGTGTGGAGGAGGGAGCGTAGCGGGGTAGACCGCTACAAGGCCGGGGCAGCTTCATTGTGTGCGTTTAGTCGAGCCCTGCCTTGGAGAGAGCGCCTCCGAACCCCGGCGCAGCCCGACTGGGCCCCGGCGTGGAGAGATTATGGGATGTTCCAGTTGGGGTTCCTACACGTTCCCCGCCCCCTACGGGCTTTTTTCCCCCTTTCCTTTTCTTCTTCTTCTTCTTCTTCTTCTTCTTCTTCTTCTTCTTCTTCTTCTTCTTTTTAAATGCAGTCACCTTTAGGGTAAGATGTTTGCTGAATGCAGTCATTAGAAATCCAGTAAGTGCCACTGGGGAGAGTGAGGATTCAAGGGTGGTATTATGGGAACCACGAGGGTGGAGAGAACCCAAGAGGCGAGTTCTGGGGTCAGCGGACAAGGACTGCTGGTCAGCAGCTGAATAGAGATCATAAAACAAAAACTAGACGTCGTCAACCCCTACCCCACCCCCAATCCTGGAGGTTGGAGAAAGGTGTCGCCAAGGAAGTGACATGTCTACTCCTTAGACTCGCTAGGCACTGTTGGCTGGGTTGGTAGGGGCAGTGCGGGTGGGAGGGGAGGAGAGCCCTGGCCCGGGTTGGGGGGAAGGGTCAACGAACAGGCGAGCTCGGGGGTCGGCCGGGAACTGGCTGCGGGGGGGATGGGCGCGCCTGGCGCTCCGCTGTGCCACTCACCCTCGTTTGGATGGAGCTGAGTGGGTGGCTGTGCGCAGTGGGGGTGGGGAAGGAGGGTGAGGCAGGAGGGTTATTTAAGTCTTTCATCCGGTTGCAGAGAGAAGCGGCCCCCGGGGTGACAGCAGTGCCGCGGTCTCCCGCTGCTACCGCTGCGGCAGGTCCCAATATTAGCAACCTCTGCAGCGAGGTGCGAGTGCTGGGAGCCTCCTACTCCTGCTTTCTCAGCCCCGCCCGGAAGGAGGGCTGGGCTCGTCGGCGCTAGGACCCGGCGGGGAGTGCGAGGGGAGGGCCGGGGAGCCAGCGGGCTCCGGGTGGGGGCCGTGGGGCTGCGGCAGCTCGCCACACCTGGCGCTCCAGCTAGCTCCCTGCAGCCTTTCCTTCTGCCCTCCTCCCTCCCTTGTCTGCAGCCTCCCTCTCTTCATCCCGGCTCCCTTCAGGGGACTTTGTTTTCACCTTTTTCTCTTAGATTCTCTAGAAAAGAGTAGCTGTAGGTAGGGAATGGGGGTAGGTTTGCACCTTGATTAAAATAGAAGGTGCATTTCTACGTGCAGTGACCCGGCAGAAGGAAACGTGCTGGAAAATGATTTTTGCCACCCCCATGCAGCCGCAGGTGACTGCAGCTGCTGGCAAGCTTGGCGGTGACACAGCAGCGGCAGTGCAGAGGACATGGGGGCTGGGGAAATATTACTGTTGTCCCAGCAGGAGCTGCGGCAGTGACAACTTAGGTGGGACCTTGAGAGAGCCCTTTGTTTTTTCCTTTGGGGGTGGTGGTGTGGCGATAAGGTTGAGCATGGAGAAAAGGAACGAGGAATTGTATGTCTGGGTAATAGTCTGGGGGAGTGAGAGGTTTCATTTCATATATATATATATATAATTTTTTTTCTCTTTAAAGAGAAACTTGTTAGAAACAAGTGAGCAGAAAATCAATGGAGGAAATGGTAATGCAGAATAATAAAAAAGTGAGCGTTGGTCCTGATCCGCTATTTTACTTGGCACAAGGAAACCTGAGTGGACTGACCACTTGACTTTGTGGAAAGATGGCTTGCTTCTCTGTTGCTATGCCTTTTGGCCTGGAGTGGTGGTGGCTCTGAAAGGCCAAACTCATCAGGACCCTAGATAAGTATGACCTGGGGTTTCCTCTTCAATATCTCACTAAGGGAAAGACTTCCTATGTAAGGTGTTATTTTCTGGATGGGTTTAGATTCTTGAAAAACTGGAGTTGTAAACTCCCCTTTAGTCAGTCATTTCCTAAGGAAACTCTGAGATCTGCTCAAGTTGCCACAGACTCAGACCTACTCTGTCCCTAGCTTTGAGATGATTGATTTGGCAGCCCTGGTGTGGGATTCTCTGGGTGAGCGGGGAGCTCTGTAGGGAGGGGGGTTAATCTATTTTCGAAAGCTTCATGTCATGCCTCTCTCCACAGCTTGCATACATTCTTGTCCTCTAAAGAATGCAGCTCTGTTAAGTGTTGGGGGCTTTTAGGCTAGAGGGTTGTTTAGCATGGGCCAGAGTGGAGCAGCTTCTGCCTGTCCTCCCATTTGCCATGGCTGGCCTTATTATGGAGGCTCACTTGGAGGTGAGGCTCAGTGCAGAGGGGCTTTTGGGAGCTGGCCAGCTTTGGGTTAATGGTCCATTTGAACAGAGCTCTGGGCTGACCACTAATACCTAGCAAGTCCGGAGCAAGGATGAAGTCTGGTGTGGTCATTTTCCTAAAGGGGTCCCAGAAACTGTCCTGGCCTCTTGTGGACCAGAGATGACCTCAGACCCCATCAGACCCCCTCGAGCCCAGTGAACACATCCTCAAAGGAACTCTTGGTTGCTATGAAAGAGAAGAGGCAAATGCCACTAGCCACTGACCCTGTGCTTCCCCTGTCACTTCGTCACTACCCATGACTATGGCCCTTTTGAACTGAGGATGTCTTGGTTATGTCTGCAGAAGAGGAGAGACAGCCCACCATGGCACGCATGTGAGGGTCACAGTTTTAACATTAGGCACAATTCCACCATTCTCTCCCTCCCTCTCTTCCAGTTGTCTTTCTTTTCTTCCTTGCTCTTCCCTTCTTAATATTCCTCTCCTGTTGCTCATTAAACATTGAAATGTTTCTACACAGATGCCTCCTCCTGGGTTGCTATGGCTCCATCAGGCCTCTGTACTGCACATTCACGCAAACAGATAACCTGGGGAGTGGGCTGTACTCAAGTGAGTATGGTTGGAAGCACTTGCTTGGCTTAGGCCCAGAGAGAGGTTGGTTGACTTGGTGGAGGTTATGGAGTTTCTTGTGGGCAAGATGGTACCAGGAATGTTAAGGATTCCAACCTGGGCGTTGGGGATCTTGTTGCCAGGCTTGCCAGGTCTTTCTGACCTTACAACATTGGTGTTCTCCCTGTGTGTGCGGGAATGCTGTGACTCACACATTCAAGTGTTCTGCTTGCCCTTGGATCACTGAGGTGACCTCAAAAAGGCTGGGCTGTTCTTTTGAGGTCTCTGATTTCCAAGGAGCTACAGAGATATGGATGGTGGTGAGAGATGATGAAATCTTTTCCACCTGGGGTCACTACATAGGTAGTTCCTTTTCATAGGGAGAGCCCCTCAGAAACTTGTTTCACTTTCAGGAGGCCCCCTCTGACTCCTCTTCCTAAGCCTATGTCACCGTACCCTAAGCATCTCTTCTCACTGCCTTTATCACATTGTTTTATTTATCTATTTGTCTTTCCTTCCACTAGATGGTAAGTACTTTGAGGATATAGGGCTTTGGCTATATCTTATTCATCTTTGTATATTTAACAAATGGCATGTTTCTTGGCTTATAATGGTCACGCAATAATAGTTTGTTGTTCAAATAAGTCAGTGCATATGAATTAACAGCTATCTTGTTGTTGCCAGAAAAAGAAACAAGACAGGTATTTAATACTTTCATTTCTGAAATATATAATAACAATTTCAGTACTTAGATGTTAACTCTGTGCACATAAACAATTTGGTAAATAGTCCACATACATAACAGATGCCCACCTTCCCAAACTCGGCATGATGAGAGAGCACAGTCCCAGGAACGTACCTGCTCTTTGTTTTCTCTGCCTGCTCACTGGGTCTGTGGAGTCTGATCTGGGTAACATCTAGTCACTAGTAAAGGAATGAACATATAAACATGGTACAGAAATCACAGACACAGTGAAAAAAAGGTAAAAACAATGATAAAAGTACATAATCAGTAAGGATCCAGGCTTTGGTGTCTCATTGCTTGGGGGCAAGTTGTTTAACGTTTTAAAACCTCAGTGTCCCCATTTGTGAGCTGGAGATGGACATATTGTAATGCTGAGCGTTGTTCTGAGGATTGAGTGAAAGAAGGCCTCTCGTTTGGCACAGACTAAATGCTCAAGTGTTCAAGCTATTAGGATTGTCATTGTTGTGGTTTATTGATAGTCTTCTTGCTGTTCTGAAGACAAGCTAGTCAGATGGTTTTGTAGGATCACAGGCCCCTGTTGTTTTGGGGCCTGATGGGCGATGATGATGATGAATATTCATGATTAGTTCTTCAAGCTGCCTTCTGGTTAGGGAAAACCAAGAGGTCATCAAAGACCGTGTCCGGAGATGCAAGTGTCTTTTAGTTTTGTGATTAAACTCTTCCCCCTTGACATGGGATATTAAAGTGGTCAGACCTCAATGGGGGCAAAATATGTCCTGTCATTCATTTTATAAGGAAAATTGGACATTGATGAATTCCTTACACTGATTTCAGGATCACTATGACTTATATTGTGGTGTGTTTTCAGGTAGCTAAGAAGAGGTTCATATGCATATGGCTCCTAATGGTAATAAAATGCCACAATGTAAGTTATTTTTTAATTGTAAGAATTGGAAATAGTACAGTGAAATGAAATAATTGCATCAATAAGGGAGGGCATCTCATGTGAAATGATTCTCATGGAGATATCTCCTTATCTATCTTTCCATTTGCTTTGTGAGGTAGGGAAGGCTAGTAATAAACTAGCTGCTTTTATTTTTTTTAATTTTTACTTTTTAAAAAGATTTTATTTATTTATTTAGAGAGGGAGAGCGTGCATGTGCAAGAGAGCATGAACAGAAGGGAGGGGCAGAGGGAGAGGGAGAAGCAGACTCCCCGCTGAGCTGGGATCCTAACCTGGGGCTGGATCCCAAGACCCTGGGATCATGCCCCAAGCCAAAGGCAGATGCTCAACCAACTGAGCCACCCAGGTGCCCCAAACTAGCTGCTTTTAGATACATCTTCCAATACAGAGTCACAGATTATCAGATCCAAAATGCAATTTGTAATTTCTCTTTATATTTTTTCCATATGCTATTTCCCATTTTATGAAAATAGTTTCACATGTGAATATATGTGATATTCTATAAAATGTAAACATAAGATATTTGTTACATTTTGTGCTTACCAAAGAATTAAGAATACCCCTTTATAAGAAATCTCTCTTTTTTTACGTCACCTTGAAACCCTTTGCTTCATCAGATTTATGTAGTGCATGTCTTCTTCCGATTGCTACAGAGTATTTTGTGAAAGTTGCAAAATTAATTGTTTAAAAATCCATGTAAGTGCTTTTTTATTAGTCACATGAGACTGCCTATAGCATACTGTTATCCTTAATTTTTTTTTTCTTTCTAAACTCTTAAATATAAGTGAATTTTTCAATATTTGAAAGTATTTTTAAAACAAGAAGTTAGTATTTGGTACATGTTAACTCAAGGTCTACGTAAAGTGTAGCACTTTACAACAAACTTGAGCAAATGGCTAAGTGCAAGAAATGCTAGCATCATCCCAAATATACAGTGGGGTAATCATCTTAAAATGACACTATGGTTAGGGAAATTTAAACTGCTGTTAAATGGCCATAAAATTCTGGATTTATACCCAGCTTAGGTGCTATTATTCTTAGTGAGGTAAGCAAGGGGAAAGAAGAGGGGGAAAAAGAAAATCATTGTGTTAGTTTGATTTTAAGATATAGTCTTCCATGCCTATTTTAAATCAAGAGCACTTTTGGTATCAGTATTCCCCGCCCCCCCCCCGAATATTATGTTATCTTAATTGCTTAACTAGCTCTTTGAGGTTAGATAAGTACAGCAAAAATCAATACTTTGTTCAAGCAGAAATATTTGGGATGTGTGTAAGCTATTTTCATTTTCCAGATGGAGCTTAATAAAGTTATATGATAAATTTATCTTGGTTTATTTTTCCATATAAACCAATCAGGTCTTTGGTTAATACCTGGCATTCTTGTTTTAAGGGACAGAAGACCATTCTCTCATTAGAATATTTTCCAATATATGCCCATACACAAATACTTGTTTTTTTTCCTTAAGTTGTACTCTTATTAGGTTAATTAGAAATGCATTTTAGTTTATCTGTCATATTGCTTCTTAGGGTATCTGTAAATCCTAGCTTTTTCATTTTTAAAATGTTTTGTTATATGTTGTGTTGGTAAGTACTTTTGTATCATTATTATAGAGTTTAGCTGAAAAATCAGTTCTTTTAGGAAGTGGTTTTAAGAGGAGAAACTTCTTTAATGAGTGTGAGATTATCCAAGTTGGGAATTGGGCTCAGTGTCCTCTCAAAAAGTCCTAGGGATGCTGAGACTAAAGAATTGCTCTGTGCTCTGACCTGTCTTTTGCCCTCTGCCATTTGTCTCACAGGCATTCTGGAATTTATCAGTATAGCAGTGGGCCTGGTCAGCATTCGAGGCGTGGACAGTGGACTCTACCTCGGGATGAATGAGAAGGGGGAGCTATATGGATCAGTAAGTACCGGGAGAGTCTTTGCCAATCTTTAGCCTCACATTTGATTTGAACTGCATTTTCTCTAGATTATAAATATCTAGAAATGAAACTGAGTTTGTTTGGAGAGAGTTTAAGTTTTTGCTTTTTGAGAAAAACCATTTTGTTTTTATTTATAGATATCAGCCCTGGATCTTCACTAGATCAGAGTTTCTGAAAAAATGCTTTATTTATGTGCCAAACAATTTTCATTATCAAGTAAATAAAAAACTCACAAGTGTGAAAAATCCCATCTTCTTGTATTAAATGGAAGTTATTTTTGAAATGAATTGAAATTATCTTCTAAGCTTTGTAAAGCAGTGTAATTAAAACTAGAAATAGACCACCATGCAGTGAGTATAAACCCTTTCTCTGAGCTACATAAGACCTTGATTATGTAGAGAGAAGAGGGAGATGGAAATTATTGTCAGATATTCTTGTATGTGAATAAGAATATAAAAATATTATAATTATTTGCAAGTATTGTGTCTTTCTTTCTTTCTTTTTCTTTTGCGTGTCTCACTTCCCATCTCTATTGGGTTGTAAGCAACTTGAAGGAGGCAGTGAAGAAGTGTTTATTATAGCCTAGCAGGTGCCAGGTGCTTTTCCATGTGCTCAGGGAGAGCAGTGAATGAGACAGAGTTCCTTCTTCTGCTTTGAGAGAAGGGTACTGACTTTACATCTTTGTTATCTCTACTTGTGCTGGGTTTCTAAAACACAGTGCATGTTAGACAGTAGGAACTTGATACATTTTTGCTAAATGTATGCCTATGAATCATAGATTATTAGTTACTATAGACTAACTTGAGTTTTCAACAAAAGGCTCCTAGTGAAATCAAACTTTAGTTTTTCCTTGCCAATATTGGTAGCCAAATGAGAATTTAATCCATGTTCTCTCTACATAGAGAACTTTGATAGAATCTATAAAAAATTGAATATTAAAAGAAAATGCAGACTTGGAGACAGAAATAAAGGGCATTTCATATATAGTTAGGAGAGACATTTTCTAGATCTACTCCTTTGCTATCCACATGTTAGTAAATATATATATGTGTGTACACACACACACACACAAGGGTTGGAATAGTATAAAATTTTTACTCAAACACTCCATATGACAAAAAATGGCCTATGTAATTTGAATATAAAACACACCATTTTTAATGGTGTAAGAATGGTTTTTCTGCCTTGGTAAAATTTGAATCTAGATTGGTTGATTTGTTAGTCTTTTTAGAAAAAGTGTTTCATTGAGATAATAGATTATTTTAAAATATGTTTTTAAGTGTAAGATTTGGTTTAGCATTTTAAACACAGTTTGTGGTTTATAAAAGTTATTTATTGCCTAAATTATCTTTGTCAGAACTTTTAAGTGCAAAGATAGAAGCTATATTATTATTATTATTAAAGAGGGAGGAGGAAGAGGTAGAGGGAGAGGGAGAGATCTTTTTTTTTTTTTTTTAAAGATTTTATTTATTTATTTGCCAGAGAGAGAGAGCACAAACAGAGGAAATGACAGGCAGAGGGAGAGAAAGAAGCAGGCTCCCGCCGAGCAGAGAGCCAGATGCGGGACTCAATCCCAGGACCCCGGGACCACGACCTTAGCCGAAGGCAGAGGCTCAACCCTCTGAGCCACCCAGGCTCCCTGAGAGGGAGAGATCTTAAGCAGGCTCCACACCTAGCACGGAGCCCAACCTCACGACCCTGAGA
Source organism: Enhydra lutris kenyoni (assembly GCF_002288905.1). NCBI lineage: Eukaryota > Metazoa > Chordata > Mammalia > Carnivora > Mustelidae > Enhydra > Enhydra lutris. The sequence continues at coordinate 4,704,639 of NW_019154155.1, read as the reverse complement.
TCATGACCTGAGCTGAAATCATGAGTCAGATGCTTAACTGTCAGTTAAGGGCACCCCCTAGGTGCCCTGGCTTTCACACTTTGAAAACATTAAATGTTCTCCTTTTGTCACCCCCTCAATTTTTTTCAGTTTTAGGTATATGGAGATTTAATTTATGGATTAAATTAAGTTGGTCACAGTTGAATTTGATAAACTGCTTCTAGTATGTAGGGTACAATCCAACCTTTAGTGGCTGGAAAGTTCCATGGTTTCTCATCATGGTCTGCAGACTCTTTTGATCACATGCCACCACCAAAACAATTTTTTTGAGTATGAATCTCAACACTGTATATTAAATTACTTAAAGATTCTACATATAAAATATAGTTCATAGAAATTATTTTACTTTATAAAACTCATATTAGGGTAAACATTTTAAAAGGTAACAAATGAGTAAACACAGAGGCCATTTTTATTCCCCACCCCATGGGCCACCTTGTATGTCCCTGCAGAGTACTCTCCCCCCAGAGAGAGAGGACCAGGCTTTCAGATAAAATTGCCAACATGACAGCCTCCCGCAGTTTATTGGTTGACAGGGAGAGCAGTGGAACTTTTATTCAGCACAGTGGCGTCTATGTTTGTTGTCCAGCCAAGCCTCATCTCCCTGTCTGGACTCTTCCCATGGCTTCTTGCTCATCTCTTCTCTCCTCTGGCTGCCCTCCTGCCTTTGTGTGCCCCCGTCTGCAGCACAGGCTGAGGAAAGAGTGCAGGCTCTAGAAGGTAACCTGAATGTAGACCCAGTGAATATCAGTGAGGGTACTGCCTGAAGTGATGGCCAGGTGGCAGAGTTGGGAGAACATCTTGGCATGTTTTCTGGGAAGCCCAACTGCCTCATGTAGGGCTTTTTGAGCACACACAGAGTGTGTGGCTGGGAGGACGTGTCCCTCCTCCACTGCTACATGTCTGCAAACCCACATGGCTCGCTGATGACCTGATCATGGAACCCCAGCTAGGCAAAGGGACGAGTCTAAGAAAAGTCCTCCATTTCTTCCTGTGCTTGAGAAATACTCTTTACTCATGTAAAGAGTATATTCAGGCTTGGAAACTGCTCGGAAGAAAGTGTAATAAGGAGGGCTTTTGCAAATTGTGATTTCCTTTGTGGAAGAGTTATCTCCGCATATGGCTTCTCTGCATCCAGCTTCTCCCTTCTCCAGTCCATTCTCCACACTCATGGGAGAATTACCTTTCCAAACTCACATATGAGTGTCACTTCTCAGTGCAGATCCCTTCAAGTGCTTGCCTTTGAGGGCGAATGCCTGAGAACTTTAGCCTAGCATTCAGTACTTTTCACCAGCCACTTTGCCTGCTTCTGCACATGATAGGTGCTCAATAAACACTTGTTGGATTAAAATGAGCTAAGCATTGTGACTTTTTCTGATGCTTCATGAAACACATGGATGTGGATCTCACTGGATCTGCTTGTGTCTTCAGGGGTACTGAGAACTCCGCTGGAAGGGAGAATCTGCCTCTTCCATTCCCATGCTGAGTTGGACTGTGATTATGCCATTGGTGGTGTGTCCCACCCAAGGGGGCTGGGGCTGGGTCTGGGGCTGGAAAGAGATAGTGTAGGGGCGGATGCATGACTACAGGTCAGGAGACTTGAGCTCTTGCTCTGTCTCTGCCACTAGTGAGGTGCTGGGCCCTGATTCTCCTCATCTCTGAGATGAGTAGCTTGACTTCGAGGTCTGGAGTGTCTTTTCCTACTCTGGATCTCAGGAATTCATGCTTTGGATTTTTTAGGCTTTCCTCCTGAGTCTTGTCTGCCTCATGCATGATATTTTCTATGTACACAAAATGTTTACGGAGGAAGATCTTTTTGCTTCTTGTGTACAGAGCTGGGAAGAAAGCTTTCCGGGCAGCCAGATGGTTTTCCTTTTGCATGTACCTAAGGCAGGAAAGGGGATTGAAGGTGAGATCTGTGCTCCCCTATGGCTAAAAATCACATTTTCCATCCGGTTTGTGGTTATCGTATTTGGTGTGGCAGTAGACATGAGGAGTGACCAAAACATTATATTTTCAATGTGATGAGACTGGGAGGAGGAAAGAAAAGAAACAGGTGACGATTCTGTTATTAATTACAACTGACCCTCTAACAACATGTATTTGAATTGTGTGGGCCCACTTCCAGGCAGGGTTTTTCTTTTTTTCCAATAAATACAGTACAGTACTGTAAGTGTATTTTCTATTCCTTGTGATTTTCTTAACATTGTTTTTTCTCTTAGCTAGCTTTATTGTTAAGACTATAGTATGTAACCCATATAGCATACACAATATGTGTTAATCATCTATGTTGTTGGGAAGGTTTCTAGGTAACAGTAGACTATTAATAGCTCAGTTTGGGGGCAGTCAAAAGTTCTATACAGATTTTTGACTGTGCAAGGGGTCAGTGCCCCTAATCCCTGTGCTGTTCAAGGGTCAACTGTACACTAAAAATTGTAGCTTAAAGAATTTTTATCTATATGAAGTTGCATAAAGCTCAATAAACTAAAGTGGAGAAGTTTCTAAACATTGGGAAAACCTTGAGAAAAACTTATCTTACTATGAAAGAAGGTAAATAGGAGATCTGGGGAAATAGCAAATTTCCCCTCAAAAGGTAAAGCAAAATATAGCAAATATTAATTTAAAATGTATTCTGGGATAAATTTTCTCTTTTCATGTACGTAATTTTTTGTTTACAAGTTTATGTTAGGAATGTATCTAAAAGGCCAGAGGTGAATGGGGTCATATTTCTTCAGAAAAATGCATGGAATTCTGGTACCCTGTTAGAATGCGGCAATAGGAAAAACATTATTGCTAACGCGTATCATGATACGGTTGAAGGACAACCTGAAAAATTGTGGCTCTGGATGGGGTTCAGTTCTCACATTCATGTGTTAATTCACCCATGCATCAATTCCTTCATTTGCTCATTCATTCACAAACATTTATACCCACTATGTGCCTAGCACTGTGCTGAGTGCTTAACAGTGCAACAAAGATCTCGAAATTTGGTAGGAGAAATATATTTATAAATAATTCAGTGCAATGTGAAGTGTACTACATTAGAGAAACACACAAATATCTTGGGGTCAAAACTGTGTTTAAATAACTGCTCGAGGAAATTGGGTGGTAATATTTAAGCTGGATCTTGAGGGATGAGTAGGAGTCTCAGAAAAGGTAGGGCAGACAAGTTCAGGCTCATGAGCTTTCAAATGTAAAGATTAGAATATCCTGCCTGAGTCATAGAGAGGGTATTAGACTGTACGCACACACACACACATACTTGGCCAGAGAACTCGAATTTATTAGAGTATTAGTTTACCTTTGTCACTTTTGTTCTTACCAAGGAGACTGGAAGTAAGGCTTGGATAGTTACTTTTAGCGTCTTCATCTAACTTACCTGAATGTTACCAAGATATTGTGTTTATTTTTTAAAAAAAGATTTTATTGATTTGTCAGAGAGAGAGAGCATACAAGCAGGGGGAGCAGCAGGCAGAGGGAGAAGCAGGCTCCCCACTGAGCTGGGAGCCCGATGCGGGACTCAACCCCAGGACCCTGGGATCTTGACCTGAGCTGAAGGCAGACACTTAACCAACTGAGCCACCCAGGTGCTCCTGTTATCAAGATACATTAAAGCATCAAGAGTAATTGACTATAATAAATATCTCTTTCAAAAAGAGTGTCATGAAAACAATCTCCTTCAAGAAGCTTGCCATTTAGTGAAAGCTATTTTACCTTTTCATTAAAAGAAGGTAGCATAATCATTAAAATCATAATGATACAGGAAAGCAGAGCATAGAATCTATAAAAGTGATACAAAAAGATGACGTGCAGATTTCGGGTTTGTATCCCTTTTATAGCACTTACTTTTTTTCTGTCTAGAATTTTAATTCCTGTTGGTCTTTTCCACTAGATTAAATTTCCAGGCATCAGATTTTCTGTCTTTATAATCTTTCTGTTTTTTAAAGGCCCAGCAATACACGTTCTGTGCAGTTGGCATATGGTCAGTGTTTGCCGAGCCAGCTCTCCGGCCTGTCACGACCCGCTTGGATGCAGAGCCTTGCTGTATCTGGGCACCGTGTGTCAACAGCACTACCTAGGATGTGGTTGCCTACTGACAGAGTCCTCTTCTTCCTTATTTAAAGACCCAGGCCTTGTAGATGGCAGAGTGTGACTCATGCCTGGTTCTTGTAGCCCTCAGACTAGTGCTTTGGAACTTGACCATCATTCTGGTGGAGATGCTTATAAAACATGTGTTTCCTAGTAGATTTGGTTATTATGTTTCCAGAGACACAACTGGGCCCTGGTTTATATGAATCCATGTAATAACAAGGTGTGATGGATTTTTGACCGTGTTTCCTATGCACATCAACTTTAAAAAAAAATACAGTGGTCTCAGCAGTTGTCTCTACTGGGTTAGAGGTATGCGAGTCAAAGAATTTCCCTTGCAAGGTGTCTCCATGTTGTGGGGTAGAGATGGGGAGATACCTGTCACAGAGTAAAGGAATGTATCAGTCTCTTTAAGAGGAAACAATGAAGTATCTAAGAGCCTTAGAAACTCATACTAATTTAAATGATTGTGACTATGTCATTTGAATAGGAATTGACACGAACTTCTTATACTTCTTTAGCAACTTCAATTCAAAACATATTAATGTTAAAATTTGCACTAAACTCTAAGACCAATAGAATCCAGATTGGCACAATTGATTTAGTATGACAGAAGATGTTGTCCGTCTGAGGCTAAGACACTGCTTCACTGTCAGTGTGGTCCTGAAGCTTTTTTGAGCTGAGCCCACCTGTTCCTTGGAGCACCTCGGGAGGATAGTTATACCCCTACCACCACCCCCACCTCCCAGCCCAGCCTTCCTATTCTAATTCTTGGGAAACTAGATGATGGGCTAGGTATGTTTTTTTCTTTTCCTATTAACTCTGATGGTGAAAGTAGCACAGGTTAGCACTACTCAGCACAATTGCATTCTTGGGCACCACTGTCTGGTTACAGGTGGTCATCTGGAGTGTCCAGAACAGCCTTAAAACAGTCCCTTTACTTTCTCATGAGGTGGAATGACCAAGTGAAAACATTTATATAGAAAACTTGCAGTTCTCCAAATTAAAGTCCTATGTCTTTCAGGGTCTGCAGATGCCAGTTTTGAAAATATCCCATCCCAGTAGGTGTGAAGTCCAGCAAGGAGGCTTAGTGGTATGCTGGAGAGGCAGCTTGAGGCCGACAGTGGAGTGGAGGCCTTCTTGTCTCCATTGGGCATTCTGCATCGGCACTTGTGAGAGCTTTTGAGCAAGCATGATAAACTAGTGTGTTTGTGGAATGGAATACTGTACCACATGGCAAGGCACCGCTAGACTTAGCAATTTGTCACTGGGGTTTGTCAGTTTCAGATTACTTTGGTTGTAGATGTTTAGGCATGTCCTGTAGATAGTCTCCAAAGCATGTAATTCATATAAAGGAAATGAAAAGGGACATTTGTTTAGTAATCCACTTGATAGCAGCATGTTCTAGAAATAGGTGGTTTTTAAACTGATGTTTTGGGAAATAGAGCATCATTTTCTACTGCATATGTACATTGCCAATTTTCAAAGGATTGAGTAATAACTCTTCAGTGATAAAGAGGGCAGCACCTCAGAGGAACATCTTCTATATTATTTGATTTAGTTCATACACTGTCCTTGTTTTAGAGATGGGAGAGTGACGGTTTAGTGGCTTAGTGGCTTTTTCAAGGTCACCTAGTGTAATTTGAATGTAGGTGAATTTGGATTTGAGCATAGGTGAATGAATAAACTTTGTCTGATGTATATGCATAAGAGTTGCCATCCATTTTTGTGAATACAAAATAATTTTACCAGAATTAACCATGTGTCAGAGAAGGATTTAGTATTTCCTTTACAGATACGATTTTTGGAACTTTTTTCCCCTTTCTAATAGCCTAGTTTTTATTTTGTGGTTGCCTTGTTTCCTTAACATCTGTACCAATGGCCATAAGTTCATGGAAAAATCATCTTTTAACAAATATATCTATTTGTTTATTTAATTTTAGTTAAGTATAAGTTTAATTTTAGTTGTTTCGTGGATTAGCTTTACTGATTTATTGAGACATGTTTAAGACTTCCCACCTCAGTAATGATCAAAGTCACAGAACACGGGTCTGGAGACTTTAAAGGCCTTGGAAAGGATTTGGTGTTAGTCATTAATAGCTCAGGAGATGGCTCTCCTTTCTTCTGGAGGAGGAGGTTCTGGGTACCAGGCAACATGCTCAGTCATGGTCTTTGTTCAGGCTCAGGAGTCTCGGAGTAGAATTTTCCTCATGACAGGTGTAGACTTCACACAAGATCTCTTCTGTCTTCCTGACCTTGGTTTTACTCTTATTCCTCGCTCTACACTGCTGTCTCAGGGTCTGCTGGAGGAGTCTGGCGAAGAAAGCTTCAGAGTGTGACTGTTTCTTGGGGCAGAGCCTCCACTGGCTCTGGTTCTTCCGTGTCCCTACTGGAATTTCATTTCCTAAAGGGTAGCTCTGTGGAGACAGGGATGTGGTTACCTTTGTTTCCTGTGGAACTGTCGGTACTTAAAACAGTGCCATGCATGCAGATGGCACTTACTACATGTTGAAAGTATGAATATATTGTCAGTGGGATCCCAGATCACCTGTTTCTTTCTCTCTCCATCTTTCTTTCTCTCTCTCCCTCTTTCCTCTCTCTCCTTCTTCCTTCCTTCCTTCCTTCCTTCCTTCCTTCCTTCCTTCCTTCATTCCTTCCTTCTTTCTTTCTTTTCCTGAGGATCCTGGCTCCTAAGCACCTAATTTCTGAAGGTTAGAGGACAGACCAGAGTGGTTCCTGATCATTTTGTGTGTAAGGTTCCCTTTTTGATAGAAAGTGTTAGGGAGTCACACAGGATGGTAATTGTGCTTGTGCCTTTTTTTCTTTTTTAAAGATTTTATTTATTTATTTGTCAGAGTATGAGAGAGAAGAAGCAGGGGGAGCAGCAGAGAGAGATGGAGAACCAGGCTCTCCACTTAGCAAAGAGCTGGATGCGGGACTCGATCCCAGAACCCTGAGATCATGACCTGAGCTGAAGGCAGACACTTAGCCAAAGGAGCCACCCAGGAATACCCCCCAACCATTTTTATTTTTTTTTAATAAATTTATTTATTTGAGAGAGAGAGAGGGCACATGAAATGGTGGGTGGTACTGGCAGAGGGAGAGGGAGAGAGAGAGATAATCTCAAGCAGGGAGGCCTAGGTGGGGCTCGATCTCATAATGCTGAGATCAAGACCTGAGCTGAAATCAGGAGTCAGAGGGCTTAACCAACTGAGCCACCCAGGGGCCCCTATGCTTGTGTCTTTTGATTGAAAAAAAAAAAATTATGACAAAACGTAGGTGAATTCATTAACATTGAAAAATGCATTTGTTACAGAGCAGTTCATATATACATTTGAAAAGAACAGCATATCTGTGCAATGGATATCTCACTTAAGTAGTTGACTGGCAATGCTGACTAATGGTTTTTTTGTCCTGAGCCTCCCTGCACACATGAAATCTGTTTAATTTGTAAACTGGGCAGTGTGAGGACCACCAAGAGAAAATAAACACTGGGGACGACAGGCACGAGCTGACCCCCTCCAGGCACCCCCTGCTTCTTCCACGCCTCACTAAGCTGCTACTTTCCCTCGCAGCATCCTCCATCTCACCTCTCCAACATCACCTCTCGCGTCAGAATGGATTGTTGGTCACGGGACCTGAGCTCCTCCTCACTGGAGCCTGTTGCACAGACAGGTTCTGAATCGTAGAGCCTCCTGCTTCTCTTTTAAGTGTATCAGTCTCCTCCGGTTCCTTGAATTAGTGATGCCAGACAGGCTGATCAGAGTTGGGTCAGTCTCACTCATTCACGTGTTCACTCCCACATTTTGCTTACTCACTCAGACACATACTCACACCCTCACTGGCTCACGCCCTCACACCTTCACTCACTCACATCCTTACTCACTTACACACTCAGACCCTCACACCTTCACCAGCTCATGCTTCACTCACTCACACACTCACTCATATCCTCACTTATAGACTCACTTATAGACTCACTCCCTCACACCTTCGCTGGCTCTGCCTTCACTCACACACTCACTTGCTCATACTTTTACTTGCTTACATCCTCACTTGCTCACATACTCAGTCACTTGCTTACACCTGTACTCACTCATCCTCACCCACTTGCCTATACAGTCACTTACTCACTCACACCCTCACTCTGCCACACCTTCACTGTCTCACACCTTCAGTCACATACGCACACACATCCGCACTCAGACTCACTTGTTCATACACTCACTTGCTCACAACTTCCTTTGCTCAAACCTTCACTCGCTTACACCCTTGCTCACATACTCACGTCTTCACTTACTTGTCCACATCTGTGCTCACTCACATCCTTACCGACTTGCCTACACACTCACTGACACACTCACCGACACCCTTACTCTGCCACATCTTCACTGGCTTACACCTTCACTCACACACTCACATATATTCTCACTCAGGCTCACTTGTTCACACACTCACTTGCTGACACCTTCCTTCACTCAAACCTCACTTATACCCTCACTCACATACTTGCTCACATCCTCATTCACATACTCACATACTCACACTCTCACTCGTTCATATCCTCACTTGTTCGCCACTGACTCACTCCTCCATTTACTTGCACATACCTTCACTCACTCACTCACACCCTCACTTGCTCACACCCTCACTTACTCCCTCAGTCTTCCCTGCTGGCTTTTGTAGAGCCAACAAACACCACTGGCACCACCCACTACTAATACATACTGGTCCTGAAATTCACTTGCTCCTCATTATTTGCAGATTGTATATTTGCAAATTCGTGTCCTTACAAATTTGCTTGTGACTCTAAGTCATTAATAGTGACACTTGCGCGGTCGGTCATCTGCAGACATTCAAGGGAAAGCAGAAGGGAATGGCCTGATGGGCACTTTCCAGCAGAGGTCTTGCCAGGTGATGCTCTCTGTTCTCTTTCTTCAGCTCACACTATAAACAAATGTCCTTTGGGGGATCTATTTAGTGCCACGTTTTCCCTTTTTGTGCTTTTTGTTTGTGCTTTTTGTTTAAAATGCCCCCCAGGCATAGCGCTGAAGTGCTATCTGGTGTTTCCAAACGCAAGATGGCTGTGATGGGTCTTATGGAGCACACTAGATTAGTGAGAGAGTCTTTTGTGAGCGTGAGCCACAGTGCTGTTGGCTATGAGTTCACTGTTAATGAATCTACAACATTAACTTAAATAGAAACCCACAAAAAACAAGCTTATTTCTTGATGGTTTGATGAAAGTGTTATGACTGACTTGCATGGAACCTGACCCGGTGTTTCTGTTATGAGCAGTGCATCCATATTCTCGACTTCAATGTTCATGGTGACTTTAGAGAACAGAACTATCGCAAATAATGAGATCAATTCTACATACAAATGCAAATGATGCTTCCTCTTCCCAGCTTAGAATTGGTCCCAGAACTTGCAATTTTATTGGGGGTGGCAGATATACAAACCAAGAATTATACTTTGGTATAATAGAATTATGTACAAAAAGGGTTCAGAGAAGTTAGAGGAGAGAGCTTAATTCCAAGGCAGGAGAGAACTCCAGGATTATTCACAGAGGAGATGGAGAAAAATAGGCAGGTGTCTTGAGGAGAGGAAGTCTTGCGTGAAGGCAGCTTTGCAGCTGGGCTCAGAAACATGGTGGCTGCTGGATATATCCTGATTTGTTATCTTTAATTCTGGTCCCCCTGCTGTGGTCCTGTCTCTGCTTCTGTTTCTCCCACCTGCTGCCCGAAGCTACACTGCTGACATTGGAAGGTCTTTTCTGGTCACTGTCTTCAGCCATGGCATGGGAGGTGCCCTTGAGCCCTACAAAGAAAGCTGGCCCTGCTGGAGGCAAGGAGGAGCCACTACCCTGAAGGCAGCTACAGTGGTGGCCGGGCCACCTCCTCCCTCTTGCCTCCCCCATGCCGGGGACTGACGTGTACTTATGCAGAGACATCATTTTTCAGTTTTGACCGGTACACCTCAGTGGTGTACAAACAGGTGGCCGAGAAAAATGTCTGTTTTCCTGACACCCTTTCTGCCGAGGCCTCCCCCTCAGGATTAAAAGGTTATGGCATTAAGTGGGAGAGACATACACAGAGCTGTCTTTGTCCTCTTTATAAATGCTTAAAATCCTGACATGAGTTGATCCCCTCTTTTCTTACTCCTTTTTTGGTGTGTACTAGAATTCATGGAAATCTCCATCATTTGCTTTTTCCCTTGTAATGAAGCTCTCAAAGCTCAATGCAGTATTCCAAGAACAAACTTGCCAAGGTCATACCAAAGGCATCCCTTTCCCTGGGGTGCATGATGTGATTGCTTTACATTGAATGATTTTTACCCGTTTAGCTGCCATGCTGCATTGTATGTTCTCAACATAATTCTGTCCACACTTGGCCCTAGATTTCATCCCTCCTTCCTTTTTTCCACACGAATTGCTGTGTTTCATATAGTTTTTCTCTTGGTTGTGTCAATGTGGCCTGTATTCTTTTTCATTATCTTTCAAGTTGATTTCCAGTTTGCAGTGTTTTGGTGAAATACCGAAGCCTATACTTGCACTTGGAAAGGTTTGAAGCTGGAGGCAAAGCACAGAGTAGTGGAAACACAAGGCTTATTTGCATCCCAGCTCTGTGGCTCACTCGCTGTGCGACCTTGGGCAGGCTACTCAGACTTGCTGAGCCGTAATTGTGAAACAGGGCTAATGACAGCCACATCACAGCATTGCTGCGAGGATTAGAGGAGACGAAGCCCATAAAACAGCCAGCGCACTGCTTGGCTCCCAGTGGCTCGTTAGCACAAGCTTGTCCCCTTAGCATTCCTCATGGATGAGTGTGAGGAACGCTGCCCCTGTGCAGCCTCTCAGACACCTGACTGGATGTGAGATGCACAGAAAACGTGTTTTTCGCAAGTTTGAATTCTGGAACGAAGATGTATGACGAAGTCTATGAAAATAGATATAAATCTCCTTCATTCCTGCATCCCTGGAATCATTCTTTGAAGTGTTAACCATAAAGCCTTGCTTATCAAGATAATTGATTAATCAAGATTAATCAAGATTAATTTTAGATACTTTATTTTTATATGTAGCTCACTGTTATTTTATCCACATAGTTAAAGAAGTTTCTTTCTTTGGGATTTCATTTACTTTTGTATTATTGTAATTCTTTTTTTTTTTTTTCCTATGTTCACATATTAGTGGATTCACCAGGCTATCACAGCACCTGAAATGTCTACCACTGGAACTGGTTTTTCAGGATTAAAGCACAGTTTTAAAAAAGGATCTATGTCAGCGTATGAATTTTGCTTTGGAGCAATGGAATTATTAGTTGATGGTATTAGCCCTGATTACTGTTGGAAGTTGGTTGTTCCACTCTAGCAGAGAGAAGGGCCCTGAGAGAGTTAGACACAGTCACCTTTGTATTGCAAAGAGGAAAAGACAGCAACACTGGTCACTTTTTAAGAGAGCAGGGCCATTTATATGTCACAAAGTCAGGGGTGGGAGGAAAAGTTTGGTTCTAGAGAAATCTGGGCTGGCATGAGTATGGTTGGAGCTAGGAGCTGGGGACCCAAGAAGTAAGGGGGATGCCAGAGGCAGGCTTTATCTCCCTTATGACTTTATTTTACGTAGGGTTTCTCTGTGGGTATTGGGTGGTGATGGGGCTATAGGGCCCCCAAGCATTGGCTGGAGGGGGGTGTTGAGAAGTTAAAGAGTTCGGTATTATTTATCTTTGAGGTTGCATTTTGTCTACCCTATGCATGTGTCAGCTTTCCCATTGGGTTTGAGTTTGTTTTCTTGCAAGACTTGGTTTTTCCTCTCAAGTAAATTCTCCAAGGGAGAACTTATGATGTATGGTTTGTGGGTCAGGCAAACATTCATTAATGAGCCATGTTTCTGGTGGCCAACATGGCAAAGAGGACAGTGGCAGGCTCCAAAGTGTAAGGACAAAGTAGGCAAGACCCCTTCCAGACAGGATCATTCTAATGGTCTCCCAGGGAGAAGAGAGAAGGGCGCCTTGTGCCAAAGGGATGTCTTCTTCCTTGTCCTCATTTCTTCCTTGAAATAGCAGTCTCATTCCCTTGGCTGCTTCTGGAAGCATTAATTCAGTCTGCATTTCTGATCAGCTGTCCCCACCCTCTCTGCAGTGGGCAACTGATGCAGCACATTTTATTTAGTTTCTTTCCCTATTTTCCTCCACAACAGTTTCTTTTTCCATTTCCTGTTCAATATGTCCTTCCAGAGTTCTTGTGGATAGCTCTGCTTTTCCCATTTTGAGGTTCCAACACTGAATCACTAGAATCTTAGACCCAAAGAGACCTTAGAAATGTCTTAGTCCAATTCTCTCATTTTACAGAAAGGAAATTGAGGCCCAGGATTATTAATCAACCCGCCCTCCCACCCCATTCCCAGAGTGTGTGTCTGTGTTTGTGGAAGTTCGGCATTCCTTTACATAAGGAAATTCTACAAATCTTTTAGTTCTTCAAAAATAATCTTTGGGCTTCTACTGTCATTGTATTGGTTCATTTTTTGATTTCTTTTAATTTTATTTCTACAAACCAAGTTCTTAATTTAACCCGTTTTGTCTATCATAGAAAACCTCTGGCACATTTTTCTTTTCCCACTCCCTAAGGTATATATTGTGATGGTTATCTTGGAAACAAAGTAGTTGGATTCAATTGCCTTTGTCTTTTTGGATCCCTTATTTCCTTAATTTCTCCTCCCAGCTGTTCAGCTTTAAGGGTTTCTGCTATTGTGTGTCAGTCAGATTCTTCCAGGGCCTTCCCTCTGCTCTGGGCTCTTCCCTCTGGAGCTAAGAGCGCTAGGAGCTATGCACCGGGAGTTTTCTTCAGCGTTTGCAGGTCTTTGATGTATTTTTTAAGTCGTCACTGAATGGCCTGCTACTCTTACCAGATCATCCTGTAGGGTAAGAAATGTTACATGTGATTTCTTTTTACAATGGTGTTCTGAGATCCTAAAAGAAGTTTCATGAATTTTTCCTGTCAGGGTCTCAGTGGAAGCATTAAATGTGCCACATTTAATTGTCCACATAGGGACACAAGCAACGATGTTTCTTAAAGCGAATACTGGACTTCTCGAATTTGAATCCTTGTGCACCAGGAGCATGGTTTTCTTTCCCATGTGGGACTACATCTCTGGAAATGAATTACAAATTGATGAGCTGATATAATTTGCTAAACAAATATCCATGTCTAGAGGCAGATTCTAAGGAAGGCATCTGAATTGAATAGACTGTCTGTGGGCAGGTTCAGCTTTGCTGGTGCCACAGGATGGGGAACGCACAGCATAGAAAGTGTCCGTGTGCCCCCGGATTCAGATGGTCCCCAATCTTTGAACCCCCAACTGCCCAAGTAAGCTGCTTCTGGAGAGAAGGTCATTCGTGTTTGTTTTGTTTCGTGTTTGGTGAGGGAAGGAGTGGAGAGAAATGTCAGAATTTTTAATATTCTCTACATTTTGATGAGACCGAAAGAAAAATTGCCTGCCTCCTTGCTTCATTTTGTTTACATTGGCCAGACACAACTGATTCAGTTGTTTCCACAATTCCAGGATCATGGATATGAAAGCAGGCCCATCTGGAATAGTGGGAATTTGAAAGAGGTTTTGAAAGAGGGGGGCTTACGGTGAGCCGTATCAAGGGCACAAGGGGGTTGGCTCTGAACTGGAGTCTAATAAAATAAGAAATAGTGCCTTCTTGCCTATTCTCCTCTGTGTTTGTTGCTTTCTGTCTATTTGGGGACCTCTCCCAGGAGAGAAGAGTTAAAAGACCTGGCTTCTTATTAATGGTCCTTTAGTCATTATATTTAATCACCCCGATCCTTGCAACAACTCCCATTAAGTCTTTACTGCTAGATTATTAATGAGGAAGAGTACATCTGTACGAGTAATTGTGGTTGAGGGAGGTTTAAATACCATGACTGTAATAAATGGGAGATATGAGAATGAGGGATTACATCAAATCATTAACTTGCAGAATGTTTGGAAACTCTACTATCAAGTTGGTTTCTGTAGAGTCGCTGACCTCGAATTTATGGGTTGGGCTAGTTTGCGCAACTAGTTTAAGTGACCCATTGAGTTGAATAAATGCAACCATTTTGGGTGGTGGTTAAAGCTACACCATATATATTTATAAATAGGTTTATAAATATGTAAACATAAATATATTTTTATATGCATATAAATATGGAAATCATGTTTTAAAATAATAGCATGACATAAGCCTATATGTTTTCCATGAGAACTGTTGAGCCTCACATTTTGAAAAATTCTGATTTCAGTTTTTAAGTGGGTATAGATATGAATTGGGCATAATAAGGCCTATGTGGATTACATATTTTCCAATTGTCTAATATTTTAAAGTGGTATCTATATGAGTTTATGTCTTATAACATTCCTAAGCATTCTCAAGGGTGTGCTGTAATTTTCACATTATTATCTCATTCTTTGGTTTTAATAGGATTCATAAAAGTTTTGAAGTTTTAATTTCAGTTTTTCCCACTGCTTAGAATTTGATGATATAAAATGAAAAGAGGTTTCCATAGTTGCTAACATTCACCAGATTTTGTTCCAAAGCATGGACTTTAGTAGACTTTTGAATTAAATCCACATTCTCCACCCAAGCCTAGTGATATAATCCAACAGTTCAAAGATAGGTATGCCATAAACAGCTATAGTTAAATAATCTAAAAAAAAATTAAAACATGGAAATACAATAAAACAAGAATTGATCACTTTATAGTGGAATACTCTATAAACTGTCTGCATTGGAAACATGTGGTGAGTTTTAAAACATCTGAGTTCTATAATTCTAAAGTGTAGAGTTGATTGGAAGGCAGGAGTTTTTTTTTCCTCCTCTGCATATATAGAAGAATACAGGCTAATATGTTTTTGCTGTCCCAATTTGCACTCGTTTGCTTATTTTTAATTTAGAAAAATCACTGCGAGGTACAAATATAAAGTATAGTCACCTCGACTAAGTATTTTGTCACTGAGTTCTAAAGTGCAATCATAAAGAAAGCAATTCTGTAAATCTTGCTATTTTATCTGTCTGTCCAAAAACAGAAGTCACACATGAATGTAATCCCCAATAAGAGGAAGAAATTATTTAAAAGCATATACATGGCATAAAAAAGGAACAGGGTCTTTAATTCTTAATGATCATTTTAATTTTTGAAGTACATCAGTTTATCTGAGTGGCATTATACTAATTGTATTATAATTACAGGAGCTGAAATGTACCAGCGCTTTTTCAATGTAATGTCTGCACAATCTCATTTAACTTGTTAACTGAAGTCAGACAACCCTTCTGTGTAGGAGGCAATTGAACTCTTAACCATCACAAAAAGTGCTGGCTATAGATAATACTGCTTTAAATGGAATAATTCACTTCATTTTTCTGGGTTGCCTAGAAAGTTCTATTATGTGTATGTAAAAAAATGCTGTAAGAGCCTGCTAGGGGAAATAGAACAGTGTTTTCTGAGCAGTGAGAAGGCTAGTTCAGTTCCTTCACTTACAACTTTTTTTTAAAAAGTTTTTTTTTTTAAATAAACTAAAAAAAAAAAAAACAACCTCTCAGAACATATACAATGAGAATCTTTTCATAAATTCTGAAACCAAATGTGTTCCCTTGCTAGATTGTGATGTCCCTACCACTGTAGAATTTTGTTTATAATTTCTACGTAGTCCTCCTGCAAAGCGAATATTGTTTTCTAAAAATTACATTTTGTTAAGGTAAAGAAGTAAGGAAGCATATATGAGTCTTAGAGTAACAGTTACTCCATGTAATTCACTAGCGTAGTCTGCGAGCCCTAGCCTTTCCCTTGCTCGGCCCTCTGTAGTGCCTGGCCCTTTGGAAATAGCACCAGGAGTCGGTCTGGAGGAGTCACAGTGCTTAGAGAAAAGCAAAAAATCCCAGAAGGAACTGGTCTCCAGAATGCAGGGCCTCCAGTAGGGCTCCTAGAAACTTCTTGCTCAAGTGGCTTTATTCCCATAATAAAGAGATCCTGTGGTACAGACCAGGGGTAAGGCATTTCACATCTGGGTCCTGCTGTCCCATGTATTTAACAGGAGAAGTTGTATTAGCTCTTTTCCAAAGTTCCTCCCTGTTGTGAGAGGTTATGATGTTAACATAATGTCAACAACCACCATTATTTATGGAGGGCTTCATCTGTGCCAAGCATGTTCATTGACTGCATATTTGTAATAGCCCTCTCTCAAGATACTAACCTGCTTTAAAGTTGAAGTTACTGAGGCTTGTATAGGTTAAGTATATAGTCGTAAATGTCCCATAGCTAGTGAAGGGCAAAGCTGGAATCTGCGTGGGCCTTCGATGCCGCAGCTGGGCTCTTCACTTGCGTGCAAACTACCTGTTTTCTGCTGAGGTGACATGTCTGTGTTTCTAATCCAACAAAGTCCATTTTACTATAGGTGTGATAGTTCTATGAAGCAACAGGACTAGTACATAACTCATGCTTCCAAAAGGAGACAGAAGTGTTCTATTTTTTAAGTGAAATGTCTGTCAGGTGATACGATTTCCTGCTGAGAAAAAGAAAGCTTCATTTGAGTTAGTTTTTCATGTTTTTTGAGGAACTAAAGGTTCAGCATGCAGTTCCGTATGCTGGTCCATTTTATTAGGTTAAAAAAAACAAAAACAAAAACATAATTTGTTTGGAAAATTTACTTAATCACAGCAAACCCAAACCAGACATTTTTAGCCAGGAATAATCTTGTCTGTGAGGAGAATATTTATTACACAGATGGAAGTAACGACTAAAATAGCTGGTAATGTCTTTAACACACTATTTTTATTTCGTCAGTCTTAATGGAGATGAAAGAGAAATCACATGCAGCCTCGTCCTTCCTCCAGCGCAGGGGAGGGTAGAGGTTGTGTTTTCTCAGAAGAATGAGCCTCTAGGTTTCCATGTGGAGTGAGGTGAGGGGCTGTCTGGCCACTGCTCACCCCCTCCTTCTGAGGGTGGAGCTTCTCCTGGCACCCCAATGGGTAATCCAGCTGAGGAGGGAGCCCCACATGACTTCTCACTCCCCACAATTCATTTTGTCCCTACAAACCCAACATCGGCATTCCAAAATTTCCCCATCGTTTCTGTCCTTGACAGACGCGTTGTTTTTCCTTTTGGCTTTGCCCTGTTTGATTTAAGAAAAACTTGTCCAGTGAGGTAAGAGGAGGTGCCGGTAAGCGCTGTGTGCTTTGGAGTGGGTGTTAAGCCTTTAGTTCATGAAAAAAGTAGGGGAGCCGGCCTCACATTGGACTGTTATTTTGTCAAATTCTCTCCCTTCCTCCCTTTGCTCTCCTGAATTACTCCATTGCAAGGACATGATGGATTCTGCCCAGCTGCCCTCTATGAACTCAGTGTACTAAATTGTGTCTCAGGTGTGTGCAGTGAAAAAGGACATCTGTATTTTGGTGATGTCTAGTTTGCTGTCTTCTGGGTCTGAATGTCAGAAAGGGAAAAACGTCAAATGCCCTTATCCGTTCTGCTGTTTTAAGTCTGTGCATGGACATGTGTTGTTTTTTGGTTTGTTTTCTTATTTATGTAAGGTGCCAGAGGGGCAAGAGCAAGGGGAATATTTTTAAAGGTCATTATATGTTCATTTTTTAAAAGTACCATCAAGGAAGGTATTGATTTGAAAAGTTACGGTCCAGTGGTAAGAAGAGCAGAGGCCATTCAATCCCGTTGCCTTGTTTCTTCTTCAGAGGATAGATAGCATTTGTGACTTGGGTGTGCTCTTGGTTCGGGGATATAAGGTGTCTGTTGATTCTGGTCATGACTACTGTCCATGAGACACATGACTGCAGGAGCCCTGGGCCGTGGGGTTAAATGGGACCTAGAGTTTTATAAAGCTCAGGTGGAGGGAGAGGTGTAATACATTTGTAAAAATGTGGAACCTTCTAACTTTGAGTGTAGGAATAAGTACAGCTTTTCTGTTGGTAGCTGTGTGCCCGAGAATGTGGCTTTTTAAGTTGGGGGGCTCTTTCTGTCTAAATTAAAGGAAGTAGGAGGGCAACAACAATTGTTTTTACTTCTTTGTATTCAGGAAGACTCAGTCACATAGAAAGCATTCTATCTTGAAATGTGGACCGTGGATTAACTGCAGAATTCCCCCAAGGGCCTGTTAAAAATGCATATTTCCAGACTTTCTGGATCAGAATTTTAAAGGGTTGGAGATTGCAAATTTGCATTTTAAAGAAGCATCCCAGGTGATTCTTCCTTAACCTGAAGTTTGAAAAGCACTCTTACGGAGTGGTAAGTAAACTCTCCTGCTTCAGAGGGCAGAAGATATCCAACCTCAGTGCTAATGCTGAGCATGTTGGTCTACACTGCAAGTACTTTATAAAGCATACATTAAAGATGAGGCAGTTGTCTGAACTTTTGGCTTCGGCTAAGGCTCTCCCCCGCAGGATGCTCGCCATCCTAATTGCTGCTGTAAAAATGAGAACAACTCATAGCATTGGTCGTCCCTTGTTTGGCTTGTTCAAATAATGGGCATATGAAAAAAAATCTAACTAGAAAATGTTTGGAATCTTTTGCACTTCAGTCAGCATGAAAAGCAATTAGCATGTAGTTAAGTTTATACAGTCAGGCACTTTTGCAAATACACCACAATGGTTAAAATGGTTAAAATCAGTGTTTTCTCACCAGAGTTATATTATGTCATGATTAAATATTGCTTTAAATACAGAAAGCAGGTATTTTTGCCAAAATACTTACTTGTTTGTTTGTCTGTTTTAACAGGAAAAACTAACCCAAGAGTGTGTATTCAGAGAACAGTTTGAAGAAAACTGGTATAACACGTACTCTTCAAATCTATATAAACACGTGGACACTGGAAGGCGATACTATGTTGCATTAAATAAAGACGGGACCCCAAGAGAAGGAACGAGGACTAAACGGCACCAGAAATTCACACATTTTTTACCTAGACCAGTGGACCCCGACAAAGTACCCGAACTATATAAGGATATTCTAAGCCAAAGTTGACAAAGACAATTTCTTCACTTGAGCCCTTAAAAGAGTAACCACTATAAAGGTTTCACGCGGTGGGTTCTTAATTGATTAGCTGTGTCATCACACCAGCTCCACTGTTGCCAAACTTTGCCGCATGCATAATGTACGATGGAGGCTTGGATGGGAACATGCTGATTTTGTTCTGCACTTAAACAGGCTTGTCCTCCTGGAGGACCGCCGCTGCCCACTTGCTTGATTTATTGTGAGAGGACGAAAGGGAGACTGAGCGGGGGTGTGAGTGTGTGCGTGGATGAGTAGCAGGGGAGTTGGAAGAGAGAAGCAGAAGCAGAGAGGACCGCGGCCTGATGCATGCTGGGATTTAGACGCGCTTTTACATTTTTGATCAGTTGTACTTCATCTTGTATCAGCACAGCTGCCATACTTCAACTCATCAGGATTTTGGCTGGTGGCCTGCGCAAGGGTACGCTGCATTTTCAAAGGCATGGAGGGTGCAGTCTTACTTAAAGGACTTTTTCAGTTCATGCTCACGGGCGCCATCCCGGTGAATTTAAAGCAAAGACCTCTTAGTTTAAAAAAAAAAAAAATTAAAAAAAAAAAAAAAGGAAAAAAAAAAGAAAAAAAAAGTTAAATTTATTTATAGAAATTCCAAAGGCAACATTTTATTTATTTTATATATTTATTTATTATATAGAGTTTATTTTTAATGAAATATGTACAGGCCAGATAGGCATTTTGGAAGCTTTAGGCTCTGTAAGCATTAAATGGCAAAGTCCGCTACGAACCTGTGGTAAATTCATGCAAGTAAATATAACGGTGCATGGATATGAGAAATTCTAATGACCCTAATGTACTAAAGGCGACAATCTCTTTTGTGCCCGTATTATTGTAAACTTATGCACATCATTCATGACACTGAGTATTCACTCTTCAGACTGCTTGTTTCATAGCTTATCCCAGAGGATTAAAGAAAAACTGGGTCTCAAACTTTTATTCTGTGTCTGTAATATTTCCTCTCTCATAAGTGACTTATTCCATCATTGTAACTTCACGGTTGGAAAATACAAGGGTTGGCATATATCCTACGTGTTTAAACCTATTGCAGAATATACCAAAGTTGAACAATTAACTATGCTTTTAGTTGGCCTCCAGGACAACAGGACTCACATCAAACATTATACTGATTTAGAATCCTCAAAGAAAAAAAAAGAAAAAAGAGCTTCTGTAGCACAGATTTAAAAAAAAAAATTTTTTTTAAGGGACAAGAGTCAGATTAAACAGGATCATTCTTGGAGACTTTTAATTTGTATACTTGGCTATCAAATATGACATTATACAAGCATCATAGGGGTCATTGTAATGTCTTTTATAGAAAATTGCTTTTGGTGTGAACCATCATAATACATGGGAATAAATAGCACCCTTCACGAAAAACTTGCAAAACGAGACTAATACATCTGCATCAGTAATGACAATGAGGGGGGAAAATATTATACCCGTTGACTGTGTTTTGTTTTTAAAAATGGTCCTCACAGCGCTCAATTTTTTTTAGAGGGGAGGTTACTATATAGAATATCTTTTACAAGGCTTTTATAACATTTTATGCTGAAAAGCATAAGAATACATATTTCTTTAGTAGCAATAATTTTGGAACTTGCCCTTGAGCAAGGAAGACTATTTCTTACTATATACTAAGGAGAAAAGAGCCAAATTCTTAAAGCAATATTTAAGAAAAAGGAATTTATAACAAATTCTCATACCACATATAACACTTTCTAGCCAGTTATGTTGGGAAATTGAAAGTGACAGTTAAAAAATGTGTTAGGATTTATGTAACTAATTTTAAAATTTAATATTCCAACTTTGTTTTGCTCTGATGCACATTCTTTATGAAAAATAAAAATATGTCACTGTTGAGTTAAAGCTGTTTTGAAGTAGAAGCGCATGACTTATTGCCATGAGCACATGTGGCCCTTCTATAGTCAAAGTTTGAATATGTAGCAAAGCCCTCCTGCTGATGTGCATTAAGGAAAAACTAAGTCTAATGTTTGGAATTAAGAAATATTTGGGGGGAGGGGACAGAAGCAATGTAAAATAGTTGACTTATGATAAACTCAGAATGTCCTCTTCATTTATTTTCTTGTTTTTTTCTCTTTCAAAACAGAAATTGCATTTAATTCCAAGATGTAGTATTTTTTATTTATTACTTAACCCTTTGCTGCTGCTGAAATGTGCACATAATCAGGCTTTAGTTTTTCCAAAAAGCATTTGCTATTTTTGGCTGAAAACATTAAACATCTGACCACAGGGAAGAAGCAAGGTTCTAGGATGTCATAGGTACAATACTTAGCACTGAAGTAATTGGTTTTAGGAGGTAGCCAAAAGTAATCTTAAAGTAGCATGAGATGCTAGATAATCGGCCTAGACGAAAGCAACTGGTTTGCAAAAAAGATTAAAATCTCCATGCATTCCTAGAAAATGCTACTTTAACGTCTACTTTTGGACTTATTTTGTTTGGGTACCCTTTTCTTTTTCTTTTCTTTTTTAATTTTTTTTAAAGAAAAACAAAATGTTATATGCTTTTGGCAATGGATACAATAAACTGTAATGGTCTGTAAATAAATAAATATTGACTTATGCAATTTATGTAAATAAGTGTTCTGGGAGAGTAGTTGGCTCAGGGTTTTGGCTGGGGATTGTCCTGTTGGGCATTAGAGCGAGTGGGTTTGCATCCAGTTCTTGTCATCAGACACCCAAAGCCCATTGGATGGCAGCTCCGAGCCACTGTGGAATGGGTGGTTCCAGTTTTCACAAACAGATGCTCAGATAGCCAAACCACTATCTTACTGGTGCCAGCACTTGCACCTTGGTCAGAGACTTAGCGGGCACGGACTGAACCACCCTCCCATCTGTCATGTGAATGTCCCCAGGCAGTGTGAAGGACATACTAGGTCAGTGTTGGGGAACCTGTCCTGCCAGGTCCTGTGTTGTAGATAAATGAATGGCTTTAGTTTATGGTGTTTTCCTTCTATTTCATCTCATTAACACTACAACATTGTGTTATTTACTTGATAATCTGTAATTGTATGTAAACACATACAGGATTATGTAATTTGTGTAAATACATAATTACAGACATTTGAAAACTGGTATTTTTTACTTGATGTCCATTTTGGAGCTGCTTCACATTATGTGCCTACATGAACCAATGGAATTTTAAAAACATGCTCTCCTTGCTCTTACAGCTGTTGCGTGTGTGTTGAGGGGATGGGGGGGGGGTGTGGGGGCTGGAGAGGGAGGAACAAACATATCCAGATGTCTTTTCTTTTCTGTAAGCATTAGATGAAGAAACGAGTAATCTGGGATAAAGATTTATGAACTCGCAGCAAGCAAAACTCTGTATGCACACATTTTTGGGGATGGGTGAAAGGACAAAGGCATATTGTTTGAGGTCAAATTCTGTTTGCTGCATCATTTGACCTTCACATGTGCTGAATTTAGATCTACTGTCTGTGGTCACTTGCACGGAAGAGCAATGAAGTCGCGGGGGTGGGGAAATAGGCCAGATGGATTCCAAAGATGTGTGACCGCCCGGCCCCCTCAGGTGTGTGCATGTATACGTGTGCTGTATATGTAACATAATGCCCTGGGGGTTCCTCCATAGACATTTCACATTTTAGAATTGATATTTTATTGGTAAAAGTGAAATGGGGAGGGATTATGAGAATAAACAGCGCCTACAGTGTGCTTTGGTGACTGCTTTCTCTTAGGTCTGTAGGGAACTGGATCCCAAGTTTTAGTAAGATAAAATGGATATGCATCCATTGTCTAAGTTTAAGGTGTACTGCGTAAGGATTTTACTTATATCACCACAATAACTTTAGTTAACATCCATCATCTACAAGAATTTTTTTTGATGTAACATTTTCTTCACCAGACAGACACATGTGGAAATAAGAAATAACCTCTTGTTTCATTTTCATTGGAAGGAAAGTGAAAATGAGTATTCTTCATGTGTATGCTCCCTCTTGCTTCTATGTTGACTTAGTCATCAGGCTGAGAGACACTTGGCTCTAAGGTTGGATGATTATTGTGACGGCTACCAGGGAGGCAAATGAAACACCAGAGTGAGGTCTCTTTGTTATTTTGGTTAATGGTCAAAGAAGATTCTTTGAGTTGTTATTACCCACCAATTACATTCCATCTGACATCTTGGAAACCATTTTTATTTATTTATTTATTTATTTATTTATTTTTTTAAGATTTTATTTTATTTTATTTGACAGATAGAGATCACAAGTAGGCAGAGAGGCAGGCAGAGAGAGAGAGAGGAGGAAGCAAGCTCCCCGCCGAGCAGAGAGCCCGATGTGGGGCTCGATCCCAGGACCCTGGGATCATGACCTGAGCCGAAGGCAGAGGCTTTAATCCACTGAGCCACCCAGGCGCCCCTTGGAAACCATTTTTAAAACTTAATTTTAGTTGAAAAAAGTTGTAGGCATACCAAATATCTCAATAACCTTTGGCAAACTGCACTTAGAACCAGCTCTTTTTTTTTTCTTTTTTTTTTTCTGTGCCTTCTGAAGATATATGCATTCTTGGTTATGATTCTCATTGTTATTAGTGGACTTAGCCAGGAACACCCGGTACTGGGAACTAAAGAGTTAAAAAGCGTGATGAGGACCTTCAAAGCTGAACACTTAGTCCTGCCGTCCTTATGCAGGGGAAGGACAAGCAATGTTGACGGTGTTCATGGGCCAGCTTGGAGACACTTATTTTTAAAAACATTCATGCAGGCTTTTTCCTAACCATTTTGTGGGCTATTGCGAAACATTCTGTAAGCTCCACCTGCCTGTTGCCTCTGACTTCTAGTGTATGCATATGGACAGGGTAAATGACAGCTTTGTGAAATTTTTGTTTCTGACTAATGAAAAGAGGGCTTTACCTAGTCTGTGCCAATATTAGAATTATAACTCTTCTCTCAGAAGGAATCCATACTCTAAACATCTCTTTATGGTTGACCACAGTCTCTTTCCCTCCCTCTCTATTTTTCTTTTCCTTCCTTGCTTCCCCTTCCTTCGTTTTATTGTCTGGAGCTGGCATCAGCAATAAATAGACCCAATTCCTTATGGCACCCACAGAATTTCAACAAACGCCTCCTTGTATATTGGATGAAGACGTGGTAAGGAAGGTAGCGGGGCTTTGGGGGCATAATGTGCTCAGTACAGACTTCCGGCTGGTGATGTCTAAGATGAAATGCGAGAGATGATAGGAGGTACAGAGAAGACAGTTGTAGTCGCTGGCATTCTAATTGGGTCGAAAAAGTGCTTTGTCCTTGGAGAATTTGGACTCATCGCATCTTTTACTGGTGTCTCCTGGATACCTGTGACTTACTCAGCCTGAGGATATTAAAAAGTGCTGGCTGATTGGCTGATTGGTCTTGGAGGGTCTCCAACCCCTTGTGAAGGGGCATTGGTTCATGGAGATGACCAGAATCAGTTTTTGATTGGATCAGCTCTGCGGCCCCGGTACTTTCTGAGGCCATGCTCTGAATGCTCTTTTGGTGGTTACTGTCGGTTTCTATCCAGAGGAAGGTGGCTCTTCGTTTTTGTTAATGTTACTCACTTCGGTTTTCCTCCTCACATTTGCCTTACATCCCAGGCAAAATCCATAACATAATAGCAATGAAAATAGAGGATAATAGGATATGTAGAATAGTATATAGGATATATAGGATAATAAAAGAGGTACCGTATATCATAATTTTTTTTAAAAAAGATTCATTTGAGAGAGAGAGAGAGAACAGGGTGGGGAGGGGCTGAGGGAAAGAGAGAGAGAATCTCAAGTAGACTCCCTGCTGAGTGTGGGGTCCCACCCAGGACTTGATTCCAGACCCTGACATCAGGACCTGAGCCAAAACTAAGAGTCCACCGCTTAACTGACTGTGCCACCCCAGTGTTCCTATAACATAATTTTTAAAATATGCACTTCATTCTTTCAATAAATATGTATTGAACAACTGCTCTATAACATGGAACAGTGTTGAGGATATAATAGGGGGGAAAACAGACATTCTAATCCTAAATACCAGGCTAGATTCTATGTCATTGATTATACAAACATATAGTATTTGTTTAAGATACTGTAGGACTGGAATGTCCACATTATAAGGTAATTAGGACAACACTGCCAATTTTCCATGAACTTCATTTTCTTCAGCTATGTCAGTTTACACTAATATATTAAAACTCAGAGGCAATCCCATTCAAATCCTATTGTTTTTTTTTTTTTAAAGATTTTATTTATTTATTTGACAGACAGAGATCACAAGTAGGCAGAGAGGCAGGCAGAGAGAGAGGAGGAAGCAGGCTCCCTGCTGAGCAGAGAGCCCGATGTGGGGCTCGATCCCAGGACCCTGAGATCATGACCTGAGCCAAAGGCAGAGGCTTAACCCACTGAGCCACCCAGGCACCCCTCAAATCCTATTGTTTTAAGCATTTTAAGAGTATTCTCAGATTTGATGATACAGATTCTCTCAGGAGATAAGCTCCTTCTTGACAATAAATAGATTTCATTTGAAAGAAAAGCCAAAACCAGAACACTGTTTCATTTTTTCCTTCTTTAGCAAAATCCAAAGGAACAGGCAATAGAATTCTAAAAGTTTATCAGTTGTAGATTTGTGAGGTCTTTTTTTTTTTTTAAGATTTCATTTATTTAATTGACAGAGAGAAGCAGTGAGAGATGGAACACAAGCAGGGGGAGCGGGAGAGGGAGAAGCAGGCTCCCCACTGAGCAGGGAGCCTGATGTGGGACTCAATCCCAGGACCCTGAGATCATGACCTGAGCCGAAGGCAGAGGCTTTAACCACTGAGCCACCCAGGCACCCAGATTTGTGAGGTCTTTTAAGGGTACCAGAATGCAGTGACGCTAAAAGAACTTACAGAGCTTTGTAAAATACTTTATTTCCCATAGAATTCACCTCACTGAAATATAAGTGGTCATATAACCATAGCTTTAATAGCAGAGAGATGAAATTATACATCTTTCATTGTTTGTCTTTATCAGAATTACAAATCTGTAGTTAATTGGCTTCTCATTTCCGTGTGGCTTGCTTTGATTTCCTTTTCTGTTATAGCGTGACTTCCCATGCTCTTGGCTCTCCTTCTCCCTATTCCACACTTAAAGAGTACACATGTTTAGGTACATGGTACGGAATAAGTAGAACTGACAGAATGTGATGGATGGTCTTTGGAATTTTCCCAGGAGAGGTTTGTGACCCCAAATTTGGCTTAGCAAATGAGGGCTAATTGAATTAGAGGAGTACCCAAAGCCGGCCATTATTGGCAAGGAGAGAAATTCCACCCTTCAGGAGATAACATCATAACTATCTCTGGTTGGATAAGATCTAAGAGCAGGGCATTTATAACTGATGCTGCCATTCACCTGATATCTGAAGTGAGATAGATTCAAGTTATAAATGACTCTTGGGTAAATGGGTGAAAACTTAGAAATCAGGCTATTTCTTTTGATGATCTGCATCAGAGAAGCAACTTTAAATTTTGTGGTGACTCGAATGTGCCTGTATATATGGTTCCTGTTTCTTCCTCCTGGAATATTTTTAAGCAAGAAGGCTGAATTCTACTATGCTCATCTCAGAGCTTTCATTTGGTTCCAGATGCAAAATGCTAATTTTTTAAAATATATCGATATCATGTGGGAGAGTTGCATTATTTTAACAATGCTCTGTGTTGAAGGAAGGGAATTAACCTGCCTGAAAATACAGTTTAGTCACATCTAGCTCATATCCATGAGCCATGGCCCTATTCTGTGTTCCATGTGGTCCTAAATGTGTTCTCAAATGCATCAGTACCTTGAAATGGCTGAACTGAATCTCAGATTAGTTGGGCTACATCCTAATTAGCTGGTTAGTATAGACACTTGGGTCATATATATTTTTTTTTTTTTTGAAGTAGGAGAAGCTCAGATTGTAGGAAAACTAAAAATAAAATGGAAATAATGAAAGCATTACTGTGATTTGAATAACTAAAAGTTATTTTTTGTAGTCATGGCTCTTTTATTTATGTCTTTTATTTATTTTTTTATTGTCTCTTATTTATTTTATTTATTTAAGTCATGGTGCTTTTATTTATTTATTCTATTTATTTATTTATTTTTTGTGTCATACCATCTTTGGTGCTTTTATTTTTAATAAACTTAAAAATTATTCAATGATTGAGTTTTATTCTTAGATAAACCCATGATTTTTCAGTATGTCTGTATAATATCCAATGGATGATTTAGAGCCTGACCAAAATTTGAAGGAAGGGAACTTTTCATTGAAACTCATTAATTTATGCAACAAGCAATTATTGATATATACTATATTCTAGGGATTATGAAAATAAAAACAGGCTTGTTAAAATTTGTTTTCATATACAATATGACTATTTGTTGACTCACTTGGCTTATGCCTACCCCTTGTAAAATTGTGTTAAACTAATTGTCATAAGTTTTTCTTCTTATATAAAATATCGTTTCTTCTTGGAGAAGAGGACTAGGATGTGGTTTGAAGCAGAATACCATCTCTTTAAAGCAGGTACTTTAAATAATGGACTGAAAGCCATTTGGAGATCTTCTTTTGGTTTTCATTCAACTGGGTGCTTAAAATTGTTTCCAAAGGAATTCCTTCTTGGTTTGACTTTGAATTAAAAAATGTCTCTGAAAAATAAAACAAGCATAAAGTTAATATGATGTCATTTAGCATACCTTGTTGGCATGTTTTATAATGATTAGTCTATATTTTTAGCTTAGAACAGCAGTTAAGTTTCCAAAATTCTTGTATGACTGTTTTTATCTCAGAAACATGTGATGGCTTGTCATGAGGCTATCTTATTTGGGAACCACACCCAATGGTTCTGAGCACACTCAAGGAACTATATTAAGGAGCATGTGACAAATGTATGACCAATTTATAAATACATTCGATTAGTTACTGCCCTGTAGAAAGGGGCTGTACACTGATCAGTACATGAGTATAGGGAAATAACCTGAGGATTGAGAAAGGACCACCCTCAAGAATGACAGGTAAGAGTATTTGGAGCTTACAAAGAATAGTGACTCTTCCTACCAGCCAAACTAGAAAACCTCAAGATTCATAGAGCACTGTGTAGTGTTCACTGAAGGGTCTTGCCTCAGTTGTGAAGAATGATGAGCTGCAGACTAAATACTGTTGCAGTCCCACCTAAAGTATTTTATTTATTTTCACTTAATGTATTTTTTAAAAAAGATTCCATTTATTTGAGAGAGTGAGGGAGAGAGAGAAAGACAGAGAGAGCGTGAGTAGGGGGAGGAGCAGAAGAGAGGGAGTGGGGAGCCTAATGCAAGGCTGGATCCCAGGACCTGGACATCAAGACCTGAGCCAAAAGCACCCAGGGACCCCACATCTAACATACATAAAGACCAAAAAGGATCAGACTATTTTAAGCCTACTTTATCCCAGAACAAGGCTCAATAAAATTTATAGACTTAAAAGTATCTGGCATCCAGCAAGATAAAGTACACAGTGTTTGTCATCCAATTAAAATTACCAGACATCCAAACGAACAGGAAAATACAACCCATAATGAAAAGGAAAAAAAAAAAACCAAACCAAACCCATTCAATTCAACCTGATGTGGAACTAACAAATATTTTAGAATAAGAGAAAAATAAATTGAAATAGCTATTATAACTATATTCTGTATTTTAAAAGAATTTTGGGACAGGGTTGGTGCAACACAGGATTAAAACGTGACTTCTAGAGATAAAAATTTCAATGTGTGATATGAAAAATACATCAGATGGGATTAATGGCAGGCTAGACATTGCAAAATAAAAGATGTGTGTACTCAAAATTAGAGCAATAGAAACTATCTAAAAGGAGGATGGAGAAGGGAATTAAAAAATATTGAATAGAGCATCAGTGAGCTGTGGGATAACTTAAAGCAGCTTAATATACATATAATTGGAGTCCTCAAAAGAAAGGGGGGAGAGGACAAAAATATACCTGAATAATTATGGCCAGAAAGTTTCTAAGTGTGATAAAAACTACAAGCACAAAGATCCAAGATATTTTATGAACCTAAAGCAAAATAAATGTGAAAACAAAAACGAAAACACTGCACCAAGGCACATAATAACCAAATTGCAAACAACTAGTGGCAAGAGAAAAATCTTAAAGACAACCAATTTAAAAAAAAATCATATTACATACAGAGGAACAAAGTTAAGGATCACAGATTTCTTTTCAGAGAAAATGTAAGCAGTAAGACAGTGGAGTAACATCTTTAAAGTAGAGAAAGAACAAATCTATTGAACAAGAATTATATACCCAGCAGCAATGTATTTCAAAAAACAAAGGTGAAGTTAAGATTTTTTCTGACATGCAAAAGCTGAAAGAATTTATCATCTGCTGATCCATACTATAAGAAATACTAAATTGTTAATATGGCTTGTTAATGTTAAAAATTTTAAAATCTTAAAATCCTTCAGGCAGAAGAAAAAAGATATCACAGGGAAATATAGATCTATACCATGGCATGAAAAGCACTAGAAATAACTACATGGGCAAATATGTGAGATTTTTCATATTTAAATCTCTTTAAAAGATAATTGGCTGCTTAAACAAAAATAATAATGATGTACTATAGGGTTTATCACATATGTAAAAGTGAGATACGTGACATAAACCTGGAAGGATATAAATTGAAATATATTATTGTAAGGTTCTTATATTGTATATCCATGAAGTGGTATAATACCACAATAAGTTAAAGATACATGGTATAAAAGTCTAAATTAATCACTAAAATAATAAAAAAGAGTTATAACCAGATGATAGGTTTGAACCCATCCATACTAATAATCACATTAAACATAAATGATGTAAACATCTCCAGAGATAGACTGGATTTTAAAAAACAAAATTCAGCTGTATACTACTTATAAGAAACGAACTTTAAAGACACAGATGGATTAAAAGTAAGAAGATGGAAAAATAAGAAGTAACAGATGGAAAAATATACCATGCTGACATCCTACAGAAGAAAACAGGAGAAGGCATCTTAATGTCAAACAAGCCTGATTTCACAGCAAAGAATGATAGCAAGGGTAAAGAAGTTAATCTCATGAAGATAAACTAGTCTCTTCATCAAGGGAACGTAAAAATCCAAAATTTTCGTGTACCTAACAAGACTTCAACATACATGAAATGAAATGCAACAAAACTGCAAGGAGAAATAGCCAAATTCACAATTGTAATTTGAGATTTCCATAACTTTCTTAAATAATTGATAGAACAAGTAGACAGAAAATCATTAAGGATACAGAATATTTAAGCAAAACTATCAATCAGTTTGACCTAATTGACATTTATAGAACACTCCCCCCGACCCCCAAAGCAGAGTATATATTCTTTTGAAGTGCACAAGGAATATTTATGAAGATAATTTGAGCCATAAAAATAATTCCAATAAATTTTAAAAAAGATTTTATTTATTTATTTGACAGAGAGAGACACACAGAGAGAGGGAACACAAGCAGGGGGAGTGGGAGAGGGAGAAGCAGCCTTCCCACTGAGCAGGGAGCCCAATGCAGGTCTTGAACCCAGAATGCTGGGATCATGACCTGAGCCAAAGGCAGACCCTTACAACTGAGCCACCCAGGTGCCCCTAATCTCAATAAATTTAAGTCATACAAAGTATGTTCTCTAATCACAATAGATTTCAACTAGTTGAAAAATCTCTGGATGATCCCCAGTGATTGAAAACTAAATAACATGCAACTAAATAACCCTATTTTGTTTGTTTGTTCTAGATTTTATTTATTTATTTGACAGAGAAAGAGAGAGAGAGTGAGCACAGCAGGGGGAGCAGCAGGCAGAGGGAGAGGGAGAAGCAGGCTTGGTGAGCAGAGAGACTGACGTGGGGCTCAATCCCAGGACCCTGGGATCATAACCTGAGCCGAAGGCAGACTCTTAACTGACTGAGCCACCCACTCACCCTAATAACTCTGTTTTGAAGAAGAAATTAGAAGTGAAACTGTAAAGTGGTTTGAAATGAATACAAATTAAAATACAACATATCAAAAAGAGAGGAATACTGCTAAATTAATACTTAGGGGGAAATTTATAGCATTAACTTCCTATATTAGAAAAGAAGAAAGTTCTCAAATCAATGATCTCAACTTCCATCCTTAAGAAACTAGAACAATAAGAGGAAATAAACCTAAAGTACGTAGAGGAAAGGAAAGATGAAGATTGGAACAGAAACTGATGAAATAGAAAATATAAAAAACAATAGGAAAAAAATCAATAAAACCTGAAGCTGTTTTTTTCACAAGATTAATAAAATCAATATGTCTGTAGCCAAATTGATGGTGGGGGGGAAGAAAACACAAATTTATAGATATCAAAAGGAAGAGGTGACATTGCCACAGATTCTACAGATGTTAAAGTAAGATAAGGGAATATTAGAAATAATTGATGCTGATGTTTGATGTTGAATAAATTAAACAATTTAGATTTAATGGACAAATTCCTTGGAAAATGTAAACTCCCAAATAACAAAGCTGACTCAAGAAGCAGTGGATAACATGAGTAACCCTACTTATATTAATATTTAATATAATATTTAAAATTTAATAATATAATAAATCAATATTAAATATAACTATGGTAATATATTAATATTCATTATTTGATTAATAATTAAATTTATGTTAGTAGTTAAAAACCTTCCCACAAATAAAAGTCTGGGCTCAGAGGCATCACTGGTAAATTCTACCAAACTTAAGGAAAAAGAAATACAATTTTAAGGTAAGCTCAGAAAATTGAAGTAAAGCAATTAGTTTAAAATTTGTTTTATTATTAATCCAGAAAAGTCATGACAAGAGGAGAAAATGACAGAAAATATTCCGTATGAACATAGACATACACATTCTAAACATAATTTTAGCAAACTGAATTCAACAATATATAAAATGGGTCATAAATCATGTCCAAGTGGAACTTATCCCAAGAATATACAGTTGATTTACCAATTAAAAATCAATTTAATTCATCTTATTACCAAACTAAAAAAGACAACATCATCATCTTAATAAACACCAGAAAAAGCATTTGGCAAAAATAAAATCATTCCTGATAAAATCCTCAGCAAATTAGGAATAGAAATAAACTTCCTCAATTTAATAAAAGGTGTACAAGGAAACTACATAAACATCATACTTATGAAAGATTGACTGCTTTACTTCAAAATTCAGGAAGAAGACAAGGATGTCCAGTCCAACCACTTCTATCCAACACTGTGTTAGAGATCCTAGCCAGAGTCATAAGGCAAGAAAAAGAAATAAAAGTTATCCAGATTGGAAAGTAAGAAGAAAAACTATCTTTTTTCAGTATGACATGATTATCTATGTAGAAATTTTTTTTTAAGATTTTACTTATTTATTTGAGAGGCAGAGATCACAAGCAGGCAGAGAGGCAGATGGGGCGGGGGGAAGCAGGGTCCCCTCTGAGCAGAGAGCCCTATGTGGGGCTCAACCCCATGACTCCGGGACCACAACCCAAGCCAAGGCAGAGGCCCCAACCCACTGAGCCACCCAGGCACCCCTATCTATGTAGAAATTTTGATGACATCCACAGAAAAGCTACTAGACTTAAAAAAATTAATTTAACCAGGGTGTAGAATGCAGAATCAATATACAAAAAATCAATTGCATTTCTATAAATTCCTAATGGATAATCAGATATTGAAATAAGATAACATTTAACAGGATAAAAAAATTTAGGGGCAAATATGATAAAAGATAGTTAAGATCAATTCACTGCAAATTATAAAACAGGATTGAGATAAATGAAAGAAGGTCTAGATAAATGGAAAGATATACCATATTTAT
This sequence comes from Enhydra lutris kenyoni, assembly GCF_002288905.1. NCBI lineage: Eukaryota > Metazoa > Chordata > Mammalia > Carnivora > Mustelidae > Enhydra > Enhydra lutris. The sequence goes on along the minus strand of NW_019154155.1, from coordinate 4,671,587 downwards.
GAATTGTTAAGATGTAAATTTTTTGCATATTGATATCTTGATCTAAGGCAATCCCAATCAAAATATCTCAGGCTTTTTTTTTAATTAAAAAAAATTTTTAGAAATAAACAAATTGAATCTAAAATTTGTATGGAAATGCAGAGGATCTGGAATAGCCAAAACAGCTCTGAAAAGGAACAAAGTTGGAGGACTGACACTATTTGAACTCAAGTCTTATAAAGCTATAGTAGTTAGGACTGGAATTGGCAAAAAGATAAATAGAACAATAGAATAGAATACAGAGTCTATAAATAGACAATACATAAGTAGACACCTAATTTTAAAAAGTTATATTTATTACTCTCTATTTTATCTCAGAAAACGAATACCCATAAAGAAAATGTACGTTAGCAACAAGATCACTGAAAAAGAGATTTGGCATGCTATATTCATTATTTTTAACTATATTCTCTTTAAAAAATTAAGCCTTTTTAAGAGCAATTTTAGGTTTACAATGAAACTAAGGGGAAGTTTCAGAAATTTCCCATGTATTTCTTGTCTGCACATATGTGTAGCCTTCCTCATTATAAACATCTCTCGTAAGAGTTGTACATTTGTTACAACTGATGAACCTTCATAATCAAAGTCCAAATATTACATTACAATTCATTCTTGTTGTTGTACATTTAATGGGTTTGGACAAATGTATAATGGCATGTATTTATCATTATGTTACCACACAGAGCATTTTCACTGCCCCCTAATCCATCCGTGCTTTTCTAATTTATCCCTCCTCCTCTCAAACCCCTGGCAACCATTGATGTTTTTACTGTCTCCATACTTTTACTTTTTCCAGAATGTTGTAAGTTGAATCATACAACCTATAGCGCTTTCGGATGAGCTGCTTTCACTAAACACTGTGCACTGAAGTTTCCATGTCTTTCCATGGCTTGATAGTCACTTCTTTTTAGCACTGAATGTTATTCCTTTGCTTAGATGTACCACAGTTTATCCATTTAGCTACTGAAGGACATCTCGATTGCTTCCAAGTTTTGGCAAAAACTGAAAAAATGAAAAAGCTGCTATAAATATCCAGGTGCACGTTTTTGGTTGGATGTAAGTTTTCAACTCTTTTGGGAAAATACCAAGGATTGCAATAGCTGGGCCATATGGTAAAAGTATGTTTAATTTTGTAAGAAACTGTCAAACTGTCTTCCAAAGTGTGTACTATTTTGCATTCCCACCAGTGATGAATGAGAGTTCCTGTTGCTCTACATCTTGTCAGCATGGACAGTTAATTTTTGACAAAGATGCAAGGGAAATTCAGTGGAGAAAGACAGCTTTTCAACAAATGGTGTGGAAAAATAGGATATCCATACGCAAAAAATTGAATTCACATCTTGCATACAGACATTAATTCAAAATGGATCATAGACCTAAAACATCAAAAAAAAAAAAACCCTATAAAACTCCTAGAATTAAATAAGGGAAAAGATATTTGTGATATTAGGTAAAGATTTCTCAGATACAACACAGTAAGAGCACAATTTCTTTCAAAGATACTATTAAGAGAATGAAAAAAGTCATTCTGGCAGAAGTATTTGCAAAGTATGTCTCGACTTGTATGTCCAGGGACTTATATCCAGAATATAACTATCAAAACTCAAGAAAATGGGCAAAATATTTGAGTAGACACTTGACCAAACAATTTATGAATGGCAAATAAATACATGAAAATACTTGACATATTTGCTTACTAGGGAAATGAAAAATAAAACAAGAATGAGATAGACACCATTACATACCTATTAAAATGGCTAAAATTAAAAATAAAATGACCATTCTAAGTGTTGGTGAGGATTTGGAGGAACTGGAACTCTCATTCACAGTGGGTGTATATAAAATTTTACAATCTCTTTGGAAAACATTTTGTCATTTTCTTAAAATATTAAACATATATTTACTGTATGAGGCAGCTATTCCATTCCAACATATGCATCCAATAGAAATAGAAGCATTTGTTCATAAAGATATGCAGATTTTTAAATAATAGCCAAAAAACTGGAAAAAAAACCCAAATGGACACTGCAGGTGAGTGACTAAACTGTTGAATATCTATACATTGGAATACTGCCCAACAATAAAAACAAATGAATTACTGAAATATGCTGCAGCATTGATGACTTTCAAAATAGTTGTGCTGAATGAAAGAAGCTAGACAAAAAGGAGCATCTATGTACTGTAGGATTCCATTTAAGTAAAATTCTACAAAACTCAATCTGAGGTAGAGTTATAGAGAGTAGATCGGTGGTTTCCTGGAGAGGAGTAGACAGAGGTGGGAGGAAGAACTTCCAAGGGACATGGGAAGACTTTTGGAATGATGGATGTGTTAATGATCTTGATTTACTGGGTGTGTAAATATGCCAAACTTATCAAGTTATATACTTTTGTGAAGTTTATTGTGTGTCGACTCCACCACAATAAAAATATAAACAATGTGAAATGATTACAAATAATATCGACCTTCCAGAGCCATTACAAAGATAAGAGGATATAATCGATACTAGTGTGATCCTGTCACATCAGGGAATCCAAATACAAGTCAGCTCCCTTTACTTACAACTATAGTCTGATGTTTTCCCATCAAGGAAGATCTCCTAAAATTTGCTGTATATCAGGCAAAAGGAGAATTCAGAGAAAGAGAAAGAGAGTTAGGATATTTGTCCTTGATGACCATTTTGGACTGGAGTGATCTGCCAGAGAGGGGCAGATGAATCTGGAGATGAGCATTTCCTGATGAGTGAAGGCTAAAAGCATCCCCCATCCTAGTTTTAAATGAAGCCTTCACGTGGAGACAGCACACTGTTCTTTAAGAGAGAGTGACTTGACTTAAAACATGCAACAAAGGAGATGTGGAAGCAAAAAAAAACAACAAAAAACCAACAAGAAAATCAAGGCGTATATGTAATATCATATACAATACATTTTTGGGGATGCTCTGTAATCATTAATTCTATATTTTTAGTTCAGAACAGGAGTTAAGTTTCAAAATTCCTGTTTAGCTGTTTTTAATCTCAGAAACACGTGACAGCTTGTCACGAGGCTAAATTGGGAACCACACCCTATGGTTCTGAGCACACTCAAAGAACTATATTAAGGGCTTTGTGACAAATGTATGAACAAATTATAAACGCATTTGATTAGCTACTTCTGTCTAGAAAGGGCTGAGCATTTGAAGCAAATGCCAGAATTCACTGTGAAGTTTGTGAGAGATTAAAGGAAAGAATTAATATGTGTAATCCAATGACAGAATTATCCTTTCTACTTATATTTAAGATATTTTATATCTTATATCTTTATATTTTTTTAAATATTTTATTTATTTATTTGAAACAGAGAGAGAGATCACAAGTAGGCAGAGAGGCAGGCATAGAGAGAGAGAGGAGAAAGCAGGCTCCCCTCTGAGCAGAGAGCCCGATGCGGGCCTCGATCCCAGGACCCTGAGATCATGACCTGAGCCGAAGCCAGAGGCTTAACCCACTGAGCCACCCAGGCGCCCATTATATCTTTATATCTTATATCTTATGAAGGTCAAGACCTTTGGGTTATGGATTAATGGTTTTCAAACATGTTATATATAAAGGAGAAGAGACCCAAGCAGGGCTTCAATTTTGTTTTCTACAACTAGAATGAGAACTTTTCATTTGGTGAACAGTAAATAAATCAGCAATGGTTTGTCTTAGAAACTGGGCAACTTTGTGCCTTCAAGTACAAATATGCCTACACAAAATGGGAATCTACTGGACTTAAGAATCACATGTGCTACTTATTTGCTTACTTTGTGCTACTTATTTACTTACTTTGTGCTTACTTATTTGTAAAAAGAGGTTGAGGGCCCAAGGAAATATTAACCATACTGGTGTCAATTCACATTTGAGTATTATCAGTTTAAAGAATACTTATTTGCAATTTCTCAGGAGATGGAAGATTAATGAGACTGATAGATATTTTAAGAATAGTGGAATTGCCATTAGTATCATTTTCAACATTTATTAAATACCTATTTTCCACCAAGCCACTTAGCATGGTGTTTGAAAGTATCAACTTTGTGATACGGTTGCCTGGATTTGAATCCCCATCTCCATTACTTCTTCCAACTTTACGACCTGGGATAAGATTGCACACTTCTTTGTGCTTTAGTCTGGTCTTCTCTCCCTATGGGTGTAGGGTTCTTGTCAGGATTAAGGACATGAGGATTTGTAAAGTATTTTCAATAGTGCCTGGCACACCAACATTAGTTTCTTCTCCTCCTTCTCCTTCCTTTTTTCCTCCTCCTCCTCCTTATTCTAGTTTGAAACAAATGTAAGCTAGAGAAGTGAAGTGACTTGATTTGGTTTTGTTTCCACTGGGAGTGAGAGACAGTCCACCTTAGAAGACAGTGATCTAGTTTTCCCTTTATGTACCCCAATCACATGCCCACTTCTTTCTGTTTAATTTTCTGAATGCATTTACTTCATCTCCGTGCAGAGGAGATCTGGCCTATGGGTAGTCCAGGAATCCTGACACAATGCCTGCCTGGGCTTACCTTGTCACTGGGCTTGGTGTGGGAACCACAGATAAGTGGGGACCACTGTCGATTCTGGTTCATTCTTCCCTTCTCCCAACTAGTGGGTAGCTGAGTTCATCACTACACAGCTAGAGAACAAAATTCCCAGGCTCCCTTGCAGCTAGGTTTGACCCACCTAATTAATTTCTAGCCATGAAGCAAGCAGAAGAGATTTATGGCATTTTTGGACCTGGGCTGCAAACATGCTACACTCATTCTCCCACCTTTCTTCTTCCCATGATTTGAAACACATAGGACCTTGAGACTCAACTTTAACCATGGAATGTCCTGGGGGCTGGTGGGATAGCAGAGTTTGACAGGAAGAAAACTTAGTTCCTCAAATACTTTCATGGAATAGAGCATCCAGCCCACATACTCTGGGCTGTTAAAAGAGAAATCAAGAGATATTATTGACACTATATTTCTAAATGCCTTTATTTCATCTTGTCTTTTTTTCTATCTAAGACCAGGTTCTTCATTTTTAGCAGCTTCATGGTGGGTGTTCCACAACAGAATTCTGACCATTTGAAATGAGTAACAAATTCTAATGACAAAAACAGAAAATTGCTGTGCTACCATCTATGTTTATTAAATGAAAAGGACTTGTGTCATAGAAAATGACTTTGCAGTCAGTTGGCAATTCCATTGTTTATCTTCTGCTCCAGAACTACATTTTTGAATAAAACCACCTTGTTGGTGACTGTTTGATGGGTACACTGTTATACATTCTCTCTGGTTTGGAATTCAGTGGTTTATTACTAAGGGACACACTTGTGTTTTACAAACAATTTTTGAAATCATTTCAGTGTTTATCTAGAGGAGACTAAAAATATGAATACAAGTAATCCAACACTAGGAAAAGTGTGGTGGTGGAAGAATATATGATTGTCTTATTATTTTATCTATCTATCTATCTATCTATCTATCCTTAATGAAAAGTTAGCTCAGAAGATTCTGTAACTGTTTATTGCACCAATTTCAGAAGAGGCACAAACCCACATTCTTCTACCTCTATAACAATAGAAGAGAAACTCAACAATGTGTTTCTATTTTTTTGCCATGTAATGGTACTTGAATTGCTTGCTACCATGTTGTTTGCGTGATAACTCGTCTCCCTGGAATTAACAAAAGAGGATGTGGATAGTGACCACCATTGGAGAGTAGGGGAGGTTGTATAGGGAGAGGTGTTTTGGTGCTAATGGGGCCCAGTGGGAGCAAGAAGCTTTGTACGTGACCAAGCCAACACAAGGAAGGCAGGAGGAATAGACAATTAGGGCAACTTGAGAGCCTTTTCTCTGCTTTCTTGCACCTGCCTCAACTGTACCTGACAACTGTACCTCAACTGTACCTTTCTTTAGGGAGTTTCTGGAGAGACTGGACAGAAGCTCTCTGCCTTCCTCTGCTTGCCAGGTGGAAAATAATTTTGCTTGGGATCACTCTATCAAATTTTAATTTACCACCATGCATTGCCAAACGTCTCCCCTGAGCTTCTGTCATGTATATCCAACTCCCTGTCAGACTATCTTGATGTCTCACTGGTCCAAATGTAACTCACTGTGTCCAAATGTAACCTATAATGCTTCTTCCTAATCCTGCCCTGTTTCCTGTGAATACCATCTCTAAGGTGACAACACCATCCATATGGGTACCCAGCAAAAGACTTGGAGTCCTTGTCCCTGCCTTATCCTAACCCTATTGCTCACAGTCACCAAATCCTGCTAACTTCTCTCCAAATCATTTCTTTTTCCTCTATCCTTCTACCATGCCACCCCTCCCCCTGCATCATTTGAACATACCGCAACAGCTGATCTCGATTCCCTACCTCAAATCACAGTTCCTCCTCTCCATCCTTCATGGAGCTGCTGGAATGGGATAGGTCTGCCACCCCACTCCCCTGGGGCCTGCTGGGTTTTGGAATGTTGTAGATTTTGAAAGGTGATACATACCAAATATTATGTAACACCCCCAGCAGGATCTGAGGTAGCACCTCAAGTCCCAAAAGTTTAATATTACTGTTCAGAAAAATGTATCAACATTAATTGGAAAAATAAAGTCTATACATAGCTTCAGACCAGTGCAGGTCAGGTTTTGTGGCTTTAAGATCAGATTGGGGTCGATTTTGTCTCCTCAAGTGTTAAACTCCATCTGAACGTTTTGGGTTCCACGCTGTGCACTTTCCATTACATTTCACTGAACTGCTCCCTTCACTTTAGGAACTTCTATGGGTCCCCTTGGCCTAAGGGACAGATTCCAATATAATTTCCTAGCTTCCTATCACCTGGGATCCCTGCACTTCCTCAAGGCTAACATTTGCTCTTCCTTCCCCTTCTGTCCCAGGGCCCCTGATATGATTCCCCAAGAGCACCAGGCACTTTCTTGATTCCATGTCTTTGTTCATGATTCCCTTTTCGGTGGAGTGTCCAAGCTCCCCTGCTGTGCACATTCTTAGACTCACTGTAGACATCAGCTCCTTCAGGGTCTTTACAGGCAAGACAGGATCTCTCCCTTCACTGACCACACAGCGTATCATATTGAAATCATTTATTTTTGTATCCTGGGCTCCCAGGGCAAGCCTGAGTCTTGGTTACCTCTGTATACCCCAGGGCTACGAAGTGCCTGGGGCCTGCGAAGCATTCAGCAAGTTAACTGAGTCAAGTGAAAAAATGGCTCCCCCTTTTTGCTTTCTCTCTGGAATATATTTACCATTTTATTGTGGGGGGGTGTTGGGATTCCATAGATAGACATTAGGTTTTGAGGTTGACTTTTTTAGAAACAAATTTATGCATCAAGGACTGTCTGGACTCATCAAGGGCTTGACTGACAAAGAAAGTCCTCCGTTCTCCACAAATCTTCACACCCTGGTGCTCTGTAGTTTTGTTAGATGAGCTGGTACAGAGAAATCTGGAGTATGGGAAGGGATCCTCAGGAGGCAGCAGAGGAGTAGGTGGGCAGGGGGGCTCAGCAGGTGGCCCCTGTGGTCTCAATCTTAGCTCCATTGCTTGATCTACACAGTTACTTAATTTCTTGAAGACTCCATTTCTCTGTTTGTGAAAAGCATAACATACTGGATGGCAGCAGTAAGCTCCACAAATCTACAGAACTATTCCTTTGGTTTTGGCTGTGCTGTGAATCGGGTCACTTGGGGCACACTCCACCTGATCTACAAACACGGTGGTAATCTGGAATAGCAATCTTGTCTATTGCATCTCGACACACAGACCAGGTATGAGTGGCGGAACATGTAATTTTGTTATTCAAAATTCAGTAACTCAAAAAATGAACTCCTGCATCTGAGAATGTACAGACTTGTGTTGGAGCTGGGCTGCCCCTGCCCACATGGAGGCTGAAGTCCACTAGAGGAGGCAGGCTGTGAGTAAATACACACAGGGTCATTAGGGGAGGGTTACTCAAAACAGCCCGTGAATTATTTACTTTTTTGTTTTTAATAGATTAGAGTGGCTTCAAGGTTACCCATGTGACAATGTCACTCTCATTGAGTTGCATTCCAATAAGGATTTTTTATGGCAGAAAGAAAGGGGTGGAAATATATTACCATGCTGGAGATTGTGCACAAAATCCTAGGTGTAAATTAAAAAATGATCAATAAAAACATATATTTAAAAAACCCCTAAATGCACACATGAACTGGTTCTATAAAAAAAAGTTGAGAATCATCAAAATATAAGACTTTTAATAGAAAGACTCTTGTAACGCTAAAATTCCATATCCTACCATCCGTAACAATGACCCTGCTAGGTCTTTGATGCTTTCACATCACCATTATTACATATCATTTTTGGTAATAAAGGCTTTATTTCAATCTTTTTTTTTTTTTTTTTTTTTTTTTTTTTTTTTTTGTAGAGTGGTCATTCATTTAGCCTTGCATTTGGCCAATATTTGTGGGACAATGACCGTAAGGCAGACAGTGCATTGGGTGCTGGGAAGTCACCACTGAGCAAAACCGATTTCCATTCTCACTGAGTTTCCTGGCCAGTGGGAGTGGGGAATGATGATCCATTTATTGACATTTGGGTAGCAGATGTTTGGGGTAGACTGGAAACCAACTCAATTTCGAAAAGTGGGATTTCCTTCCGCTGAACTGGAACATGACCCCTTGGTATCTTTAATTTCTCTCTCTCTCTCTCTTCCCCCTCTCTCTCTGTCTTCAGAAAACCCAACACTACTTTTCCAATATTCTTCATAAATTGTCCCTGCCTTTATCTTCCCCTCATTACTTGAGGTTGTGCCTCCTTGTACCATGCGAAATAACTTCCCACGGGTGTTTACATGTTTCCATTATTTATAGGCTGCTATGTTTTCTCCTTTGCTCCTCACCAGTCACCACCCAGACGTGCTGTACATAGTTAGTTATTTTAATCTTTCCTAGTAAATCAATTCTCCCAACCTCCCCATCATTTTTATTACTCTTCTCTGAACTCCCCTCAGCTTTTGTATATCTTTATGGTATTGAAGTGCCTGGAATTTAATGTAATTTTCCAAGTGGGGTTTGAGAAAGGCTATTAGAGAGGGACTCTTACCTCTGTTCTCTGCTGATGAAACCATTGGGAACAAAGCCCAAAACTACATTAGCTTTTTTGCTGCTGTATCAGCTTTACTAACTCATATCTAATTTTCTTTTCACCATCACCTGCCAGCTTTTTCTCACAGCCTTAGTAGTTGCTTGGTGGAGAGAATGGGCTTTGGTATTCCTACGACAGTTTTGTTGGTTTGTAGCTTTTAGTCAGGAGTCAGAACCAAGAATCAGAGGGAGAAAAATCACAAATAGAGCCTTGCGGGGCAAATCTAGTGATGTAATTAACGGTAGCAGGAGCAGCTGCCGTGTGGAGGGTACTGTGTGTGTGCAGGGCTATGTTCCACGAGACTTACTTATATACTCTCCTGGTCAGGACTCAGAACAATTCTGTCAAGTAGACTGAGGAAACCAAGGCTCAGAGACATTGGGTAAGTGTCGGGAAGTCACCCAGCTAGAGGTCGCACAGCTGGGTTTGAATCTGAGTCAGCCTGGGCCAGCTTGACCACCAAGCCTTTGCTCCTGGGAACCAGCGCCTCTGGTGATGGGGGAGAGAGGCAGAGGGGCAAACAGTGTTGCCTGGAGCACCTGAGGTGTGTGGCAGAACCCTGGAAGGAGCACTTACTGAGCAGTTCCTCACTGAGAAATCACGGCAGGCATGGTCTGGGTCTTGTGTCCTCATCCTGACTAAATGTGGCTCAGCCTAGGACCACTGAGAACTTGAAATAAATGAGTGACCATTAAGTCCCTGCATGTAGGATACACTCAATAAATGTCATCACTTGCCTCCTCCCTCAACTCCATTGCCTAGAAAGTTGCTTTGGGAGTTATTGGAACTGGAATCAGACACAAAGCTTAGGAAGACAGACCCTGACAGAAGAGATCTTTCAGAATCTAATTCAAAATGGAATTAACTAACCTCTGAGGACATTTCAGGAAAGATCTTTACTTGAAGTATATCCTAATGGTCACTTGCCTGCTCTCAGCAGTAACGTCACTTCTGGACACCTCACTCTTGTGTTTCCTCCTTTTCAGGTCAAAGGTGAAGTTAAGCAATTTAACTTTATTTCTTCAAATGCTTATGCAAACCTTGATCAGGTATGTATGGAAAACAGAGTCTGATGGGGGGGGAATTGGGATGCAAGTCATATATGCAGTGTGCATAAAGATGGTCTTTTTTGAGAAAATACAAAATCTGCAGTTTGGAACTATTACTGCATTGGAAAATATTGCTTCCCTCCCACCTTGATTAATTCCTTAAAGGCTTGAGCAGTAGCATGGGATAGTGGAAAAGGTGTGGTTTTGGAGTCACGCAGATCTTGAACTAGGCAGTGTCACACATAGTTTTGCAAAATTGGGCAAGTCATTTAGTTTATTTGATTCTAATTTTTCTCATCTTTAAATTAGAATTTCTGCCAGTGAGTTGTTGTGAAGTATAAATGAGATAATATACCCTTCACAGTGCTTTACATCTGAGCAAGTACTTCGCACATGTTGGCTTTCACTTCTGCTTATCTCTATCTCTTATTGTCTTTTATATTCATGCGGTGGTTTGCCAGATGACCCACGTATTAGTGAACATCCCCAAATTATCTACTGTGTGGTTAGAACTGTATGATATATTCTATCCATCATCTTCACCAGCACCACCATCTCCACCACCATCATCACCATCATGGCCACTATCACTGCCACCACCACCATCCCACCACCACTACCAACAGCATCACTACCATAACTACGATTGCCATCACGACCATCACCATAACCATCATCACCATCACTACCACGACCATCAGGACCACTATCACTACCAACACCATCACAACAACCACCATGATCACCACCGCTACAACCACCACCATTACCAGCATAACCACCACTGCCATCACTTCCTCCACCAGCACTTAATAGGATGTTCATTGTGTGCCAGTCACTATGCCAAGCAGTTTATAGATGTGTTCTACTTTATTCCTCACAATCAACTTTTAAAGCAGGTACTGTTATCATTCCAATCTTGAAAACGAGAATACCGATTCTTGGAGAGATTAAATTACTTTTTCAAGGTCATACAGGACATGAGAGATAAAAAAGAAGCAAGAAACTTGAGGCAGGAGCCCTGCCCTGAGGAAGTATCTGATCTGTTGGGAAACAAAATTAATGCATATACAAAATTAGTAACTTGAGAGACATTCCGTAGTGAGTGCCAAATTACATGGTTCAGGCTAGAAATGCTGCAGGTGTTTAGAGAACAGGGGCTGGTAGAGGTCACTGTGTGTGTTAGGTTCTTTTGTTTCTGGATTTCACACCTATTCAGGTTCCCCTAAATATGTATGGATACATGTGGGCACCAGAAATCTCTGGCAGTGGTCTGAATCCTAGATGAGGTCTACAGACTGTTCTTAGGGCAGACGGAAATTGAGTTAGACCTGCCCCATTGAAAAGGGACTTGGGAAATTGTATGGGATCCAAGGCTGCTCTTGTAACAGGGCAATCTTGTGGCCTGGCAGTGATGGGCATTCTGGCTCCTTCTCTAAGGCTCTACTGTTAATGTAACTTGACCACTTGATGTTTTCACTCCTGTGCTTCCAAGCTCTCTCTCTCTCTCTATCCTTATCAGCTGTTCAGATTTCCAGGAGAAGGGATCTCATTGGTCTTCCTATACCTCCTCATCCTTCTTTCAGCAGTGCTTTTGCACCTGGCAAACTCATCTGCCACTGGCTGGTCTATTGACTGTCCACACTAAATTAGGAGCCCATACTAATCCAACTGGCTTTGGCCAAAGGGTCTTAGTCATGCAGAAAATGGTCATCCATGCAGAGTCTTGGGGATGGCTGTGTCACCAGGATTGGGATCCCAGTTTTCCGCACAGAGGAAATCTGGGTATGGCAGGCACCTTGACTGGGCTGTTGACTGCAGCTGGGGAAGCCTGTATGGAGTGGAATTTGGTGGGCAGGAGTTTTAGAAGGGGCATTCCAGTTTGGGAGAATATTATCTTAGGAAAGGCTCAGAGGAGGGGCTAAATTCGGCTTTTGTTAGCAGGGGACACAAGGAGAGGAACAGTGGGAACCAGGGGCAGTTTATTTAGACTCGATCAGGGGCCTTACAAGTCAGGCACAGATGTTTGGACAATAGTTGGGAGGCACTGGGGAGCCATTAGGGGTTCTTGAGTACAACAGAGATGTGAAAATGGTACTTCAGAAGAACCTGTGTGGCAGAGATAAGAAGCTGTTTGGAGCAGACAGGATCAGAGTTGGGGAATCCCGTCAGGAGGTGGTTCCATTCATCTAGATGTGTGGCCAGGAAACAGGAACACAGAATTCCTGTTCAGAGAGATTTTACTGTCTTGTGCTTAGGCACCTTTTAACATTTCTAGACTTCTTGCAGATTCAGGCAATTAACATGTTCACGTGACACTCTGTTTATTACATAACTCACACAGTCCGGTTTGAACCACAATAAAAGACCTATTTGAATGAACTCGAATCATAGAGTAGGTTGGTGAGGAGTCACAAGTTGTTTTTAAAATAGCTATTTTGTTTGCTGACTTCACCTGTTTGCTAAATTCCTGAATTAAACTTCCATACCACTTGCTGTAGTATTTTCTGTTTTATTTTACCTTTATTTTTGAAGAATGTCATGATCAGTTTTTGTAGAAGCCATCTCAATTTTTATTCCTTCATTTGTATGTGTCCTTATGCACTGCTGCCCGAACTACTAACCCTCTTCAGTCCCTCTGGAAAACACAGTGCACTGAATACATAAGTGAGCTTGATTAGCTTTTCTTCCAGAAAGTATTTCAGTCTTTAAAAGCTTAAGACGTGAGATTTAAACATATGGTGAGCAAACAGTATATACCAGGGACGGTTTTGCTGCCTCTGAACCAACATGAATAATTTGATTTTCTATTATGTTTTGAACACATGCTGTTTATTGGAAGATCCACCATTACTTAATGTACTGTTATTGTTATGAAATAAATACACGGCCAAATAAATCAAGACACACATGAATATTTGTACATCTCCTAAATGTAGAGATGTGAAAAATAAATGAGTAAAAATAGATGTTTAAAACGTGAAAAATAATGTCTTAGAATTGGTGAATTATGATGAGATTACAAGAATCTTTCAAATCACGTTTTCAAATGGGAAGTAAGCCATTGATAACCTTAATTCTAGGCCAAACCTTAATTTTAATCTTAACCTAAATACTGCCTACTCTTATGGATAATCTGTTCTTAACTCTAACCAACTCTTATTCTCTCCCCCTGATCACTCAATTCTTTTAATATTATAGTAGAAACTGTTCATATCTGGTGACTTCCCAACTGTCTTAGTTTGGGCGCTACAACAAAATACAATAGATGGGGTGGCTTAAACAATAGCCATTTATTTCTCACATTTTTGAAGGCAGGAAAGTCCAAGATCAAGGTGCTGACTGATTGGTGTCTGCTAAGAGTCCTCTCCTTAGTTGGCAGACTGCCCGACCTCTCAACTTGGAACCAGATCCTCACATGGAGGGTCCGAGAGGAAGCAAGCTCTCTAACCTCTCTCCCAGTAAGGGCACTAATCCCATCGTGAGGACCCCACCCTCATGACCTAATAACCTCCCAGACACCCTGTTTCCTAATACTGTCACACTGGGGGTTAAATTCAATGTATGAATTTTGGGAAGACTAACTTTTGCTCAGTCCATAGCACTGACTCTCCTGCCCTTCCCTTCATTGGGATCTTTGTTCTAATTTGCCTGGGATCTTGTCACGGCTCATTGTTTCATCTCCTTGCTGGGACCACACCATCTTCTTTCCTGCCATATTGAAGCCATTTATCTTTCTAAACTTAAAATCTTATGGTACTGGTTTTCTATTCAGTAATTTCTTTCCTCTACCTGGAATGTACTTTTATTCCTTCCTTGTCTGGCAAAGTCCCAGCTCATATGTCACCTTTGTAAATTCTTTCATGACACCAAAGGTACATTTTTTGTTGCTCTGTCCTTTTATGCTCCCATTATCACTTGGTTCAGAAATGAAAGCTGTGGCTTGGCACCAGGTAGAGAGGAAAGCGAGGCCATGTGCAGGGTCGGTGGCTGATAACAGAAGACAAAGAAAGCGTTCAGTCCATGGTCCGACTCTTTGGGTTCTGGGGGATTCTTGAGGACCAGAAAATGTGGTTCCAAAGAGCATCAGATGTGAGCAAAGAGGTTCCTTAAGTCTTAACAGGTTGGGAGTAAGAATGTGCACCTAATTGGAAGGCTGATGAGATTAGTTCCCTGACTTGGCTCTTTTCATGGGTTCCATATCTGGATCAGCTCTGATTGAAGGCAGGAGCCAGCAAACTACAACCCACAGGTCAAATCGGCCTGCTGACTGTTTTTGTAAATAAAGTTTCACTGGCAAACAAACATGCACATTTGTGTTTGTACTATCTGAGGCTGCTTTTACATGAAAACAGTGACAGTAAATAGTTTTGACACAGACTCCGTGGCCTGCAAAATCTCGGCACTCTCACTGTCCAGTCCTTGGCAGAAAAGTTGGCTGACCCCAGATCTAAGGCATTTCAGAGGTACCATCCTATGGCATCTGACACTTTAAGCAGTCGCTTCTTGTTCTCACTAAAAAAAGAAAGAAGTAGAAGATGAGATCAGTTAATAAACACCGGGAAGAAGTTTAAACTAGCACATGAAAAGAAAAACAGAAACAAAAAAAATAATGAAAGCAAAGGACTGGTTAAGAAACAACAAACCCAAGGTCCAAGCCAAGGTCTTGGTCTGCATTAATCCCTTTGAAAGTGCCTGGAAAAATGCTCTGTGTCTGCAGTGACAGCAGAATCCACGGCCACGATCAGAGGTTTGCTTTGAGGAGTGAGAGAGCTGTGGGCCAGTTGACCTTCGGCACCTAAGGGGGAAGTTTGTTTTTAACTTATGGAGACCAGCTCTTCACCATTCTCCCCTTCCTGTGTCCTGGCTTAGCCCACCCTCAGTGTGCTGGCATGTCTTGCATCTGGCCTGTGACATGGACACGGTCTTCTTTCTTCCTGTCTGCGGTCACCCCTCAGCACTACATTGTGCTTAGGGAATCTAAAATGTGCAGCTGGGAGGACAGAGGCCAGGGGCAAAGGAGCCTCTCCTTTCAGAGGTGGTGCAAACTTCCTGCCCAGCCCTGCTGAAGAGCTGAGCGGCTCCTGAGAGAACATATGTCACTGGGAGAGAAGTGAGGGCAGGTTCTTTCGGAAGTGAGCATCTGACTCCCTGGCAGGCTCCGTCTCCAGAGTAGCCTGGGGCCTGGAGACAGAGGATATTTCTGTCTTTCCCAACTCTTCTCTTTGCTGTTTATATTCAAATGTCATCTATTGTCAGAGGTATCTAGCAAGAAGGGGGGATGGGGGGTTCCCAGGTAAGGAGCTCACAGGCATAAAGACCCGCCCTCTGGATAATCTGACATTGTGGCTTGCATCCAACAGGGCCATATGTCATGTAATCCTAACCAGGACCCTCTGCCAAGCCAAGCTATTCTTATTGTCACTCAGAGGCAGTTTCCAAAAGAAAAATCTAGAAGGGTTTGTGGAATTTAGGAGCATTAGAGACTATGCCTGAGTCAGAAGTTTTCAGATGTGCTTCTGATCAGATATAAAGTCAAATGGCCCATTAATCAAGTGTTTCATCCAGGGCTGTCCCTGACCAGGGGTTAGTAGGGAAGGAGCAAGGCAGAGGGGGATGCCATGGAGAGTGTGGTGATTTGATGCCATTGCTTGGTCCTTAAAATGGGGGTAACATGGCTCTAAGAGGTGTTGTGGAGATGGTTTGTCCACCTGGGGCATCAAACACCAACCCCAGTTGATGTGTACACAGAGCCTACCTGCAAAACCTCTCTGTCCCCGTCATCTTAAGACCTGTGAGGACACACACTTCTGAAACATTTGTCGTTTCCTTGTGGGTGATTTTTTCTCAATTCAACTAAACATATTGTATCATGGACTCACTGTTCCATCTGCACAGGGTAAGCCATGTGTGTGCACGTGTTGCAGCAAATATAATATGAGAGGAATGAGCATGATGCTGACAGGATTCAGAGAGAAAATTCATGTGCTATTGGGGGGCGGTGAAGAGTGATTTTATGGAAGTGAAGGATGAGATGCGAGGTGTGTCTTGAGAGGGATTGAATTTCGACAAGAGAAAAGCAATCTTGTATAGAATGAGGAAAGGTAGAGGGGTAGGGAAGTAGGTGTGCATGTGGGGACAATAGATAGCTGGGTTTGAATAACGGAGAGGCTATAGTTAGGGGAGTGAGAAGAGGCCTGTTAGGTGAGATCTCTTTTAGAGAGAATTAGGCTTTGTTGAGACTGGCAGCAAACCAGAAGTAACAATGGCTTAGCAAGATATAAATATGCAAAGTCCAGCAGTCCTCAGGGCTGGTATGGTGCCCATGTTTCTTCTCTCTCATTACTCTGTAGGGTGGGCCTTTAGCTGATGGTCCAAGATTGCAGCATCATCTTGTAGACATCAGGATAAAGACAGGGACAAGGCAGCAGGAGGTAGAGGGCATATGTGTCCTAGCTCTTAGAGAGTGTTCCCAGAAATGACTGCATAGGACTTTATGTTCATTCCATTGCCTAGAACTTAGTTGTGTCGTCTCTCCTAGCTGTAATGGGTCCTGTGAAATACACTCTCTCTTTTAGGTGTTTACGTCCCCAGAAAAACACTGGGGTTCTATTGCCATAGAAGGAGGAGAGAACAGATATTCAGGGACAACTGGTGGTATCTGGCCTAGATGATGGGGGATCTTGAGTGTCAGGTGGAGAAGATGATACTAAAACACAGAGGTTATAAGATGCTGCGAAGCTTTTGACTAGGGAATGTACACACAAAGGAGTATTTTAGGAAAATTACTCTGTCAGTAGTGTGTAGATGGATCAACATGGGCAGAAACAGAAGGTGGGGACACCAGGAAGTCTGTAGCAACATGGCAGTGAAGAATAAATGATGACGGTGGGAATAGAAATGGGATATAGATTCGAGACTCATTGCAAAGATGATATAGCAAAGATGGTCAGTTGAGAGGAAGGTGATGAAAGAGTCAAAGATGATGCAGAGGTTTCAGAACCCGGGCACTTGGGAGAAGGGAATTGGCCATATTTGCACTGTAGACCAATAAGAGAAATTGGTTCAGGGAAGATTATGGCAGCTTTTGAATATGTTAAATTTGAGGTTCCAGTAAGGCTTCCAAAAGTGGTTTAAAATGAGTAGTTGAATTTGTGGATCTAGAATAATATGGTAAATTAGTGGCTCATGAGCCACATTTGGCTTTCAGGTGCAGTTTGTTTGGTCTGTATTCGGTTAATCTGCACGATTTAAAAACAGTTGAATTAGTCGTTATTAACTTCTTACTAAAAAAATCCGCATTTCTGACTTCTTTTGGAAAAAATCTTGACATTTGGAATCTCTGGGGCCTCCTTCTTGCAAGACAACAATTGGCTTGCGTTGAGTGTGAAGAATGAGCTCTCCACCACTCCCTCAGCTTCAGCCTGGTGTAGTTATTCATACTTCCTGCCTGGCCTCCGTACATATGTGGGTATTCAACACCTATTATAGGGTTTGGAAAACATGTCAGAGCCACAGATACAGATTTGGGCCTTGATTTTAGAAAGAGAGAGTCGAAGTCATTGAAATGAATGAGACTGATGTAGGAGAGAGTGGAGAGACTGGAAAGAGGAGAGTTCTAGAAACACTGGGGGCATCCCACATTTGTGAATTGGAAGACAAGTGGAGTCTGTAATGCAGAAAGGAGGGAAAGTATCATTTAGTCAGGAGAAAACCTAGAGCAGTATCATGTCAGAAACCGAAGAGAAAAGGATTTCAAGATGGAAATCAGCCAGTGTCAAATGTTACCAAAAAAGGGAGGAAAATGAATCTCAGCCAAAGGCTATTTGCTTTGGAGATTAGAATTTCTTGTGGAGTTTCAGGAGAGTGCTGGGGGCAGAAGTCATGCTGAGATATTGCTTTGATGTTCTTAATAATCTGGGTTCATCTGTATAAAGAACTGGGGTATGGAGGAAAGCAGGCCACACCTGTGGTAGGTTTTGCTCTAAACTTCTCACTTACCTGGGGAGAGTCCCAGGTGGGGACTAGACAGGAGGGGAACAGGCCGTTCTTGAGGGAGGAAGGTGCTTCTTGTATTCCACATCTATTTAATGCCAAGTTCCTTAAATATATTCCCTTATTTATTTAATCCTCACAAAAACCTTGGAGTTTGGTCTCATTATTTGCATTCGTACAGATGAAGATACTAAGGTGTACAGAGGATGGGTGATCTGCTCAAAGTGATTCACACAGTGACAAAGTTGGAGTGTTAGGATTTGAAAGTGGGCTCTAACTATCATCACTGTTCTTTTTGCACACCAGCTGATTACATTGTCTTGGGGTGGGGGAGAGCTGAGGCACCCTTTTGTTCTCTTTTACTTAGATCTTACCATACAATCTAGCTGCACTCATGCCTACAGTCAGCAAAAGACCTTCCTTGTAACTTTTTAGCATTGTTTGGTTCAAGGGTTACATCTTGGTCTAAGTGTGGTTTGAAATGGTTAAAAAACATTAGAGCTTTAAGGCAAAAATCACTTGCTGTGAGTCTCTTATTTAATACACGAAAGGCCTTTGCTTTGTTCTGGTTATACTGACATCTTGGTTGTTTCTGAAAATTGTGTGCCATGAATAATATCCACATAACCAACATGAAAAAGAAAAATGATCTGTGTGAATGTGATCAATCAATTAGTGGACTGGATTTATTTCTTTATAATCTTTCAGCATGGTCAGAGTACCTAATCCCATTTTGTGAGAGGGAAGACAAAGGCAAAGTCATGATGCTTACAAAATATGTAACGCACAGCAGGTGCTCATTTCCTCATTGAGTAGTACTCTTAATGGTAAATTGGTAGATAATTCGGTACTCTCCTACCTACCCTGAATCCTCTGGCTTTGAGATGATGAAAGCAGAGTTCAGAAGTCAACATTTGCAAAATGTTCCTATTTCTATTACTCTTTTTTCCTTTAGGGAAATATCAATGACCAGCCTAATAATCCCTACTATTTCTTGAGCACTTACTATGGGCTAGTCACCATGATAAGTGCCTTGACTCACATTTCCTCTTTGTATTTTTAGAACAACCCCTGGTAGATTCTTACTGCCTCCATTTTACAGACAAGGAACAGCTGGGCTGAGGGCACCTGGAGGATTTTGCCCAAGACCACTCAGTAAGCAATGGAGCCGGTATTAGATTTACTCTTCTCCGCATCATTGTGGGCCTGCTGCAGAATTGGCTGTCCTATCAGGAGTCAGAATCAACTAGTGTAATTACCACTCATTTCTCCTTCTGAGGCAATGTGGTACCCTGGTGAGAGTTCTTGATGTCAGACCTAAGAACTGCCTCTCGTGATGACTGGTTGGTCTCCTGTGGGGAGATGTCTCTTTCATTTTCAAAATAGGGGAATTCAAACCAACTGATGGATCTGGATTTCTGGCTCCAGAACCAGGATGCACAGTCCAACAAAGGACTGTTCTCTGAATTGTGCCATCATGTACATGGAAAATTTTGCCAGGCAGGAACTGTGAAAACGGAGCAACCTCTTTGCTTCTATATTTAATGATTTCGCTATTTAAAAGTACAAAATAACTGAACAAAATTGAGATTCCCCCTGGAAAATCTGGGGAGCCTGCTTGCTTAGAGGGCTCTTCCATCTCTGGGATTCTAAGAATGGTTCTGTCGGGTTGAATGGGGCGCAGATTGCTGTCCACCTCCCCAATGCAGATGGCCTCCCCTTTGGGAAGTAGTAGCGCTCCGTAATGGACCCCTCGTGTTAACAAGAAACATAAGGTGGGGATGGGCAGGGGGCTTAACAAGGTATTTATCACAGTGATTGTGCCCAGGGGTTTCTCCCAGTGATTGCTTCATAAATTTTAGCAATCTTTCGTCCTCTGATTTATGTGGCTTTTCCAAAGGGCATTGTTCCGCAGTACATTAATGCGGCTGCTAAATATAGCTGGAAAGAGCCCAATCCCTGATGCTCCAATGCCCACTGGAAGGCAGGCATCTGCCAGTCAATAACCTACTTTTGTTCCAGTCTTTCTTGCTAGAATATATCATGCCGTAGAGGCTATTTATATCTGGAAAACATTCTGGAAGTTGTTAGAAATCCTTCCTGCTGCAGTGCGCTGCCCTCCCGGGAGCCGCTGAAGTGTAAATGCGCAGCGAGGCGTTCCTCCCAGCAGCGCCTGGACTGAGTGACCTGGATGGGCTCCATCCTTCCTTTGAAAACAAAAACACCAATTTGGAATTTTAATGAAAAGGCAGTGAGTGGGCTATCAAGCTCACAGTGTTGGCTGAACTGCTGTTCCTCGCAGTGTGGATTTGAGGTCACCATTGTGAAGGCTGTAACATTAACTTATCAGGGAAAACACATCAGCAGGATTTATCTCCAGCTTCACTAGGAGGGAGAGGCTCAGATGAAGTTTTCGGGGCATGAAACAGTGCGGTGAAGAACACAGGGAATTCTGCTATGCAGTGCCAGCCACTGTCCTCAAGCCAGGGAGAAGGGGCTACAGGAATCACGTCCTTTCGGTTGGCACCATGGGAAAGCTCTTGGCTTAACCTCACTGCACTGGTCACCCACATGTGGACAGATGAAATGGCTCTGTGTCGTGACATAGCAAGTCTCTCTGAGCGCTAGTGGTTCAGCTGGCCCATAAAATGAATTAGGTCTGCCTGAGTGTGTTGTTTTGCATTGAAAAAGTTATTTAAAGCCTTTTAAAAATAGCATTATTGGAGCCTGTTATTGGTTTACATTACTTTGTCAGGAGGCGCACACTTGTTTACTGCAAAGATCTCTTGATTCCTAGATTTAAGACAACCTCTAAATAAAGTGATCCTCCCTATCTTCGGACATTGGCCACCTTGAGCAGTCATGGCTACTGGCCCCTGGAGCCCAGACATGTGTGGCAGGGTCTCCCCAGCTTAGGCCAGCAGAGGACTCCCGGGGAGCTTTTAGAGCAAGCACATTCCTGGGCTTGCCAACGTACTCTTCTTCAGCGAGTCTGAATCTGGGTTTTAGGTGGTTTCTCAGAAGATTTTGATGATCAAGATGGTTTGGGAGCTATTGGTTAGGGGAGCTTTTGGGAGTCCAATCCAGTCATGGGATAAAAATAAAAATAATAGGAAGGAAAGGGAAGGCTCAGATGAGTCCACAATTACTTTCACGTGTTCCTCTCATGAGGATATTGGGAACATCCAGCAACAAGATTGGCAGGGGCTTACTCTGTGCTGGGATACAATCTTACAATACTCCACACATTATATCCCTTGTCCTAACAGTTCTTGAGAAGATCCCATTTTACAATAGGGAAACGGAGACACAGAGCCAGCAAATCGGTGCATTTGAAGGTGCTGGAGACATTGGGTTGGCCCCTGCTGCCCATCCTACCTCAGTCTCCTCTTGGGCTGTGACAGATCAGCCAGGTCTTCTTCACCACCTGTACCACAGAGCTAAACACCCTCACCCTCCCAACATTTCTAAGGCTGAGAGTAGGAGGGCAGGAAGCCAGGACCCCCCCACCTCCCAATCCTCTACTCTACACAGCATCAAGCCCCACACCTAACCCGAGCTGTCACACAAAGTTTGCCAGACTCCCGATGAGGTGAGCTGGTGTCCCACACCCTCTCTGATGGATCCCAGACCCAGGGGAGAGGAGAAGGGGGCAGCAATTGTACAGCTTCCAGGAGATGGGTGAGGTGATGGGATGAGAGAAGGCTGGTTTGTAAGACTGGCTGATTTCTGTGGTGTAAATACTCTCATCATGGCTGATTTCCAGCTACTCATGGCTGAGCAACTGGCTTCGAAAGTTCCCGAATGTTTGACCCCTGAAAATTGCACATCAACAACTCAAGGTGCACCTGGTATCTGTAGGCCAATTGTTTGTGCCATGCTGGTTGGTGTGTCTCTGCCCGGTCGGTTCCTGTCTCAGCCTCATTTCATGCACTCCTTTGTGGTGGACTCAGTCCCCACTCTTGCAGATGTCCTGATGCACCTCAGTGTGTCCTGCCCACACTGTACCAGTGGGGTGACTTGCACATAGTAGGTGTTCACTAGATGTGGCCCGAGGAAACAGACCTGACCATTAGGCCCAAGTGCCATGGCACCAACAGAAGGCACAGGGACCCCATGAGTCCTCCAGCAGCAGAAGTCACATGTGAATGGGGACTGATGGCTGAAGTTCTCCTAGTGCAGGACAGCATGGACGTGGCAGTGAGGGGCTAAAGATGAGATGGGCAGAAGACAAGACCTCAGGCCTCCTGAAGCCCAGGTCCTGTGATGTGGCCCCGAGGAAAGCTGCTGGGCTCTGGGTCAGCCAGAAGCAAGCAGAGCTGGAGGGTGACTCTCGGAGCTGAGGCTCTCCACGGCGCGAGTCTGGGGCAGGGTGACAAACAGAGCCAGGTGCTGGAGGGAGCAGCTGCAGCTGCACCCCAGAGAACAATATTTATATGTGCGCCATGTGGAAAGCATTGAGAGTCACACACTGGAATTTTTAAGGCACTTCTCCCTCCCTCTCACACACCGTGCCCAGAAGCTTTTCAGAACAGGAAAAAGAGTGACGTGAATGTGGTTCTCTCTTGCTTAACTCGTATCTAGTGATATTTAGACCTCCAGTGCTTACCAAAATGTTCACTCCACATCCGACTGGTTTCCAAGACAGAGCGCAGTGCCATCGCCCCACCCTTGCGGCTTCTTGTTCAGGCTTCCTGAGGCCTCCTCAGACTAGGTCGCCATCTCTGTACTGGGCCTATCTTCCAGCCTCCCTTCCTGCGCTCCTCTGAATTGCCCTTTACCCTCTAGGGAATTTATGATGAGACTCTGATCATCTCCTTGAGTAAAATGTCCACTGTCTTCAGGGTGGAGTCAACGCTTCTTGGAGCGACATCCGGGCCCCGCTTCTATCTGGCCCTGGGGTAGGGGGGTGTGTTTTCAGTTTCGTCTCATGGCTGTGCCCACATGTCCTGAGCTTCAGTTCCACTGCCTGCCCTGGGGTTCCATGCATGGACTTTGCTTCCCTTGCTCTGGCTGCCCTGGCCTCCTTGGTCACTCGGCTGGCTCCTACCTGTTCCCTTGCTCTCAGTTTCCCTCTTTCTCCTTTTCTAAACTTGTCCCCCAGGACCGCCTCCTCCCCTGAGCTGCTCTGTGCTCCCTCACACATACCCACATCAGCACACTGGTGACAGCTCCTTGTGGCCTATGTGCCTTGCTCGCCTTGATGCCAATGACTTAGTAAAATGTCCAACACTCGCAATACATTTGACTTAATCGTGACAAATCAGAATTCAATCTCAACTGCTCTCCTGAGGGGTCACTGGGTTAAGGAAGTTTTGGGGGGCAGAGATATGCAAAGCGAATAGTGCATAGTGTGGGGTGATGAAATCGCAAAGAACACTCACAGTGCCTCTGCCCCTCTTTTTCTATCCCTAGGACCAAAGAATTGATAACTGACTGCACATATGAGCATAGGCATCATTTGATTATAAGCCCTAAAGGGCAGAGAACACTTCTACCTAATTTGCTTTGCACATCGCCCTGCACAGTGCCACCAACAAAAAGAACTTGAAGAATACATGACAACTCAGGAAGCTAACACGTGTCTAGTTTAACCCTGACATTGAGCCCACCTCTCTGGTTGTCACGCATCAGCACCCATGGGCAGTCTTAGTTCAATAAGGGGGCATTATTTTGAGCCAACATCAACGAGGGAAATGAACATCTGTGGTGTTGTGTAACCGGCTTTCATCTTGCCCCCAGCAGAAAGTGGGTCAATGAAACGTGGGTAGAAAACAGCCTAGGTGATGCCTTTGCTTGGAAAAAGACATGATTTAAGTCCTTTCTGTCATTCTGATACCAGAGGCCATGGCACCATGACGTGGATGGCAATGTTAAAAGGACAAGACGCAAGCCTTCTGGAAGACCTTGGTCCTTTGTCTGATGTGTCAGTTTTGATTTTTATGATTGATGACACTGTGAGTCAATACCATAGCAACACCCACAGCAGTCCATGTGGACGCTGTGCTGAGGGGCTGTCCAACTTCCGTTCTATATACACTTCTCAAACATCTGGCTTATGTGATTTTAGATAACAAACCAACCAACCCAAAGCCTTTGCTACTCTGTGTTTCTTGATCACAAGTGGCAATTTTCCGTTTATTCCAGCTTCTTCTTCTTCTTTTAAAGATTTATTTATTTATTTTAGAGAGAGAGAGAGAGTGAGAGAGAGAGAAAGAGGTGGGAAGAGGCAGAGGGGAAGGGAGAGAGAAATCCAAGCAGACTCTGAGCTGAGCAGGGAGTCTGTTGTAGGGCTTGATCCCATGACCCTGAGACCATGACGTGAGCTGAAACCAAGAGCTGGATGCTTAACTGACTGTGCCCCTTCAGCTTCTTTTTAACCTGGCAATATGCTGACTGGATTCTAGTGAGTTTGGGAAGAAGGTAGAATCCCGGAAGAGTCGTTTCAAAAGCAACGTTTCTATTTTCTCTTAATATGTGTGAGTAAATCATATTACGTTTCATGGGACATTTAATAAAACTTTTCAGTAAATAGCAGTTTTAAGTAGGCTACTGAGAGTAAAATGAGCACATATTCCAAGACCCAGCCAAGACTCCTCTGTAGTCCCCAGGGAGACATATTAGTGTTTTGGTTTATCAAGAAATCTCTTTCAAAACACACTTCGTAGCCTCGAGATTGTTTTGACTTGATTCATTGATATCAGAGGAAAGTTTCGGTTCATAAATGTTTAGGTTTCAAGTTGCAGAGGCTCATGGAGGAATAGTGCTAATAGCTAGAGCTCCAAAAGCCCATTGCCATCAGGTACAAGTTTGTTAAAACAACCATGCTAGAGATGCTATAGGAAGACTATCTCACATATATTAAATGTTGATTATATGACTAAAGCTTTCCATGTATTACCTCACTTACTGCTTTCAGGAAGTTATTATTATTGTGTCCATTTTACAGATGAAGGAACTGAGACTCATGTACATTGCCTAAGTTCCTCGGTAAGTAGCAGGGCCACGACTTGCACTAGGTGATTCCACTCCAGAGTCTGCAAAAACCTTCACTCCCTGAAAATGTCACCATCAACACAAATGAGTGCAGGTCCATTTTAGTCTATGAAAGAGGCAGAATTATAAACTAAGATCCATATCAGGGGTGGCTTGCATTATGCTGAAAAAGACTTCTGCTTCTGGTTTCAATTCTAAGGTATAAATAAGATGTCTTTTCTTATCCTGTGGATTTTCTTTTTTTGACCCTATCTCCAGGAAAGTACATTGGGTGTGCTGCTAGAAAACTAGTAGCTTGATCTGAAATGTGGAGCCCATGGCCCTTGTGTATGTTCTGCAGAGAGAATGCTCCCCATCCTCCAAGATCGAACCCCAGCATTTCAGGATGCTATCTTTGGAGCTGTGGTGGACTTGTGCCTTAACGCGATCTGTCATCCACATTCCTCAATGCTCCAAGTTTCATGTGTAATAAAACTTACTGGGGAACAACTGGGTTGAATTGTGTTCCCCAAAAAGATTCCACAGTGTTCTAACTTCTAGCCTCTAGTACCTATGAATGTGACTTATAGGAGGTAGGGTCTTTGCAGGTGTTAATCAAGTTAGTAATCAAGATGAGATCATAGTGGATTGGGGTGTGTGTGTGACTGGTTACTAGTGTCATAAGCAGTTTGGACCCAGGCATATAGGGAGAAAGCTATGTGAAGACACAGAGACACAGAGGGAAGATGCCATGGGAAGATGGAGGCAGAGACAGGAATGATAAGCCAGGGAATAGCTTCTTCCCAGAAGCTAGGAGAAAAGCAAGGAAATATCCTTGTCTAGCCCCTTCTCAGAGGGAGCGTGGCCTTGCCGACACATTGAATTCGGACTTCCAGACTCCAGAACTGTGAGATGATAACTTTTTGTTGTGTTAAGTCACCCAGTTTGTGGAATTTTGTCGAGGCAGCCTGAGAAAACCAATACAGGAGTCTAGTTTAAAATACAGATTTCTGGGCACCTGGGTGGCTCAGTTGGTTAAGCCTTTGGCTCAGGTCATGATCCTGGAGTCCTGGGATGGAGTCCTGCAATGAGCTCCCTGCTCAACAGGGAGTATCCTTCTCCCTCTGACCATTCCCCATCTTGCGTTCTCTTTCTCTCTCTCATTCTCTCTCTGTTAAATAAATAAAAAAAATCTTTTAAAAAATACAGATTCCTAGCCTCACACGTGTAGATTCTGATTCATGGATAGGGCTCATGAAAGGGCTTTTAAAATAAAAATGCAGGTGATGTTAATGTGGAGGCCCACAGTGAGTGAACCTGTCCCCAGGCTGGACTAGACCAGGTCACAGCCATCACCTTCAGGTCAAAACTACAGACTGTTGTGCAAGTTTATTTCATAGAACAAAAGGATGCTTGTCACTGCAAATGATAAAGAAAAAGACAAAAAATGCATGCTACTGGTTTTATAAGAGAGGGTATAAAAGGAAAGTGTCTTGAGACAGTGTTATAGATAAGGCCTGGCTATCTGCACACCTGTCTGGGTTCTGAGGCCAGCACTGAGGTTCACACCCTGTCTTATCTTTATTACTCTCTTTATCTTTAACGTTCAAATGTTGACCCACTGGGGGCTGTAGTTTTGAACCTGAAGATACAGAAATATCTTCACATAACTTCAAGCTTGCCTTCTGGGCTTCTACTCCCCCAGTCCCCTCTGTAGCCAGAACAATCTCTCTTACTACAAGAACGACATCGTCGGACTCTGCTAAACCAGCCCCTTTCACGGCACTGTCATCTTCAGGATCAGGTTCAAACCCTTTATCATGACGCGGGGCTCTTTGCCAGTGGGCCCCTATTCACACTCCCAGCCTATTTCCCCGGCTTCACTATGAGATCTTCTCTCCCATAGCTTACACACTCTTTCCTAGTTTCCCTCTGCCCTTTGCCATTTCCTGGTTTAGTCTTCATGGGTTCCCAGTTTAGAAGTCACTTCCAAAGGGAAAGCTTCCTAGACCTCCAAGGCTGGGTAAGGGGCCCCTCCTCCGTGCTTCTGTGGAATCCCAGTTCACCCCACCTGTAGCATGCATGTGTCACATTGGATGGACATTGCAAGCTTGCTTCTGTCACTGGCCCCCAAACTGTGTGTTACGGACTGAATTGCATCCTCTCCAAATTCATATGTTGCAATCTTAATGTCCAGTGTCTTGGGAGGTGGGGCCTCTGGGAAGTGCATACGTTGTGAAGGTGGAGCCCCCGTGCAAGGGATTAGTCTGCGTATAAAAGGGATCCTGTGGGGCTCCTTTGCTCCTTCTTCCCTGTGAGGACACAGCAAGAAGTCTGTGGCCTGGAAGAGGCCCCTTACCTGACCATGCCAGCATCCTGGTCTCAGACTTCCAGCTTCCACAGCTGTGAGCAATGCATTTCTGTTGTTTAAAGATGCCCGGTCTGTGGTATTTTGTTGTAGTGGCCCGAACAGATTGAGGCAAACCCTAGCCCTAGATGTGATGGTATTAGGAGATGGAGCTTCTTTAAAAGGTAATTAGGTTTAGATGAGGTCATGAAGATGGGGCCCTCACCATGGGATTAGAGTCCTTACAAGAAGAGAGAGATCAGATCTTCCTCTCCCTGGCATGTGACTTTCTGCAAGCCTGGAAGAGAGCTTTTACCAGAACCGGACCATACTGGTACCCTGACCTTGAACTTCCAATCCTCTAGAACTGTGAGAAACAGTGTCCGTTGTTTAAGCCAGACAGCCTGTGGTATTTGTTACAGCTGCCTGAGCTAAGACACTATGGTTTCTATAAGGATAGGGAAAATGTTTACCCCAATACCCGAGACATTGCCTGACACACAAGAGGTGTTCAATAGGTGTTTTTTTGAGTTAATGGCAGTGAAACAAATATTCTCGGCTCTACCACTTAATCTTCACTTCCAGCCCCCCTCCCCCGAGGCCAATTTCTGTTTTTCTGCTCCTGTGTTTGGGCTTCTGAGCAATGTGGAGAAAGTCACACAATCCTGATGACTACATTCACCACCACCCCTGCATTCTAACTTCTCAAATTGCTCTTATTCATCCCTAGTGGCGTTGGTGCTATTCCTAACCCAGCAATGCCCATGTTCTACAGTCCCATTCCATCCCCACCACTCCCACAGAGAGCCTCCATCAGCTTTCCCCATGGCCCTCCATCAGTTCTTCTTGCTCCTTGCTGTCCCTCTCCTCCAAGTCCAACCCCTTTCCCATTCCTTGGATTGTGTCTCCTGTTCTCCCCTCTATCACTTTCTTTAGCCATGATCTTTTTTAACTTTGACCCTTTCCTTTCCATAGGGTCCTTTCTGTCAACTGTAAACATGCTTCTGTCTGATCCTCCTAAAACTTACTTCATACAATGCTTTCTTCTCAGATTTCCTCAACATCCATCCATCCACCCATCCGTCCATCCATCTGGGCCCGCAAGATGATGTTGGTATCGCACGATCTGGCTCTTGCTTACTTCCTGGCCTCATCTCACATTGGCTTTCTTTTTGTTCCTTAAACATCTTCTCTTTAGGAAATGTATATTTTCTGTTCATTTGCCTGGGGACTGCTCCCAGACACTGACTGCATGTCTGTCTTCTTATTTAGACCTTGGCTCAAACACCTCTTCCTTAGTGAGCCCTCTTTTGATCATGCAATCGAAATAAGCACCCAGCCTTCACCCCAGCACTGTCCATAGCCATCTGGTTCTGTTTCTTTCCTAGCACTTACAACAGAAAAATATGAAATTTTCTTTGTTATTAATTTGTTTCAATGTTGTTTATCTGTCCCCCATCTCTACCCTCATTGCTAGAATATAAGATTTTTTTTTTTAAAGATTTTATTTATTTATTTGTCAGAGAGAGTGAGCAGAGGCAGACAGAGAGGCAGGCAGAGGCAGAGGGAGAAGCAGGCTCCTCGCTGAGCAAGGAGCCCGACATGGGACTCCATCCCAGGACTCTGGGATCATGACCCGAGCCAAAGGCAGCTGCTTAACCAACTCAGCCACCCAGGCATCCCTAGAATATAAGATTTTTAAGAGTGAGGTCCTTGTCTGTCTTCTGTCTTCTGCACCAATGCATCCTTAGGACCTGTAAAGTGTCTAGCACATAGAGTAGTGCATTTTAAATATTCTGTTGAATGCATGCATTCACTCATTCAACAAGTATTTATTGAAATCCTTGTGTGTGTTATTTAAGTCTTGGATCTGTAGAGTCTAGGTGCTCATAGTCTAGTGGGAAGGTACACACATGTGCAATTTTAATAATGTTGAATGCACCACAGAGAAGGTATGTATGATTCTGTAACAGAAGCTTAAGGGAGCCAGGGTCTCATTCCACCTGGAGGTGTCAGGGAGGGCTTCGCATGGAGAGAGGAATGGTAAAAAGGCTCAGAGTCTTGATTCTACTACCTCTCCTGAATCTGAGACCCAGCTCAACCTCCTACCTTTGGTGACTTCTGCCTCGTTTCTGGGTCCCTTTCTTCATTTTGAATGTACGCATTCGTAAAGTCCTTTTTATGGAATGGCCGTATACTCCCCTTTAGGGTCATTGCACCCATTTTCAGAGATTCAGCCACTTATTCTGTGTAAGTAATTCCAAATATGAATGTGTAACTAGCATTTCCCCACATAACTAGCTCACAATTTCAACAACTTTTGAATTCTCTCCAGCTGGGATATTATCTTAGATCATATATATATATATATATATATATATATATATATATATATATAATTTCTTTAGATTCAATATTTCTAAAATCAAATTGGTGATCTCCTTTGCCCCAAATCTATTCTTTTCTTCTGGTGCTAGTGTTTCTTCAACCACCCGATTAACCTGGTTAGTCCTTGATTCTCATGTCTCATATTCCATTAAGAAGTCTTGGATTCTACTTCCAAGATGTTCTTATATACAGTCCTACTCATCTATTCTTGACTTTCAGTTTCTGTGACCATTCCTCATGATTGTTGTGTTAACTTCTTAGTTTATTTTTTGACCTTTCCTTTCTCTCTTTTCTGATCTATTCTTCACATTTGATCATAGGTCTTTCCTTTTCTTTAAATATTTTATTTATTTGAGAGAGAGAGAGAGAACAAGTGGGTGGGAGAGGGAGAGGGAGTAGGAGAAACAGACTCCTGCTAAGTGGGGAGACCGATGTGGGGCTCGATCCCAGGACCCCAAGATCACAAGCTGTGCTGAATTCAGATGCTTAATTGACTGAGTCACCAGGTGTCCTGATCTTAGTTATTTTCTGAAAGCAGATTAAAACATATATTCCAGTGTAAAAGATTTCCTTATGAGATTGTTATGAAATCACTTAACTTTGCCAACACACTCTGTACTTTAAACTCATGTTGCTCCATTGGCCTAGAATATCCCTTCCTTTGTTTCCATATGCTGAAACCATACCTATCTCTCAAGACTCATTTCAAATACTACCTCCTTGATAAATACGGATTTTACTGGTAAAAATTAGTCATTCCCTTCTTTGTGTGTACTAAAACATTTTTTCCTATCACTTCTAGCATTTATCTTGTGCCCATATACATTTTTTAATATACATTTTTATATTCTTCACTTCACTGTAAATCCCTTGAATGCAGGGACTGTGTCTTTTTCATTTGGTGTTTTCTTTCTGTGTTAGTCTGGGAACTCTGAGAAGCAGAGGCTAAGATGAAATTAGTTATACAAGGATTTATTAAGAACAATACTTGTGAGGGAAAATGGGTGGGGATGGGGTAGAAAACAGAGAGGGGTCTTAGACAGAAATGGGGTCTGACCTACAAGTAAAGGAGAGAGGGAAAGAAGGTAGGTTGAGTGGAATATAAGTCAGCCGTGGAGTTCTGAAGGAAATTGATGAGCCTGTTTGGGATTCCTTTAGCTAAAGTGGCCTGTCAGAAGAATCCTACATCTCGCAGGAACAAGCCTGCCTTAGCTTTCCTGCTAACTCAGTCATTGGGTGGGAGCAGCCCATGGGAAGTGCGACTTTGTTGTGAACACAGTGATCAATTCTGTAGTTAGGGTTCTTGGTCAATTTTGCTGCCCATTGGGATCTGAGAGGCTCGTTTGAGTGGCCTCCATACCCTCTGAAGCTTAGTATCTTAAAGCTTACTTCTCCTTTGTTTCCCCCTGTTCCTGTGGATCTTCTCAAGTATTTACCTATTAAGGCCCAAGCCAAATACTACTTTCTCAAGAAAGTGCTCTCTGAATACTTAAGCCTACTATATTCTCTTTTCAGAATTCCTATACCAAAAGTTTAACTTCTACTATCTCTGATGATATTTTGTATGTTAATTAGGTCTTTCTTAGCTCATCTTTGAGTTCCTTAGGTACAGCATCTGGGTCTTATAGTTTTTTTTTTTTTTTTAATGTCTCCTACAATGTTTGCCATAATGTTGTCCATATGTCACTCCATAATTTATATCCATTTATGTCACCCCATAAATTCTTCTAAATTGGAATATCCATTGTTTATAGCTGAAATCACCCCGTCACATCTCAAGAATACTGGTATCTTTTTTTCTTGGGATTTGAATCTTAGTTATTGGTTTTTTAAAATTATAATTTAAAAACATTTTTAAGATTTTTATTTATTTATTTTAGAGAGATTGAGAGAGAGAGAGAGAACAAGTGCACACACCCAGTTGGTTGAGAGGGGCAAAGGGAGAGGGAGAAGCAGACTCTGCACTGAGCTGGGAGCCTGACATGGGCTCTATCCCAGGGCCCTGAGATCATGACTTGAGCCAAAGGCAAACGCTTAACTGACTGAGCCACCCAGGTGCCCCTATAATTAAAATTTTAATTAAAAAATAAGTATAAGAGTTAAAAATAGATATTGGGCTATTCAGGTTACCTATTTCTTCTTGTGAGTTTTGGTAGATTATGTCTTTCAAAGAATTTCTCCATGCAATTTAAGTTGTTGAATCTATGGGCATAATGTTTTTAACATTCTCTTATTATCATTTGATCTGTAGTGATGTTATATCCCTCAGTCTTGATACTGGTAATTGTGTCTTCTCCCTTTTGTTCCCAATCACTCTGGTTAAAGATTTATCAATTTTGTTGTTTTTCAAAACCAGCTTGTGATCATCAGTGATGGTTTTCAGTTTTTCATTTCATTGATTTCTGTTCTTACCTTTTTAATTTCTGTTTTCTTTCTATTTTGGGCCTAATTTACTCTTTCATTTTTATTTTTTAAAATGCAGATTAAAATCACTGGTTTGAAAACTTATCTCTTTTCTAAGATAGGTATTTAGATCTATAAATTTGCCTTTAAGTATTGCTGTAGTTACGTCTCATATATTTTTATAAATTGTGTCTTTATTTGCATTCAGTTCAAAATAGTTTCTAATTTCCTTTTTTTTCCCCCTCCCCCAGTGGCTTAGAACATATTTATCATCATATAGCTCTAGAGGTTAGAAATCCAAAATCAGTCTCATTGGACTAAAATCAAGGTATCAGCAGAGCTAATTCCTTCTGGAGGCTCTAGGGCAAGTTATGTTTCCCGACTTTTTCCAGCTTTCAGACACTGTCTGAATTTCTTGGCTTGTGGCCTCCTTTCATCTTCAAAGACAACAGTAGCTGGCAGGGTCTTTCTCATATAGTTTTTCTCTTATTCTGACTCTTTTGCCTTATGTGGCAAAAAATATAACATGCACCATCTTAGCTTTTTAATTAAATTAATTAATTAATTAATTAATTTGACAGACAGCGATCACAAGTAGGCAGAGAGGCAGGCAGAGAGAGAGAGGAGGAAGCAGGCTAGCAGGCTCCCTGCCGAGCAGAGAGCCCAATGTGGGGCTCAATCCCAGGACCCTGGGATCATGACCTGAGCCGAAGGCAGAGGCTTTAACCCACTGAGCCACGCAGGCAACCCTTAACTTTTTAAATGTATAGTTCATAGTGTTAAGTATATTCATTTTTTTTATTGTGAAACAGATCTCTAGAACTTTTTCATCTTGCAAAATTGAAACTCTGTATCTATTAAGCAACTCCCTTCCCCTCTCTCTCCCCTGATGATTGGTATTATATTTTCTATTTTTATGAATTTGACTACTTTAAATATTTTATATACATGAAAATATACAGCATTTGTCTTTTTGTGATTGCCTTATTTCACCTAGGACGATGTCCTCAAAGTTTATTATGTTGTAGCTTGTGACAGGATTTCCATCCTTCCTTTAAAAGGTTGAATAATATTCTATTGTTTGTATATACCACCTTTATTTATCTATTCATCCATCAGACCTTCTGGTTTTTTCCACATATTGTCTGTTGTGAATGTGATGCTGTAAGCATGGGTGGGTAAATACGTCTTCGAGAATTTGCTTTAATTCTTTTAGACATATACCCAGAAGTGGGATTTCTGTATCATATAGTAGTCTTTTTTTAAAAAATTGAAATATGGTCGACACATAATGTTACCTTATTTTCAGGTGTACAACATAGCGATTTGACAAGTCTATACATTATGCTATGTTCATCACAAATATAGCTACCACCTGTTACCATACAGCACTGTTACAATACCATTGAGTATATTACCTGTGTTGTGCTTTTTATCCCTGTGACTTATTCATTCCACAATTGGAAGCCTTACCTTCCACTCCTCTTCATTCATTTCACTCGTCTCCCAACCACCTCTCTTCTGGCAATCATCACTTTGTTCTCTGTCTTTATGGGTCTGTTTTTGTATGGTAGTCTTTTAATATGTTGGTAGTCTTTTATATGGTAGTCTTTTAATATTTTGAGGAATTTTGAGCTATTTCCCATAGTAGTTGCACCATTTTACAATCCCACCAACAGTACATAAGTTTTCCAATTTTTTTATATCCTTGCTAAAAACTCATTATTTTCTGCTTTTTTTTTTCTTTTTATGGGAGCCATCTTGATGGAGGTCAAGTGGTATCTCACTGTGATTTTGATTTGCATTTTTCTTATCATTAATGATATTGAGCATATTTCCATATGCCTTTTGGCCATTCATTATATATCATATTGGGAGAGATGTTTATTCAAGCCTTTTGCCATTTTTCAATCAGGTTATTTGATTTTTTGTTAAGTGATAGGAGTTCTTTATATATTCTGGGTATTAATCCTTTATCAGATATATAATTTGCAAATATAATCTCCTATTCTATAGGGTGCCATTTCACTATATTGATTGTGTCTTTTGATGCACAGAAGATTTTAAGATTGATGTAGTCCCATTTATCTATTTTTCTTTTGTTGTCTGTGCTTTTGGAGTCACATCCAAGAAATCACTGCCAATCTAATATTCCTTTTGATTTGTTGTTTGGTCCAAGAGTCATTTAGATGTGTGTTCTTTTGTTTCCAAATACTTGAGAATTTTTCATATATCAGTTATTGTTTTCTGATTTAATTCAGTATTGTATAGAGAACGTACTTTACATAACTTGCATCCTTTTAAGTTATGGAGACTTTGTTTATGGCCCAGAACTTGGTCTGAGTAAATGTTCATGTACATTTGGAAAGGAAGTATATTCTGCTATTGTTGAGTAGAATGTCCAATAAATATGAATTAGGTCAAGTTGTTTGATAGCATTGTTCATATCTTCTATATCTGTATCCTTATTAATTTTTTGTTTGCATGTTCTATCAAGCAAACAGTTATTGAGAGGAGGATATTGAAACTGCAAATGTGTTTCTGGTTTTGTCTGTTTTGGGTTTGTCTATTTCTATTTTGCAATTCTGTCATTTTCATTCATGTATGTAGAAGATAAAGTACATAAACATTTTGCATTTTTATATTCTCCTGATGAATTGAAACTTTAATTACTATGGAATGTCCTTCTTTGTTCTTGGTAATGTTCTTTGCTCTTCAATCTACTTTGTCTGATATTAATATAGACACTTCATTTTTCTTTTGGTTAGTAGAAGCTTTTTATATCTTTTATTCATCCTTTTACTTTCAACCAACCTGTCTTATTTATTTATTTATTTATTTATTTATTTATTTATTTATTTTGAGAGAGCAAGAGAGTGTGTGTGATTGCGGGGGTAAGGGAGAGGGAGAGAGAATCTTAAGTAGGCTTCTCAGCATGGGGCCCATGTGAAGCCTGATCTAATGACCCTGAGATTATGACCTGAGCCAAAATTGAGTTGGACACTTAACCGACTGAGCCACATGGGCACCCTGTGTCTTTATATTTAAAATGTGTTTCTTTAAAAAAAAAAAATGTGTTTCTTGTAGGCAGCACATAGTTGGGTCTTGCTTTTTTTTTAATTCAGTCTCTGCCTTTTAAAGAGGGCAATTAAAATGCTTATATTTAATGTGATTAGTTGTATGGCAGTGTTTAAATCTGCCCTCCAGCTATTTGTTTTCTATTTGTCCCATCTGTTTTTTGTTCCCCTTTCCCCTCCTTTTTATGGCTTCTTTTGGATTAATTGATTTTTAAAATTCTGTTTACCCCCTTTGTTGGCTTAAGAGCTGTAATTTTTGTTTATTATTTTGTGGGTTTTTTTTTTGATATATAGCTCTTTAGCTTATCATAGTCTGTGTTTAAGTAATATTATACCACCCCATGTGTAGCATAAGAACTTTTATTTCATTTTATTTTTTAAGATTTTATTTATTTATTTATTTGACAGGCAGAGATCACAAGTAGGCAGAGAAGCAGGCAGAGAGAGAGAGGAGGAAGCAGGCTCGATCCCAGGACCCTGGGATCATAACCTGAGCCGAAGGCAGAAGCTTTAACCCACTGAGCCACCCAGGCGCCCTAGAATAAGAACTTTATAACAGTATATGTCCATCCTCCTTTTCTGGTCTTTGTGCTGTCATCATACATTTTGCTTTTGTCATTGACTCCACAGTGCTTTATCATTATTTTTGTTTTAAACAGTCAAGTATTTTTTAAAGAGATGTTAAAAATGAGAAAAATGAGAAAAAATGTCTTGAATTACCCACATATCATTTGGTGTTCTTGATTTTATTTGTGTGTGTGTGTGTGTAGGTGCACATTTCTATCTTATATCATTTTCTTTTTTGCTTGAAGGACTTAAAATTAAAACTTTTTATAGTGCAGATTTGCTGGTGATGACTCATTTCAGCTTTTGTATGTCTCAAGAAGACTATTTTTCCTCATTTTTGAAACTTCTTTTTGTTTGCTATAGAATCCTAGGTTGATAGTCTTCTTTTCTCATATTTTCACTTCTAGAGATTTGATTTGGATCTTTTAAAAAAAAATCTCCCATGTTGCTATTTAGTATACTCATCTTTCTTTTAGCTTCTTGAACATAAAGAGTACAGTTAAGACACTGTTTTAATGTCTATTAATTCTATCACTTCAAGTGTGTTTCAACTGATTGTTTTCTCTTCTAATTATGGGTTCTTTGCATGCCTGGTAGTTTTTGATTAGATATCAGACATTGTAAATTTTATTCATTGGGATGATTGTTATATTTGTATTTCTATAAATATTCTTGTGATTCATTCTGGCTGTGAAACAATTATATAGAAATATTTTGATGCTTTTAGGGCTTGCTTTAAAACTTTTTAAGGTATGACCAGAGCCATCCTTCAATCTAGGTTTAACTTCTGCCCACTGCTGAGGAAATGCCCCACCTGACCTGATAATTCTTGACTTTTGAGGTTTTCCATTCTGGCTAATAGGAACATGAATGATTTATGATTTTGCGTAAACTCCAGGAACTGTTCTCTCTACTCCTTTTGGATATGTATTTCCTTACCCATCCTTAGTCTCCTCACATGTATGTCTTTATCAGAACTTAGCTGAATGAAGAAGTGTCCAGAGATTTCCTTCCGTTCAACCTTCTCCCTTCCATTACTTTGCTTTGCAAGTTCTAACTGCCTTGGTTTTCCCAGACTAACAGCTCCGTTTCCTTAGCTCAGGGAGATTGCATGGTTCCACCTGCATTCCGCATCAGTTCACTGTGGCCTGGAAAACTCTTGTCAGTAAACTAGAGCAAAGTACTCATCTCATGTACCTCTCTCAGGAATCACTGACTTGTGCTGTCTGATGTTTAATTTGTGAAAACTCTTTTCCATGCATTTTGTCTAGTTTTTTGTTTTTCTGGTGGGAGGGTTAACCTGGTCCTTGTACTTCATCTTCATCAGCAATGGGAGTTCCATAGCACATTTTAGTATTATTTAATTTTAATTTTAATTTAACTTTATTGACATATACTTGAAATAAAGAATTATAAGATACTTAAAGTGTATGCCATGGTGATTCAATATACATATACATTATGAAACTATTTCCCCCATCTAGTTAGTGAACACATCCATCACTTCACATATTTATCTTTTTTTGTGTGTGAGAATATTTAAGCTGTACTCTTTTAGTGAATTTCAATTATACAACATAGTGTTATCAACCATGTTTTACATTAGCTCCTCAGACCTTATTCATTTTGTAGCTAAAAGTTTGTGTCCTTTTACCAAACTCTTTATTTCCCCTACCTCCAAACCCTGGCAACCACTTTCCTATTCTCTATTTCTATGGCTTTGACTTTTTTTTTAATTCCACATATACGCAATACCATGCAGTATTTGTCTTTCTCCGTTTTGCTTATTTACTTGGCATAATGCTCTCAAGGTACACCCATGTTGTTGCTAATGGTAGAGTTTCATTTTTTTCTCATGGCTGAATAACATTCTTTTGTGTGTAGATAGCACATCTTTTTTATCCATACACCCATCAACTGATGGACACATAGGCTGTTCCATATCTTAGCTATTATGAATAATGCTGCAGTGAACATGGGAGTGAAGACAGCTCTTTGATATCCTGTTTTCATTTCCCTTGGATATGTAACCAGAAGTGAGGTTTCTGGATCATGTGGTAGTTCTCTTTAATTTTTTGAGAAACCACCATATTTTTTTCCCATAGTGGCCACACCAATTTACATTTCCACTAACAGTGTTCCCTTTTCTCTGCATCCTTGCCAACACTTGTTACCTCTTATCTTTGTGATAATAACCATGTAACAATTGTGAGGTGATATCTTGTGGTTTTGATTTATACATGATTAGTGATGCTGAGTACCTTTTCTATTGTCTTTTAGTTCTAATTTCATTTATATATGCTATGATCTTTGTTATTTTTTTCCTCTACTGACTTTGGGCTTTGTTTGTCCTTTTTCTAGTCCTTGAGAATTAAGTTAGGTTGTTTGTTTGAGATCTTTCTTATTTCTTAATGTAGATGTTTATCACTATGAACTTCCCTCTTAGCACTTCCTTTGCTGCATCCCATAAATTTTGGTATATTTCATCTCCATTTTCACTTGTTCCAGGATATTTTTAAATTTCTTTTTTGGTTCCTTCCCTGACCCAATTGTTAGTCAGTAGTACATTGTTTAGTCCCCACATATTTGTGTTTTCTTCTTGTAATAGATTTCTAGTTTCATACCATGTGATCAGAAAAAATGCTCGATATGATTTCAATCTTATTAAACTTAGTAAGACTTGTTTTGTGGCCTAACATATGATCTATCCTGGAGAATGTTCCATGTGGATTTGAAAGAATGTATATTCTGCTGTTTTGGGATGGAAAGTTCTGTGTATATCTATTAAGTCCATATGGTCAAACATTCCAGTTAAGTCCAATGTTTCCCTGTTGATTTTCTATCTAGATGATCTATACATTGTTGAAAGTAGAGTATTGAAGTCCTCTACTATTATTGAATTGCTGTCTATTCCCACCTTGAGGTCTGCTAATAATTGTTTTGTATATTTTGGTGCTCTTAAGTTACTAATGTTATATTTTCCTGTCAGATTGATCCCTTTATCATTATATAATGACCTTCTTTGTCTCTTACTATATTCTTTATCTTAAAGTCTGTTTTATTAAATGCAAGTTTAACTATTTCTACTTTTTTTTTTGTTTCCCATATGTATAGAATGTGTTTGTTCATTCCTTTACTTTTAATCTCTGTGTGTCTTTAAAGTTAAAGTTAAAAAAAAAAAAGCTGATGTGTCTCTCTTATAGGTGGCATATTGTTGAGTCTCTTAACTGCACAATTGACACCACATTTGCAGATTCGCTCAAGGCCAGCAAGAAACTATCTTTGACAGTAGACAATTTTAGATTTCTTTGGGTGCTACAAAACACTTAAATCTCTGTGAAGTTGATACTGGTTGATACCAGTGGAACTCCAGAGGCTATTTGCAATATACCATGGAGAAGACATCTATCTCCCTGCTACACATAAGTGATTTTATTGCCTGGGTCACTAAGATCAAGGAACTGGTGCCTCTGTACACCTCATCACTCTGAGAAGTGGAGCTGCCATTGATCTTCTCTTGATATGCCTTGAGACATTAGATTTGGCCTCTCATTTGAAATGCCTTGAAGTATCTTCCTTAGGCCGGTATTTCCTTGTCAGTTATTCATTTGTTTGTGTCATGAAACCTTATTGTGTCTGCACACTGTATATTATGTCATCTTAAGACAAGATGGAAACATCGTGGGCCACACTTCTGAAGTCTCATGTAGCTGTTTTCAAGTCAGCTAGCTTCTAGATCTCTAATTTCTGCACTTGAGAAGCAGTGAAACATGGCAGAGGAAGTACAAGAACATGAATTGAGAACACTGGATTTTAATTCTTGGTCAACTATTAGTATACTGTGTGTCTCACAAATTATTTAACTTCTTTGGGCTTCTACTTTTTCATTTGAAGTAAAAATTAATAATAAGCAATATTGCTAGCTTTCATTTATTGAATGCTTATTCTGTGCCAACCTCTGTGTTAACTGTTTTATATACATTTCGTACTTTTGATCTTTAGAGCAGCACTTTTTTTTTTGAAGATTGTTTTATTTCCATTTTATAGCTGAAGAAATTGAGTTAAGCTCAGTGAGTTAAGCAATATGCTTAGCCAGTAAGTGAGAAAGCTAGGATCAACACTCAGTTTATTGACTAAGTTATGTAAGTAAGTTACCTCTAAGTTTTTTTCATTTTATAAATATTCCATAAACATAGCAGACTGAAGAAGACCTACAGCAATGCCTGAGCTCTTGTGGTTTCTGGTGCTTGAGTTTCAGAGTTACATAAGTATAAGAACCAAATTCAAAATCATTACTATTTATTGGGGGGCTAAAATGTGTTAGGTAACTGAAGTAACTTATTTTCAGACAATGTCTCTCTTTTTTTTTTTTTAAGATTTTTAAAGAAATTTTACTTGAGAGAAACAGAGAGCATGAGCAGAGAGAGGCAGAAGCAGACTCCCTGCTGAGCAGAGAGTCTGATGTGGGGCCCAATTCCAGGACCCTGAGCTGTAGCCGGTTGTTTAACCTACTGAGTCACCCAGGCATCTCAATAATGTCTCTTTTAATACCAGTCTCCATTTCTCCTTGAATTCTAGTTGGGTATTTGTTGGACATTTTCATTTTATTTTCCATGTATTTAAATCCCTTTTTAAATCCTGTGTTCTGTGCCATATCCTTAGGTTTATCTTCAGTTTACTAATTCTTCCTTTAGCTTTGTCTAATAGTTTGTTAAAACGGATCCACTGAGATGTTTTCATTTCATCAGCTATACTTTTATTATGATAAGCTCTATTTGTTTTTTAAGCCTACCTATTCCTTTTTTAAACATTTAAAAAATATTTTATT
Organism: Enhydra lutris kenyoni; assembly: GCF_002288905.1. Classification (NCBI taxonomy): domain Eukaryota; kingdom Metazoa; phylum Chordata; class Mammalia; order Carnivora; family Mustelidae; genus Enhydra; species Enhydra lutris. The sequence goes on along the minus strand of NW_019154155.1, from coordinate 4,630,793 downwards.
TATTTATTTGACACAGAAAGCACAAGCGGGGGAGTGGAAGGCAGAGGGAGAGGGAGAAGCAGGCTCCCAACTGAGCAGAGAGACTGATGCGGGGTTCCATCCCAGGACCCTGGGATCATTTTTTTTTTTTTTAATTGAACATATCTTTTTAAAAATTTTTATCTTTTCAGTATTCCAAGAGTCATTGTTTATGCACCACACCCAGTGCTCCATGCAATATGTGCTCTCCTTAATACCCACCACCAGGCTTACCCATCCTCCCACCCCTTCCCTTCCAAAACCCTCAGTTTGTTTCTCAGTGTCCACAGTCTCTCATGGTTCATCACCCCCTCTAATTTCCCCCAATTCATTTTTCCTTTCCTTCTCCTAATGTCTTCCATGTTATTCCTTATGCTCCACAAGTAAATGAAACCATATGATAATTGACTTTCTCTGCTTGACTTATTTCATTCAGCATAATCTCCTCCAGTCCTGTCCATGTTGATACAAAAGTTGGGTATTGAGATTTTCTGATGGAGGCGTAATATTCCATTGTATATATATGGACCATATCTTCTTTATCCATTCATCTGTTGAAAGGCATCTTGGCTCTTTGCACATTTTGGCAATTGTGGTCATTGCTTCTATGAACATTGGGGTACCTATGGCCCTTCTTTTCACTACATCTGTATCTTTGGGGTAAATATCCAGTAGTGCAGTTGCAGGGCCATAAGGCAGCTCTATTTTTAATTTCTTAAGGAATCTCCACATTGTTTTCCAAAGTGACTGCACCAACTTGCATTCCCACCAACAGTGTAAGAGGGTTCCCTTTTCTCCATATCCTCTCCAACACTTGTTGTTTCTTGTCTGTTAATTTTGGTCATTCTAACTGGTGTAAGGTGGTATCTCAATGTGGTTTTGATTTGAATTTCCCTGATGGCTAATGATGATGAACATTTTCTCATGTGTCTATTAGCCATTTGTATGTCTTCTTTGGAGAAATGTCTATGTCTTCTGCCCACTTTTTGATGTGATTATTTATTTTTTTGAGTGTTGAGTTTGAGGAGTTCTTTACAGGTCATGGATATCAGCCCTTTGTCTGTAGTGTCATTTGTGAATATCTTCTCCCATTCCGTGGGTTGCCTCTTTGTTTTGTTGACCATTTCCTTTGCTGTGCAGAAGCTTTGATCTTGATGAAGTCCCAAAAGTTCATTTTTGTTTTTGTTTCCTTTGCCTTTGGAGACAAGTCTTGAAAGAAGTTGCTGTGGCTGATGTTGAAGAGTTTACTGCCTATATTCTCCTCTAGGATTTTGATAGATTCCTGCCTCACATTGAGGTTTTTTATGCATTTTGAGTTTCTCTTTGGGATCATGACCTGAGCTGAAGGCAGCTGCTTAACTTAGTTTGCCACCCAGAGGCCCCCTGCCTATTCCTTTTCTAAAGTGCATCTTATTTGTTTCTTATATTTTTTATTAGTTTTGTCTTAAATCATTTAAAATTTTATTTTTTAATCTCTTTGCATTTTTTTTAATGGTCATAATTTCTTAAGAATTGAATCCTGCTGTTTATTTTGTCTGACTCTCACTGATAGTAGTTTCTTTCTCCATATGCTATGTGTGAACTTGAGTTTGAGAATCATGTCCCTTTAGAGGGTTTCTATATTGGTTTTCCAGATGATCCAAGATTTCATCTTGGGTAGCAGGATTTCTTCAAACTTGTGAGAGATCTGGCTGAGGTTTTGATTTTCCAGAGGGAATTTTTTTTTTTCACCCAATCAGAAATAGAATGGCTTTCTCTTTCTCTGCCTGTACCGGAGGTGAATTTTTCTGTAATTCATTGTTTTCTGAGTTATCATGGAAAGTTGTATCTTTATATGGGAGTTGCAGTTTTCCCTCTTGGCTCCTCTGGACAGTGGAGATTGCTCCTCCCTTCCCAACCCTGTGTTGACACAGAGTGGGCTCACACACAACTTTCACTCTGGTTTCTGGTTTCCTCTTCATTTCTGGCCTCTGGAGAGTTCCCCATTTTTGAGACCCCCAACTAGGCATTTAAAAGGAATCCTTATTTTATTTGATATTTTTAATTATATTATTGTGGGAGTTTTTAGATTATTAAATCCTTAATATTGTTAGAAATGGAAATTCTATATTTATTAACTATAAGTATCATAATAGTTTCTCCAGTTTGTAAATAGTTATGGTTATCTCCAGTTTGTAAATAGTTATGGGCTTAAGAGAGATTTTATTACTTTCCTACCATCACACAGCTGGGAAAGAAAGGAGGCCACACCTGTCTTACTTTAGCCAGTGCTTTTCCTAGTACACACAGGTCAGGAGCTTGGGACAAGAAGTGAGCCATGAGTGAGAAGAGCATGACCAAATGAAGAATGGGATCTTGTCTATGGCATACTCTCCCTACTTCACAAATTTCCTAGGACCGGATCTGAAACTGTAATCATTTTAGGACTATAGGGTTGGGGCACCAAAAACGTGTCATCAAGTGACAAACATGGATATGCCCAGGGGCGCCTGGGCGGCTCAGTGGGTTAAGCCTCTGCCTTCGGCTCAGGTCATGATCTCAGGGTTCTGGGATCGAGCCCCGCATCAGGCTCTCTGCTCAGCGGGGAGCCTGCTTCCCCCACTCTCTCTGCCTGCTTCTCGCCTACTTGTGATCTCTGTCTATCAAATAAATAAATAAATAAAATATAAAAAAAAAAAAAACATGGATATGCCCCGAAGAGAAATAGTTCATTCCTTAGCTTTTTATTCATTACATCCCATATCTCTTGAAAAAGAAGACAGCAGATACCTGTAGCAGTACCCCAAAGAATGGCACACTGCAGGGAAGTCTGACTGAAGGTCACCTCAGAAAGCAAGTAGTGGCCAAGGGCAAAGTTCCAGTCAGCGCTGGCCATGGGGTAGATGCTAATGTCTTCCATGAGTGTGGCTTTCTTCCTTCGGGAGAGGCTCACTCACATGAGACTCTTCAGATCAATCCACAGAGCAGCTTAGGAAATTTAAAACCAGGGGCATTGAAAATGAATCCCTCATCTCTATTTTTGGCACATGTTTTCCTCCTTGTATTTCAGTTTCCCAAGGGCCGAAACTCCCATTAAACCGTCAATTGGTAAAGGTGACAGGTTTAAGCAGCATTAAGCAGTTCTGGCCCGCTAGGCAAGGATGGCACAGTGAAGACCCACATCTGGCTCTCCTCCCTGTTGTAGCATTGATGAAGGAAGATAAAACGGTGTTGTTAGAAAGGTGTAAACCTACCAAGTCAAAAAAGAAAAGGACAGGCATGAACATGCATCTGCATTTGAATGTATTATGCGAAGATTTACTGAACTAGAGGAGAACTGAGAATTGAAGTTTTTTTTTAAGATTTTATTTTTAAGTAATCTCTATACCTAACATGGGGCTTGAATTTACAATCCCAAGATCAAGTGTTGTATGCTCTACCGACTGAGCCAGCCAGGCAACCCCAAGAACTGAATTAATAAGAATTAATAGAGGTTTAAGTAAAGGAAAAGCAAATAAGCACCAAGGAAAACAAATTATTGTGTTAGCAAGGAAGAGTAACCCTTGTATCACACAAATCATCTGTGAAGCATTTACATGGATATAATAGTGTAATTCCTGAATATGGATCAAACATAAATTATAGGATAACTAATTGGAAAGATGGTGGAAATGAAATAGATGTGTGTTTACAAAAGGGTGAAAATCAACAGATAATATGTAACATGAAAAAATTCAGAAGTAGCAATACGTGTAAGTTAATTGCAGATATGGATGTAAATACAAAAACAATTAGCTAAAGATTTGAGAGCTTGTCTGGAGGTTCTAGCAGGGGAGTGCAGATACTTGTACACCTGTGATGAAGAATGGTCTTCCTCTATTGGGGATGGGTCATCCGTTTCCATGGGGCATGCAGCTTTCGGATGGATGCACATGGAGAGGTAAGGGAGGAAGGAGACACCTGCTTAGCTAGCCTGATCAGATGAATCCACCCTGGTGATCAGTGAGTGACAGATGTGACAGCCATATCGGCCTCAGATCCCGAAAGATTTGAAAGTGCTTGTCTTTGGGGAACAAGAGATGGGGTGGGGCTCTTACTGTTGTTTTCTTGACAAGTCTTGCAGATGATTTGACACTGAGCTAAGCACATGTATAATTTTGATCAAAATCAAAGAAAATGAAAATCAGCATGCAAATTCATAATAGAAAGTATTTGTTTTAAAAGAAAAATAAAGGGGCACCTGGGTGGCTCAGCAGGTTAAAGCCTCTGCCTTCAGCTCAGGTCATGATCTCAGGGTCCTGGGATCGAGCCCCACATCGGGCTCTCTGCTCAGCAGGGAGCCTGCTTCCCTCCTCTCTCTCTGCCTGCCTCTCTGTCTACTTGTGATCTCTCTCTCTGTCAAATAAATAAATTAAAAAAAAAAGTGTTAAAAAAAAAAAAAACTGAGCCACTTGGAACCTTATCAACGTATCTAATGGAAATCCTGGTGGGAAGCCCCAAGGAAACTATGGGCATGGGCCATTAGTCTTGCCCTACCTTGCCCCCACCACTTGTCTATATTCATATGTGGCCTCAGATTCTCTATGTCCTGAGGTTGATTTCTGACCAGGTCTGGCTCTTGGTACTGTCCTGCGCTCTTCTGTTTTCTCTGCCCAGTCACTTGTTTCCAGCATCCTCCAAGTTCTTGACCTCCTGCCTAGTCTTTTGATACAGAGATTTTTCTTGCTAAAAAGTAATCAGCTTTTCTTGTTTTACACTTGGATGCCTGTAAAAAAAAAATTAAAATATAACTGAGGATACAACATTATATTAATTTCAGGTATACAGCATACTAATTCAACATTTGTGTACATTGTGAAAGGATCATCACATTAAGCCCATTTACCACCTGTCCCCACAAGTTACACTTTTTTTTTATCCTTGTGATGAGAATTTCTTAGCAACTTTCAAAATTATAGTATAATATTTACTACAGTCCCCATGTTGTACATTACATCTCCACAACTTGCTTTTTTTTTTTTTTTAAGATTTTATTTATTTATTTGAGAAAGAGAGAGAGCAAGGTGAGAAGGAGAGGGAAAGAGGATCTGAAGTAGACACTGCATTGAGCACAGAGCCCAACACAGGGCTCGATCCCACAACCACAGGATCATGACTTGAGCGGAAAACAAGAGTGGGGTGCTTAACCGAGTGAGCCACCCAGGCACCCTGGTACTTTGGTTGTAATCTAATTTGCCCTGCCCATCTGGCCTGAAGGTGTCAGAGGGCTGCCAGAGGGTCCTCTGGCAGGTCCTGCTGATGATGTTTGACGGGGCCAGCACAGTGTTTTTTAAAGCCTTGAATCTGAGTGCGTCTGGCCAGGCACACACTCCCCAGCTTCCCCACAAGTTCCTGCTGTTGTCCCTTTTATGCCATGAACATCCCACGGTTACCTCCCCTTTCTGGTCCCGTCCTATTTATTTTATTCCATTGTCAATGGCTATAGCTCAAAAGCAAATACAAATGATTTTCTCATTTTCTGTTATATTTTATGGCCTATGAGAAAATGGATGTACTACTCTTCCAAATTGGAACATTAAGTAGATTTTCATCAGGTAAATCACAAAATAAGGGACAGTTAGACTTACTCTTACTAAAAACTCATCCCAGTGGTGTGTTGTGGTGGTGATATGTTCCTCTTGTGTATGGTCTACTCTAGCTGAGGTGTCCTCCTGGTTTACAGCCCTATGCCGTTCCTTACTTAGCCATTAATTTAACTTCAAAGGCATCTTGTACCTACATGTTTTGGGTATCTGTACCAGAAAATTCACCTTCTTGAGGCTCTGAGTAAGGCTCTTCCGCATCTTGAAGGTCCACCCCACAGGCACTTTCTTCCACATGAGCTTGATATTGTTCTCTGATTATCTTAAACTTATCAGCCTGGTTTGTCCCTCCAGTGTGATGGTAAAGTTTTCTAGAACGATTTTTTTTTTCCCTCTTCGAGTTCTTCTTTCTTATTCATGGAATATAGCCTTGCGCTATATTAGGCACACCATTAAGCACACCATGCGCTCTGGGGAAAAATGGATGCTTTTTGGTAGACTTCTATTTTTATTGAAGGTAAGAAAACAGATGTGAATAATTTAACTTGAAGAATTTCCAAACTTTACAGTTACTTAAAGGTTCAAGGGGAGAGAATTGTTGCATATCACCTCCATCACCACTGAGCATCCAATGACACTCAAATATAAGTTGGAATTTATTTCTTCTAAGCCAGAAATACTGAGAGAAGTCTTAACTCCATCTGGTGAAAAAAATGAAGCAGTAGCAGTAATAACCCAGATTGGGAATCCAGAAGTTGAAGCTCCAAGAGGATGGGTATTTTCCCTCTTTAGGAGAGTTTCTTTTCTTTTCTTTTTTTTGTTTGTTTGTTTGTTTGTTTTTGTTTATTACTTTTAAAAAGATTTTTAAAATTTATCTGACAGAGAGACACAATGAAAGAGGGAGCACAAGCAGGGGGAGTGGAAGAGGGAGAAGGAGACCCCCCAGCGGAGCAGGGAACCCTATGTGTGTCTCGATCCCAGGACCCTGAGAACATGACCTGAGCCAAAGGCAGAGGCCTAAACCACTGAGCCACCCAGGTGCCCCCCTTTAGGATAGTTTTAAACCTAAACATTACCATGAGTAAAATGACCATGGTCTTTATGACTTATAAGTGTTGGATCAGTTTATCAGTTCAAAAGACTTTATAACTATTCCTGTTCCTTTTTTTTTTTTTAAGATTTTATTTATTTACTTGACAGAGATCACAAGGAGGCAGAGAGGCAGGCAGAGAGAGAGAGGGAGGCAGGCTCCCTGCCGAGCAGAGAGCCCGATGTGGGGCTCGATCCCAGGACCCTGGGATCATGACCTGAGCCGAAGGCAGAGGCTTTAACCCACTGAGCCACCCAGGCGCCCCATAACTATTCCTGTTCTTAGGCAAATATTCCAGTTATATTCACGTATAGCCACCACCAAAAACCAGTACTTATTTCATAATTGTTCTATGTTTCTTTGCACTACTATTTATCTTTGTTTCATGTTCCTAGCTAGCTTTTGATTTCCTTAAAAGCAAGAGATGGCGTGTGACCTGTGATGCCACTTAGTTGTTTTTTTTTTTTCTTTTGTCCCTTTATCAAATACTTATCTGGGTTGCCTTTAAAAGTTTTACACAATGTTGATTTCTTTAATCTTCTTAGCTTCCTATGAGGTAGGTATTCTGTAATATCCCCATTTTGCAGATGAGAAAACCCAGGCACAGAGATACTAAGTCATTTGCACAAGGTCACACAGTTAGCAAGCAGTATGGCCAGGATTCTGATCCAGAAGGTCTGGCTCCAAAATCTACGCTCCTAACCAATAAGCTCAGGTGCATATCAAAAATCTTAGCTGTTAGGGATCTAAATTGAGCAGAATTTAACCGTACAGGGGGAGGGGGAGGGAAGGAAGGAAATGTTTTCCTCCTTTCTACTTTCAAATCAGGGCTGGAATATATTTATAGAATTATACATGCTTGATTAGGACACTGATGGAATTTAGCTTACAGTAAACATGTATTTGATTCCCAGCTCTTTGCAAAATGCAAACAAACTCTGTCCTTGTATGTTTTGGCATAGGTTCCCAGATGGTCAGATGAGAACTTAGAAGTTGCAGAAGTCATAGTTTAATTGAATGGCTGTAAAATTAATAGAGTCTTTCTTCATGGCCTTCAATCTTTCTATCTTTTTCTGGTTGAGTGAGGATTAGAAGTTGGATGAATATGAGAAAAACAGGAGTCTGTGAAGTGTTGTACTTGATATTGGCAAGAGCCTGCTCTGAAATGGGTTACTCAGATTGCATCATTGAAAGAGATAGGGTTTAGGATAGGAAACAGGAGATTAAAAAGAAATGCTATGTTGAGTGTGTATACAGAGGTTAGAGCTCATTTTAAATTTAGAAATGTTTATGGTGATTGCAGACTTTTTGTTCTCCAGCACCAAAGAACCAGAAGTATAGTAGCAAAACTTAACAACTGTGATTTTTTTTTTTTTAGTAAAATGGACCCTGGGAACATGTATAATTTTTCTTGTGTATATCTGAATATTTAGTTGTAAAGTTGGTAGATGTGATAACATTTGAGATAGAGAAGAAGACGTTGTTTGAAATAACTAATTGTTAACATGTTGTTGAATTCTGAGGATTGCACCCTTGAAAACAGAAGAAAAGTACTCCCATTTTCTAATGAGATATTCTTCTTTATTATAGTCACACAGGCAACTGTTTATTATTCTGTTTGGTTAAGGCATTAACTGGAGAACTAGCAGATAACTTTGTGGTGGAACTAATCAACTCTCTGTGAAAAATCTAAATGTGTTTTAGTTTCCACTTTTGAATACGGGGCCAGAGATTAAAGAGTCAGATTCTAATCAGCCTGGGTAGGACGAGGCCCAAGTATCCGTCCACACCAGAGTGGAAAGGGCCAGCAGCAGTGAGATCTTCATTTAGATCTCATCAAGAGAAGCGTTTTAAAAATTAACTTGGAGTCCCCTTTCTGGTGGGGCAGTAGGGAGATGCCACTGACATGAGTCACGGAGGCTCACTCCCCATATTTTGTGAACTTGTAGAGAACTTTAGGTACTCCACTTGTCACTCGATTCCAGGTGACTGGAGTTTTAGCAATGTGACCAGGGGCCAAGGACTTGAAATTGAAAAGCTGTAGACAGTCTTAGTAGGGGGTTTTAACTATCAAGACCAGTGCAGATCCAGCCAGAGGGAAGCTACAGTGCCGTAAGGTGGCCATCACCATTTACCCAATGTCCTTCATGGCCTCTGAGGTTTTCTTGGATGCTTCCTTTCTTCTGGGCCATTCTATACATCTCGGTCTTGAGGAAAGCTTCAGTTAAATGAAAGAGTGCAGAGTTTAGAGTCAGGCAAATCTGAATATGAACCTTGTCACAACCATCACCATTAGTTGAGGTCGATTCTCTTTTCTGGGTATGGATATCTTCTTACATAACATGCACTCAGAAAAATAGCGCACACAGTTAATGAGAGGGTGAGTTAGCCAGTGTGGGCGTGGGGTCTGGTGCTTCATGGGATTTAATGAGCATCAGCTTCCTCCCCACCCCTGGCTTACCCATCGATGTCCAATGCCTTCCAATGAATGTGAATGCTTTGGCATAGAACTGTGAGGGCAGGCTGCAGATGCACAAGCTGATTTTTTCCTTCGGGGTGGGTCCCATCCCACAGAGATGAAGAATGGCTGATCAGAGGGACTGAGTGGGCATAGTCCAAGGTCGGTGCAATTACTATCCCCCCTTTTTAAAAAAGATATTATTTATTTGAGAGAGAAATAGAGAAATCAATAGTAGGGGGAGGGGCAGAGGGAGAAGGAGAAGCAGGCTCCCTGCTTAGGGATCCCAGGACCCTGGGATCATGACCTGAGCTGAAGGCAGATGCTTAACCACTAAACTGACTGAGCCACCCAGGTGCCCCTCACTTTCCTTTAAAATATAATCCCTTTGCCCTTAGAAAAATCATTGTGTTGAAGACCAGGAGCACATTTTTTAATATAATAGACATAAAATCAATGGAGGGGGAAGCAGATCTTTCTCATGTCTGCAAGCCAGGACACCCACGGCACAATATTTATGTGTAGCAAAGATTGCCACTAGAATGTAGACTGCATAGTTCAGGCAAGGGTTTGGATGTGACTGGGTATGCCTGAGAGGCTGGTCTGTGTGTCTTTTGGGGGGTAGTTCTCAAGAAGTCACCTGGAAAACATCATGCTCAGGATGGAAGGGAAGCTGCCTTCAAGACCATTTAGGATTCTCTTATTTGTGGTTGGTGCTGGCCTGTCTCTGGGTTTGTGACTGGGTCCTATAGCAATAGCATGGGTGTAAATATAGGACAAGCCTCCTTGCTAATGTCTCTACAGTCCTGGACTGTGAGAGGCACTCACTGATGAGCTCCAGGACAAAGGTAATTCAGGACAAAGGTTGGGGAGTGGATTGGGGAGTGGAATGGCTTTCCCTTGGCAGGGACAGAAGCCGGCAGGCCCAGCGGCTTCTGCTGCCGCTGGAAGTGAAGCCTGTAGTTTGGGAGCCACGGGGGGTTGGCCCTCTGGTGCTGAGTTCTCTGCCCTCCAAGGGGACGGCTTTGGTACAGACACTGGGAGCATCTCCCCAGGAACCCCGTCTGCAGTGCTCCCAGCAAGAGCACCGCCCTTAGGAGCTCACATGGAGTAGGCTGCTTCGTGGGTGCAGAGCCCCTTGAGGAAGGGCAGGAGGGAAGGGAGGGGACAGGCGCTGTGAATTACTGAGGAGGGACTTCCTGACGGGGTGTGGGGGGGTGGGTGAGAAGAGGGATTGGCGTTCTGAGGTGGTGAGGCTGGGCAAAGCTGCCAACTGCTTTGTGTGAATCTTCTCAAGACCTCAGCCCTGCCTTCCAGCTGGGGCGGCCTGGGAAACCCAGGCTGCCTTTGTAAATTATTGTGCATCTGTGTAGTGCTTTCTGCTGAGGAAATGACTGACAAAAGGAGGCCGATAGGCGGTTGACTATGAGGGTAGATGTGAATTTATAAGCCAATACCTCAGAAAATGGAAAAACAAAAGACAGAAAAAAAAAAAAACCCACCCAAAGACAGGAATGATATATTCAGTAGAAAAATGCAAGCCAGGCTTCAGAGCTGGGAAATCAACTTCCATCTGTGGCCTGAGGCAAAAGGCATTTGCCTAGAGGCAGGGCAGGGTACAGTTGGGCATGACCCACTAGATGGGGCCCTGTGGAAACAGCAGAAGTTAAGTGTCAACTGGATGTCCTGTTCTCCATCACTGCCCAGAGAGGCTCAGGGGACGCTGGGCCTGGACACGGAGCTGTGTGTGCATGTGAATGTGTGTGCATGCACCTGTGAGCTCCTGTGCACTTTTGGGCACGTCCACTGTGGTGGGCATGGTAGCAGCTGGGAATCAAGACCAATGTCTGGGAAATAAGGGAGGAAGAGTCTGGACTGATAATCAACTGGATATGCTGGCCTATATGGAAGCATTTAGAACTAAAGCTTTCGAAATAAGAAAGCTTCTAGTTGGATAAAGTGAGATTTGGGGAGTAACTTCTGCCCATCTGTCCATCTACACATAACTGATTCTAGGATCACTGCTCACCCCTCACATCAGGGAGGAAGAGAGGGCTTCCCTGATTTAACTGTTTGGCAGCTTGTTCTGTGGATAAAGTACCTTGAGTTCAGTGTAAATTAAAATCAAAATAAACTATTGAAATGTTTTGACTTTATCCTGATGTCCTGAATATTTGATAGCCTCAGCGATAGAATTTGGAGGTGTGTAGGCTGATACAGCCTTTCTGAGATGAACAAAGTGTCTTAACAAAGTGAAGAACGTTGGTGGTGAGCCAGAAAAGTCAGTGTAGGTAGCTCGCTGAGCCTAAAAGACCGAATCTCCTTCTTATAGAAGGTTGGTGGGTTGCTTTTTCAAGATAAATGCCACAAATATGTTTTCTTCATATTCCCAGATATCTTAATTTCTCCTCCAAGCACACTGTAGAGAGGAAGAAGGAGGATGAGAAAGAGGGAGGGAAGGAGAAAGGGAGTCTGAGAACAAGAAGGTGTGTAAGGTGGGAGGATGTGGAAAATGGATTCTCGGTGATTCTAGCCATCAGATAAGCAGCGTTGGGGTGCATTTGGATTTCAAGTACCCCTTCATCTGGGTTTCTATTTGCTCCTGAATTTTTACCCACAGCCCATTGATAATATTCTTGGTTAGACTGTGGGACTTTCCCAGACTTCACACCAGGCTCATAAAACTCCCTTTTAAAATGTCCTTTTTCTTTTTTAAAAAAATAAATGTGAAAACAAAGAAACACGCCTAGATAAACAGAGAAGTACAAATGCTGTCCCAGAGCGGCGGGCCTGCGGGTTGGAGAAGCCGCTCTCTCAATGAATACGTTATGTATTAAAGCCCCCGTCCTTAAAGGGAAGGAAATGGATCGAAAGAAGATGGTGACACTTTCAGAGTTCATAACCCCTTCTGATAACACAGTGGAATTTAAAAAGCAATTTTAAACATAGGAGGAAAGAAAACTATGCAAGGGATATTTGAAGCAGAGTCAAGCGCGCAATGCCTCATGCCAAGAATAATTATTCATCGTCCCCCTAGGGCCTGTCCCCTGAAGCATGCCAACCGAGGGCCGGAAATGCCAGGGAAGACCTTTTGCACAATTGGCCATTAACTTCGTTCTTAAAACGGATTCTTGGCATTTTCCACAGGACGCACTTTGAAGTGAGCGGACTTATAGATCTTCAAAAGGTTTGGTTGTGACCGTCTTGCTTACTGTCCACTGTTCTTTCATTATATTATGTCACTTAACATCACAGGACCTAAGGTTCAGAGCTCTAATGTAGTGGAGAAAAAGTGTACCAGGCAAGGGTGCTCCCTTTTACTTTTGGAGAAGTAAACTTTAAAAAGAATATCCTTGTACTGGGTTCTCTGGTTTCCCACATGAAGAGCAATGTCTCACAGGAAGAGGGTGTCTCCCCACCCCAACCTTCCTTTCACAGCTGGTCTCCGCTCACCACTTCCTGTGCGTTCTTTAGACCTCTCCGTGCGGTGTCCCGGAGCATGTGAGTGGCTAATGCAGCCCAAAAAGGCAGCCTCTTAGGGTTTGTTGAGCATCATGAGGGCATTACCGCCAGTTTGCGCATGAGTCTTTGGCACACGTCTCTCATTCCATCAGCAACAGTGTTCTTTTTTCTTTCTTTTTTTCTTTTTTTTTTAAAGATTTTATTTATTTATTTGACAGACAGAGATCACAAATAGGCAGAGAGGGAGGCAGAGAGAGAGGGGAAGTAGTCTTCTTTCTGAGCAGAGAGCCTGATGCGGGCTCAATCCCAGGACCCTGAGATCATGACCTTAGCGGAAGGCAGAGGCTTTAACCCACGAAGCCACCCAGGCACCCTAGCATCAGTGTTCTTTATTCCAACTGATCTGTAGCCCATCCTGAAATTATTTCAGTAAGGTTTGCTCAGTGGTTCTATTTGCAACTTTGTAAGTTGCCGACATTGGGGTGAGTGGAAGGTGAGTACCACCTTCTAGAACCTTTGTCAAACCAGTCCAGCACATCTCTATGCTTTTCATAAGTTAATTGCTAACTTCCAAGGAAAAAATACCGTTTCTTACTTTCTGGTCTCTTATCAAACATGCTGAGCACGGCTTGGTTAAGCAGTAACTCTTGCTATGCAAGTAAACAGAATTCCCCACCCCACGTCCCTCTTTTCCATACTAATCGAAATGAGCGGCATGTGAGCACTGGGGAGAAAATAATCAGCAGCTGTTAATAGCATGCTGAACTGGAAGTGATTCGGTTTCTTTAATACACCTTGAGAATATTTACATCTGTAGAGGACAGAGTGTTTACAAGGGCCCCGTGCTTATTTATCTGAGGACACTTTAATGGAAACACAGTTTTATGGGCTCTGGGGACACTCTCCTGCCAGCATTTTGACCTTCAGCAATAGTGACTCTTACTTGAGTCAAAGCCTTAAGGTTGCAGTGGAGTTGGCCCTGACTTTGACTTTTTAGAAGTTTTATAAATGGCTAGCACCTCAGGAGCCAGAAGTGGTTTTGGGACTTGGTAGGGGGGTGAGGTTTGAACGCCATCCAGGCCTTGGATACGAAGAGGGCTGAGAATTCATGGCCATGTGATGGCTTTGTCCACACAAGCAGGCAGAGGAATGGGGCCACCTAGGTAGCATGACTTGGAAGTTGCCAGAAAAGCAGCCCTTCGACAAGAAGGAGGCCCCTCTCCTCACAGACCTACCTCAGAGTCTGAAATTTAGACCAGGAGATTTCTGCATTTTGGTTTGGGCATCGGCTCCAAAACATCTCCTTTAAAAATTCTACTTAAAAGAGGAATGTATTAAGGTATCAGCACCGAGACCACATACTATGATGAAATAGATATCCCCTGCAGGGTCTGGAAGGTGTGGGGACCTCAGCAAGTGTCACTGCCACCCACCTGGCTCCTGTCCAGGGATTCAGCCCTTCTTCCCTTCCCAGCCTCATGTTCCCGGAGGTCCCCAAGGAGCACCTGCTGAGAGAACCATCACTTTTGTTTTCTGGAACTTGTATTTCTCATGGTGGCTTTGAGATTAGGGTTGTAATGTTTACATTCAGATTGGATTGAGATCCTTAGGGGCCCTAAATACAGAAAGCATTACGTCATCTTCCCTTTCCTGGTTATGAAAAATTCAGATTCATCCTAGACTGCAAAACAGACCCAACAATGGCTTAACTAAGTGACGAGCACTAGTTTCTTCCATTTTTTGAAATAGAAAATGTGAAATTCTTTCAAAATCTTTTTTCTCTTCTTTTCCTGTTTTGCCAATATGCTAAGGGTGTGATTAATCTGCCCACTGGGCAATCTGGCCCCTTCTTCACTCCCAGGATCTGAGTACTATCTATGAGTCAACATACCCAAACATACTTCCTCCGCAGACCCTGTTTCTAAGGGCCAGACTCACCTCTTCAGTTGTCCAACAATCATTTCCACCCATATGTCCTGCGAGCATCTCCATCTTATCAAGTCCAAAACAGGACCCATGATCTTTTTTTCCTCCAAATTTGTTCTTCTTCTGGTTTTCTCCACCTCAGAAATTCATCCAGTTGTTCTCAAGTCGGAAATCTAGGTGTCATCCTTCACACCTCCCTCTTCGTTTTTTGGGATAGATCTCGAAGCTCCATGATTCTTCTTCCTAAATATCTGTCAGTTTCATCAGTGTTACTTGCACCCCCACTGCCACTCTCCTACCCAAGGCCCCTGAGCTCTTGCCCGGCGGAGTGCAGGAGCCGTCTTAACTACTCCTCCTGCCTCCACTCTTTTTCATCTTAAGCATCTGTTCTGTACCATGCAGCCTAAGTGGTCTTCTCATCTGATTGTGTTCCTCATTCCATTGCTTTGACAGCCTGAATGGTATCCCAAGGCTTATGCTCCTTTATGAGATGTACAAGGCTCCTGGTAATCCAGCTGTGCTTTCCGCTACAGCCCATCTCTGGCCACTTCCCACCTACTGTTCTGCAACAAAGGATCTACCAGATTCTAGTTTATTGGATTCTGGTGACTAAACAAATATTCTGAGGAAGCTCTGAAATGCTGTATTTATGCAGTCAACATCTGTAAATGTCCATGAACACAACAATCCTTTGGGCCTTTGCACACAATGTATTTGCCTGACCAATTCCTCTACGTCCTCTGGCTCCAACATCTCTTCTTCCAGGTCCTTTCCTGAGTGTCCCCAGAGAGCCCATGCTGTACCTGCTACCTTGTGTGATTTTTTTTTTTGGTCTGTCCCCCCCATAACCTATGAGCTCCAGGACTGCAGGCATTGTGTGGATCTTGTTGACATTGTTTGCCCAGTACCTAGCCCAATACCTACCACATAGCAAATGCTCAGTAAATACTTGTTGATCAAATGACTGACTATTTTAATTTAAGTTGGAAGGACACTTTTGGGAAAAGAGGCTTGCTTGTAGCTTTGGTTAAGGACTTTAAGCAGATGGGTGTTGCATCTAGTTTCTGTGTATGGGATATGTGGGGGTAGAGTACAAATTTGAGACATAAAATATAATGATAGCTCTCCCTTAATGATGTGTTCACCATGGTCAGCTTCTTTATCTATAGCACTCATGGTTATCCCCAACATGTAGATGAGAAGCGGTGTCAATAGGATAAGCAGCTTTGCCAAGGTCACTTGGTGGGTGTGGAGGGGAGTGCTGAAGGTGGAGGCCAAGCGTTCCCACTTGGATGAGCTTTATGTTCCCAGTGTTGCCTGGACTGTCTGTGTGGGGTCTGACATAATGCATGGAGGACATCTAACATTATCACAATTTTTCGTAAAATTATCACCAAGTCGTGGTCACCTGGCTTTAACATTTTGTTTGTATTATTAGTAAGGTGTCTATTGGATGTGTGTGTTCAGTATAGAGAAAGCAAGGAAATGTGATGTCAAGAGCCACTAGGCTGATTGATAGAGATAGTAGTAGCACTTGCTATTTTGAATCACTTGGCCTATTTTTCCAAATGATACCTCAAAAAAAGCAATGAAGTAGTTCATTCCCTCACCAAGTATTTATTAAGTAGAATGTAAGATGCTGTTTTATATTCTGGGTGAGAAAAAAAGAAAGAAATCAGATGGCCTTCATCTAGCAGGGTGAGAGGAGGCTAGCCAACCTTCACCAACACAGAGCAGGGAACACCAGTGCCACATACATGGGACCGTAAAGTGTGGGGTGTTCTGAGACTGAAGGCCATTTCTTTCTGGGGTGACAGGAGAAGGTGGCATACGGCTAGGTTGCCAGCAATGTTGTTCAATATTTACATGTTGATGAGCCTTTCATCTTATACAGGGCATTTAAAGCTATAAATACTTAACCAATTTGGATTTGCATGTTCATCTCATGTACAGCATGCAAACATCACAACTGAATAGAAAAATTGTGTTTGTTACTGAATCTAGCGGTATATCTGATCAGTTAAGTACAATTATTAAAATAATTCAGGTATTATTTGCATCACATCTAAAATGCTGTGTATTTTTATTAGAAGGCCAGGATTCTTAACCCAGACACTCCAGAAGCATCTGATCTTTGGACCCAGACATTAAAGCAAAAATTTGTATGTATACGTAAATGATTATCTTTCCGCTATAATTTTCATGTGATTCTTAAGAGAATAATGTTGAAAGATGTATATTTCACAAAAAGGTAAAGTGGATATTATTTATTAATTTCTCACACAAAATCCACATTTTCTTTTTTTATAATAAATATGAACAACAAAATGATTTACATGCTGTAAATTTTTTAATGTTATGATTTATAACAGATAATGGGTCTAGAATATGCTGTGGTGGCTTGGACTATGAGAAAAGTTTAAGCATTTAAGAAAAAATATTGGAGGTAAGCGATGTACTATCTAAACTGAATGATCAGGACACACCCAAATCCTTAACTCTATTCTGCCTGTGCACCAGAAATAGAAAATCAACAAAAGACCTATCAGACTCTAGGATATTGGATTCTGGTGACTTTACAAATATTCTGAGGAAGCTTTGTAATGTATTTATGCAGTTGGCTGGGGCAACCATGCTACTGGGGAAACATGACAGCCAGTTTTGAATGACAAGTTGTCTAGGGTTGGATGCTGTCTTAGTTTGGGTTCTTCCAGACATAGACTCTGAGATAAGGATTCCAGTGCAAGGAGTTTATTTGGGAGGTGACTCTAGGAGACACAGGAAGGGAAGTCAGATAGGAAAGAAAATAGAGTGAATAAACATCACGTTCTCATGTAAGTACCACTGTGGGCAGCTGGGTCTTATTTCCACTGAAGGCCAGTGTTTATCATGTGCCTCCAGGAGACCATACTCTGATGGAAGTAGTGGAGTATTTCCTCACTGACTCTCTTGGTCATTGTTGAGAGTTGCCCTTGGGAGAGGCTGCTAATGCCCCAATGCTTCTAGACTGCCTGGTGGGAGAGTAATGTGGGATCCAGTTTAGATAAAGCCCTCAGGGAAACTAAGAGGGTTGGCAGCTGGGAAGTTCTGCCAACCTGTAAGAAAGTGGCAGATGCTGAACATACAGGGGCAGGAGCATCCACAATTTCTGCTACAGATAGCTTTTACTGTGATGGCCAGGCTACTGAGCGGTGCTTAAGGTCAGAGAACCCCTGGATTCTCTCCACTGCTCACCCCCTTTGTGCACTGTAATCAGTACAGGTTATCACTCATAGGTACGTAGCAAGATGGCAGCACTCAGGCTGGAGCAGTCAGTTCCTGAGGTTGTAGGAAGTGCCGTTGTAGGCGAGTGGGTATGGCAACGGGAAGGACAGCGACATCAATATTGGTTTGATGTTAGAAATGATTAAGGCAAAGGAGTGTCCTTTTTCCTCAGCTTTGAAGTGCTTTGCACTAAAGTAGTTGGCTTATCAAAGTGCTTCAGAACTATGGTCATGTATCACATAGATATGTCTGTCCCTCCCACCTTCCCTCCTGTCCTTCCCTCTCCTGCCCTCCTTATTTTATTCAACCTTTTCCTTTCTTTCTCTTCCTAAGACCTTTTACTCAGAAAGCCTTCTCTTCTTTCAGTGTACTATTTTCCTCATCCTGTCCTTTTTGTTCTGAACCTTTGAGGACAGAGATCATATTTTATTGATCTTTGTATTATTGATGCTTAGCAGAGTTTCTGGCATAGGGTAGGTCTTGAGAAAATGTTTGTTGAATGAATACATCTCTTTGATGTACTGAAATAGAGCAGTGCAGGGGGCTGTCTGGGGTTCTTGGTGGCCAGGGCAAGTCCCCCCTGGGAAACAGCCTCTTCTTGTCTCTCTTGCCTCTCGAATCATGGGCCGCCTCCACTGTGCATGCAAAAGGAGACTCAGATTTCCAGAGTCCAAAGGAAACTGAAGTCTTCTTGGGGTTCAGCCAGCTAAAATAATCTTTCAAAATGAAAACTTCCCTCTGACAATTGGCAGAAAACACTGTTATGAAAAACTCGTGAATTATTCTATAGTTGCTATTGAAAGAAATCTTATGTCTTTGTAATAAACAACTGACAAAATTAAACAAAAATAAACAAGCAAAGAAACCACAACAATCCTGAGTTTTAATTCAATGCCATGTCCCCGATACCATCATGTCTCCCACAGGGCTCCCAACTGTGGCTAAAATGACTGGTACTTTTCTTGTCCCATTGTCTGTACACTCATGTTTATTATTATCTTTTGAGTCTCTGACAAAGGCAATACGTGTATGTTGTAGAAAATTTAGGGGCAAAAGATAATGAGGCTATGAAAATAATTTCATCATTCAGTGATAAAAATCATTAACATGTTGGTAGAAAATCTCTTCATGGCTATAACACAGATAATGTTTTACTTTATCACATGGGCGGGCAGTGGCAGCAAGAGCAGAGGACGGGCAGGGACAAACAATGTTTTACTTTATAACAAGCTGACAGTACTTATTTCGGTTTTTATTTTATTAAAAGGCAGGGATGTCTGAAAAGGGGTCCTACTGATACCATTTCCCAGTGAAGTTGCCCTAAACTGGGAGCAGAATTTTAGAAATCAAAGTAGCATGAGATACAACTTGTTGAAGCAAAACTTTTACGATGCTTCAGGAAATTCACTTGCGTAGAATAAACATTTTCTTTTTTTCATGCCACCTAGCTGCTGAAATCTGGACTAATCATTCCACTTCAGATCTTGAAGCTAGCTTGCAATGGGAATAAACTGCTCCCGGGAGGTTTTGCTTATTTCATTAACTTCTCCTCAATTATTTTTACTGAAGTATGCTAAAATAACATGTCACTGAACATTTTGGTTTATGTGATGAGGTTCAGCCAATGAAAGCACGAGCTGGAACACAGCTGTATTCGAAGGTTGACATAGAAAGGACTGAAAAGAATCTGTGAGTATTTGGAAAGCGTTTTTAGAGGACACGGAACATTTATTCAAATAGAGGGCTTAGTTGGTATGCTGAGGACGGTGCTTCAAGCCACCTGAGTCACACAGCTGTCTGGTGGAGTCTGTGATTACGTGAATACTCAGCATGGGATAGGTTACAACTGCCGTTGTTGGGTTACAATGTCCTGGCCAAAAAACAGAAGTACAGAAAGAGCCAAGTTGGGTAGTTTACATTTACTGACAAATGTAGAGTCTTCATGAGTGGTCGGAGAAGTGGCCAAGCCCAGCGAGATTCAAGGTATTTATGCTACAGATTCCAGGCAACACCTGGGGTTATAGAACAACAGCAACCATCATGACCTCAGCCACAACCACCACAAGAACATTTATTTGGAAATTAAAATAGGGACCGTATCAGTAACATTTTCCCTGTGCTTGCTTAAATAGAGATGTATACTGTATGACCATTTAGAAACTCCTGCAAAACCCACCTTGTCACCTTGCCCCCTACCCAAGAGAAAAGACCTCTAGATTGACCTTGAATGCTTCCCTATAAGAAGATGCTAGTATTTGAGCACATCATGTGTTTAGATCTTTGTTTCTAAATATTATGCACCATTAAATAAACCAACACTCCTCAGAAAAATGGATGTTTTCAGAACCAAAGAGGAGAAAGTACAAGATGGGTCTGGGTCCATCTCATTATGTCAGAAGGTAAGGAAGGCTCACAGAAAGGTAGGAATGTCTCGAAAGGACACAGGGACAGACTTTAGAGGCTCTCACTGGGCTCGTGAGAGACAATCTAAGCATCAAAATGAATGATGACCATAATGGGTTGTAATTCATTGAATTGTGTAAGAATCCCCCAAGTCCATAGTGATAATAAATAAATGGAGAATAAAAGGGGAGTTCTTTTAAGGTGGAATGCCATTTGGTAAATGTAGATAGATTCAGAAAGTCACCATTTTGTAACCATTAGAGTAAATTAGAATTATCAATGAATGCTAAAACTATTGGGTGAGAGGTTAGAGAGGAATAGGATAGTCACATGGTCCCAAAGTCTTTCTCATACATGACTTATGAACCACAGGGGTAAAAATGATAACTTTATAGTGAAGACACCTGGAAGACCCCATATCAATCAACCCAGCAGTCAAAGTTTACATCATCCATCGTGGGAGAAACTAACACACAGCTCTGGTTTGTAGGCCCTTAGAGCATCTCTTACCTCGCATCTCTGTCCAATATGCATAACCTGAATCTAATTCAAATTGAGGGACAACTCGCCTGAAATCTTCAAAAGTGCCAATGTCATGTAAGACAGAAAGGTGGAGGAAGTACTCCAGACTAAGGAGATTAAAGAGATAGGACAACTTAATGCAGCACGGATTTTGGACTGAATTCTGGATCAGGGGAAAAACCGATGGGAAGGCATTATAGAGGCAATTGATGAAATCTGAATAAGGCCTATAGATTAGAGAACCTTGTCAAGTCAAAGTTAATTTTTCTGAAATTTTTATTGTTTATCGTAACAGAAGAGAACGTTCTTAACTCTGGAAGATGCATGCTGAGGGATTTTGGTACAAAAAGGCAGGAGATCATCTGCTAACTCTCCAGAGGTTCAGAAAAAAAAAAATCTAATTTTTAAAAATTATAGTGCATAAACTCTACATAAAGTACATAAAATGTGTTGTAGATAAAAAAGGATGATAAAGCAAATGTGGCAGTGTTAAAATTGTGAATCTGAATAGAAGAGGTATGGGAGTTCTTTGTACTATACTTGCAATTCTTATGAAATGAATTCACAGTGAAAGTTAAAAGAAAAGCAGGTTACGAATATTGCCACAGTTTTCAGGGGAGGTAGGCCAGAAAGTCAACCCTGCCCTTCTGTCTTGGCAGACCAGCTGTGTGTCATCGCTTTGTCCTGCCATGGCTTCCTTTATTTTGGTTCTTTCTACAGCTTTTGCTTTGGTGCCTCCCTCCTCCTACCTAGCAAGTAACTCCCTCTTCTTTGGATTCCAGGTGATAAGTGAGGGCCGGCCTTCCCTCCTCCCTGCCCACTTGCTTTTCACCATATTGTTTCTTACCACAAGGCTTTTTACCTTCCTCTTCATGCTGTGGGCGGCCATAGTTAGGCTACATGGTGTTGCTGAGAAGGTCCATCTCTTCTGACCTGCTGCTTGAGTGGACAGGCCTTTTGTTTTCCCCACCAGAAGCACTGTCATTTAGGTGGGTAAAGAATGACTTCTTCAGGAATTACCAGACAATCTTACCATGTGCTTTTCTCTTTCTCAAAACTATATTCTTAAAAATTCAAGACTTCAAGGGCCACCCAAGTCTGGCAGAGCGTTTGTTTTAGTACTTTTACCTCTTTACTCCCTCTGCCCATTAAGTTGAGGGCCCAACTGTAGACCTTAACGAAATTCTACCACTCTCTCATGAGTTGGATATGAGATCAACTATTATGTAAGGATAACTCTTTCACACTGAGGGATTTTGATCCTCTTGGCTTTAAGACAATTAGCGAAAGTACTATAACTAAGCAAGACCTGAAAAATGCCAAGTTTTGGTTTATGTGCCTGATGGGCTATGGTTTTCATACTAGGATTTCCTGGTTCTTTTTTTTTTTTTTTTTAAACTTGTGCCAGGAAGAGGAATTTGATGGAGCTTATGGACCCTCTAAGACTTTGTTAGGTTATGTAATTATTTTATCAGGAAGCAGGGTTGTAGATATTGCTGCAATTATTCTCTTTTTCCTAAGGCAAATGTATATAAGGCAGGGACTTGATGATCGTGCGGTAACCACCAGAGTATTTCTATTCATGACATGCTATGTTTAGTAGCATTACCAAAGTCCCTGCCTTCCAAACACTTTGCTTTCTTATTTTACATTTACATCAGTGAACTGGTAGTTCAACCCCACTTGCTGAAGGTCATTCACCTAGTCTTGCTGAAAATAAAGTACTCCTGTGTTTACATCAGGTAGTGGGAAAAAAATCCATGGAAAGTAGCTAACAGATCGGAGTACTTACTGGTCTCCTTAAACCTCCCACAGTCCTCCTTTTTATTTAGAACGCTAGTAAGCGAAGCATCTTTCAGAGGATAAGAACTCTACTTTTGTCCTTAACCAAAATAAGGACCAGTCATTAAAAACTGTATCACTATTTGCAAATGTTCAGCTTTTGAAAACAATGTTATGGTTAAAAAAAAAAAAAGGGACAGACAGCCCTTTAAAACAATCATGACCACTGTAAGTTACTCAGCTTTGATAATTTCTTCTTTCTTCATATAGCCTTGACCTTGGCTGAGAGAATGTGATTTATAACATAAGTGAATGTCAAGAGGGCAAAAACTAGGTCATACATGTTCTGAGCTTGCCACTCTCTGTTTTAAAATATAAGTCATACAACATTTGTATTAAATAAATTAGAACTTTTGTGTATATGGTTAGTTGCTTTATGGAATTATTTTTTAGAATATGTTTATAAAATGTCTATTTTCTATATTATGATTTTAAAATTATCCTTTAAAAGTTAATTTAAAAATGAAACATACACACACACACACACCCACACACACACCCACACACACAAGGTTAAAAAAATAAAATAAAACATATTAAGACTTAACACAAGAAGCAGTGGTCCCTGGGCCATCCTTTCTCATCCCTGGGTCTTTTCTCAGGGGCAACCACTTTTATCTCTTTTAGTTGTTTCTTATATTAGTCATTGCTAGTCCCTAAATATGGTTTTTATACTGTTATTTCTTTATTCTGATGGGATAGATGAGGATTCAGTTAATATCCACATCCTTCTCACCATTTATCCCAGTACCTCAATATAGTCATACCTAACTCTTTGTGTACTTTCATTATTGGATTACTCTGTTACTTTAAGAAGTATGTGCAGACCTTTGTTTCTTTTTGTATTCAGTTTCAGGACTGTTTTTGTAATTTGTAGGGCCCAATGGAATATAAAAATGCCGGGGCCTTGTTTGAAAGTTATCCTGAATATCAAGATGATGACACAAGATCATTAAATCCTTCTTGGGGCCATTCCAGGCATGGGCTGTGTGTGACTGTATAGGTTGTACATTCCACCTTGGTTTTCACCCCATCTTATTCTTCAGCTCCCTTTCTTCTCTTTGCCTCTACTGTCATTTCTTCTTACTTTTATTTTTAATTTATTTTAGTTTTTTAAAAAGTTTTATTTCTTTATTTTAGAGACAGAGTATGTGTGAGTAGTGGGGGTAAAGGCAGACAGAGAAAATCTCAAGCAGACTCACCACTGAGAGTGGAACCTGACAAGGGGCTCAATCCCATGGCTCCAGGATCATGACCTGAGCCAAAATAGAAAGTCTGATGCTTAATTGACTGAGCCACCCAGGTGCCCCCATTTCTTCATACTTTTAAAATATCAAGATTAATAACCATAAATAATAATATCTAAGTTGAGCATTAACATTCAGTGCATTATTGTGACTCTTGCAGAACCAACTAAAACTTTATATTTTCTTTCTTGTGTATCCTTTTGTTTTTCCTGGAGTTTCTAATTGCTTTTACTTTTGCCTTGTCCTTTTACCTTTATCACATTCTCAGTTTTAACAAACTTTCCTCAGTCTATTTAAATATCTATTCAATCTGATTTTCTTCCCCAGACCTTCCCCAATCGCAAATGAAGGGTCATGCCATCCTGCCTCCTCCTTTTCTAATCCGGACTTAATTCTCTCCAGGCTGGCTTCCTGCTGTGTGATTCTGGGACTTTTCTTTATTGTTTCCCTGGTTTGGTTTCACTGCTTCCTAGTTCTTGAGATTTGATTCATCTTGTTTTATCCTTTGCATGCTCTAATGCCTCCTCAAATAACTTTTAGATGTAGTGAATGTGGGAAGAAATTGCTGAGTCCTTCCATTTCTAAAGATGTCTACATTTTATGCTCACTTTTGATTTGTAGTTATGAATAGAATTCTAGGTTGAAAATAATTTCTCTCAGAGTTTTGAGAGTATTGTTCATTGTTGTTGGCATTCACTTGTTAATGATTAGAAGACAAACTGATCCCTTTTATTTCATACTGAGCCTGATTTTTCTCCCTGTGAACAATTTCCTTTTCATCCTTGGTGTTCTGAATTTCACAATGTTGCATGCAGGTGTGACACAAGTGTGGATCCTTTCTTATTACTCTAGGCATGCGGGAGCATTTTAAACATGGGATTGCTATCTTTCAAGCTTTAGAAAATTCTTTTGAATACATTTTTTGATAATTTCTTCCTCTCTGTTTTTCCCTCTTTTTGAACTACTGTTAAGTGGATCTTGGACCTCTTGGACTCATTCTATACATCTATTATCTGTTATCTCGCTTTCATCTCTCTTTTAGTTATTTTTAGGAAGATTTCCCAATTTACCTTCCAATATTCCTTTTAATTTATCATGTTTTTTAATCTTGAAAAATTTCATTTCTCTCTAGTGTTTCTTTTCATAGTATTCTGTTTTTGTTTTATGAATACAAAACCTCTCTAATGAATACACAAATGAGAGTATTCAAATTATTCCTGAATACTTCATTGTATTTTTGTTTTGTTTTTTTAAATTTACTTATCCTGGTCCTTTTTTCCCCCACTGATGGAGGCTTACATGTTGGTGATCCTTGGCTGAACTTTTTAACTTTTTAGATGAAGCAGTAAAAGCCCAGTGCCAAGTGCTATACATGTGAATGGCATTTGTGAATTGTTGGTGTTTGCATTAGGGTGGTTGATGGTCATGGAATATTTTTACTGGGAGATTTCTGTATACTAGAATCCATAGTTCTTTCTTCTGTAGTGGGATGAAATTCTAGATTTGTTTTGCTCGGAGATATTTTCATGGTTGAAAATTAGTGTATATGAAATTGACTCCTTCTTATAATAACTTTCAATTATTTATTCACTTGTCTCCCCAGGGCTCCCTCCTCTCCCCTCTGCTTTCCTGGTTTGGTTGCGCTGTCTCTCAGGTGCTGTCCTTCATGGTCCTGATATTTCTAGGCACTGAGCCTCTGGAGTTCTATCTGGAAGGCTGCCCTCCTGAGCTCAATTGCTTCATATGTTTGCTTTATTTCTCTTTCTGTCCTGCTCCATCATTTCCATCATCTCCACAGCTTCTCACTCCCATAAATTCCTTTAACTCTCTTCTCCCTCTTCTTTTCTGTATCATTGTTGGCTTATAATCCCTTTAATCCCTTCAGTTCTTTTTTTTTTTTTCCCTGTTATGTGAGATCTTAGGAGGAGGCTGTAGCCTGCTGTATTTTTGAGGAAGTCGTAAATCTTTCTTTAAACTGCCCATGGCATCCGAATGTGTTGAAGATGGTCTTGTCCAATATTTACCAACTGCTTTCATGCAAAATGCTGTTTTATTCTGGTCATACCTCTCACTTTGTAGAGTTGGAGAAAAATCAATTTAAATTTATGTAGGAAAATCATATATATATATATGATTATATAATATCTATCTATGTTTCTGTGTATCTATCTATCATTATATGCATAGGAAAACCATTTCTGCTAGATAAGAGAAGAGAAGTGATTGAAATGGGCAGAGCCTGTTAATGGAGTTTCAGAGAGAAGGTAAACATGGCCATCTTTGGAATGGATAGGAGTTTTTGTTGTTCTTTTTAACCAGCAGAATGTTTAAAAAGTGTGTGTGTGTGTGTGTGTGTGTGTGTTTAAAGTGGCTTCAGACTAATAGGTATTCTCCAACTCATGAGATCTCCTTTCTTTTCATTATTTTAAAATATATTTGAGATTTACCTTTTTTCAAACGTGTAAATAGGTTGTTTAGTAAAGTACGTTTTTTTCATCCAGGGTTTGGGGCAAACACTGCAAGAATCATGCATAAAATGAGGGAATTTGTTCAACTGCCCCCACATGCTTAGAGTACTTCTTTACTACTCAGCAGTTACATTGGTGATTTACACCTGCTTAACCACAGCTCCTTCTCCTTATGGGACAGAGTCTTCTTAAGTGTAAGTTTGAACATTAGCCTCAGAGGTATCTCTAAGCTTTCAGAGACCTTGTTAACACCTTGCATAAATTTCTGTCTGTAGCATTTCAGGAATTTCCATATGCAGATTTTTACTTCCAAGAAAAGCAAAAGTGCCTACCAGTTCTTAAAGACCTCTCTGCTTCTCCTCTAATTGCCCAGCAGACAGTGGCAATATCCAGCAAGTATTGCCAAGCATTTAGTGTAAATGTTGGGACATTAGTACTCTAGCCTCACAGTGGGATGATAAGAGAAATGGCTGTGACATTTGAAAATGTGTGACCTGTAATAATGTCCATGGGCACTCGATCTGAATATTGGGAGATAGGGAATAAATAGGTCCATTGAAAACGGAACAGGAGAAAATGAAATGAAGTTAAAGAAGTTTAATTTGGCTAATGATAAATCTGTTAGATGGTTTAGTTATTGGTTTTTGTTATTTTTTTAAACAAACATACAGCATTTACTAGCTGTCAGGCAGTATGCAAATATCTTACTGAATTATTCCCATTTGACAGGTATTATCATCTATAATTTACAAAATGGATGGAAATGGATGCTCAAAGAAGCTGTAAGAAGAACTTTCTATGATTAATAAGTGGCAGAGCTGCCACTTGAATCTGGTTTGAGAACCTAGTCTTTTCATGGGCATCTTGCCTGCCTCACTTTGTCTCTGTTGGCAACCTTTGTTTGATTTGTTCTTTGCCTGGAAAACCCTCTTTTACTTTCTGAAATTCAGTTCCTCTTCTAAGTCCTAACATAAATACCAGCCAGCATAATGTCTGTATAGATAGTAGAATCTCAATCAACGTTAATTACCTACCATATTTTCTATGAGAATTTCCCCAACTGCCATCTTGGTGTTAATTTTTCTCTTTTGAGTTCCTGTTCTATTTTGTTTATCTTTCCACGCCATTCACCACTGTTTATGCGCGTGTCTGTATCCCCCACTAGAATGCAAGCTGTCTGAGGTCAACAGGTGGATTTGACTTTCTTTCTGTGTAATCCTCATAGGAGGACTTAGTATCTTCTACATACTTGACCTTAATGGGCTCATGTTAAGGCAGGACCAGATCATCCTAACTATGGGTTTGATCTTTATGATCCTGTAAGATAAGTAGGGCCTAGTTGTATAGATATCATTTCTGCCTGTTTTTTTTTTTTTTTTTAAATCATTCAGTTTTCTGGGAGAAATAGAAGACTCAATAAAAGCTATAAGACTACTCAGAAAAAAATGAATATTTACCAGATTCTAAGATATTTGAAGGCAGGGACCATTTTAGGTTCATCCTAATGCCCCACTCAGTAACTACACATTGCCTTGCACATACAGTAGAGATTACTGGCATACCTCACTTTATTGTGCTGTGTTTTATCGTGTTTTGCAGATATTGCATTTTTTACAAATTGATGGTTTGTGGCAACCCTGCATTGAACAAGTCTGTCTGCACCATTTTTCCAACAGTGTTTGCTTACTTTGTGTCTCTGTGTCATATTTTGGTAATTCTCCCAGTGCTATTTGCTAGAGTGATCTGTGATTAGTGATTCTAACTTGCTGAACGCTCAGATGATGATTAGCATATTTTAGCAATAAAGTATTTTTAATAAAGGTAGGTATACTGTGTTTTTAGGCATAATGCTATCGCACACTTAATAGACACTATAGTGTAAACTTAACTTTGATATGCACTGGGAAACCAGAAAGTTCATCTAACTCCACAGTGCTATTTGCCTTATTGTGGTGTTCTGGAACGCATCCCACAGTTTCTCCTAGGTATGCCTGTATTTGAAACTGTGTTGACTGGTAAGCCAAAGGCAAAAAGTTATGCTCCAAGACAAGGCTAACCCATGCAGGGTGAAGCATACCTTGAAATAAATTTCATCCTGCTGACACCACCTCATGCTGACCTCTTGAAAGTCTGGGAATTCCTAAGCTGTTTTAAGTAGGATTCTTTTTTCTTTTTTTCTTAAATGTTTGCGTGAATTCTCTTCAGTCTTTCATTCTCACTTCCTGCAGCAATTTTCATTCTTATCCTTTGCTGTAATTGCTGGTTATTAAAAGTCTGTGTGAATGTGTTATGAAACAAAATTGTATTGTACGAATATTCTTATCCTGGAGTTTTTCTTTTCTGTGTTGCTGTGAGAAATCTCTTTTTTACCTCCTGTCAAGTCTCTAAAGGGATTTTCGCAGCTAATTTGGGATAATAAAGGCATTCTTACTGTAATGCAGCTATTCTTGTTAATATATATGTATTTCAGTGGCT
The DNA here is from genome assembly GCF_002288905.1 of Enhydra lutris kenyoni. Lineage (NCBI taxonomy): Eukaryota > Metazoa > Chordata > Mammalia > Carnivora > Mustelidae > Enhydra > Enhydra lutris. The sequence goes on along the minus strand of NW_019154155.1, from coordinate 4,602,057 downwards.
TGTATTTAAGCCTGCCTGAACTGAATGAAATTTCCCACAGAATGGCTTTTAAAGAATGACTTCATTTCATGCCTCTTGATGGTTCTGCCCAACATCTACCCATTCTCTAAGTGACCCTACAACTCAGCCTTGACTTCTTCACATAAAACAGCTCCTCTAGGGCTTTCTGGTTTGTTCACTGAGGTAGAAATTGCAGACACTGAGAAATCAGAGGTCAAAAATTGTCAAGGAAAACACAAAGCTGTTTGGTTTAAAGGTCATCTTTGTGCCTGAAAGCTAAATAGACAGTGGAAAACAGAAAGTTAATCAATGTTTTACTTTGAGAATGCTTTGCTTGGCCATTTGAAATAAATATCCATTAAACACATGAAACACACCTAGTTGACCCCCTAGATCCTAAGAAATCTATTGCTGTTGATTTCGTTCCTTTGTTTTCTTTATGAAGGAATCACATATGCTTGCTTAGTGTGACGTGTCTCTTCCCTTCCCCTCTTCACCTGCTTTTGTTTCTGTCCCTATTCTCAGGAACACCCCCACCCAAGGGATCTTCCTACCTTCTTAGGTCACTTCCCTTTTAAAGAAATGATTCTTTCCTTGTGTAATGATTAATTTTATGTCAACTTGGCTGAACTTCAGTGCCCAGGTGATTGGTCAAAAACTACTCCAGATATTGTTGTAAAGGTATTTTGTAGATGTCACTGACATCTACAATCAAGTAGCTTTGAGTAAAAGAGATTATTCTTGATAACATGAGTGGGCCTCATCTAATCAATCAAAGGCCAGAAGAACGAGAACTGAGGTTTCCTGGGGAAGAGCAAAGGCTGGCCCATGACTAGAATATGAATGCTTGCCTAAGTTTCCAGCTACTGGGCTGCCTATAAATTTCAGACTTGCCCCATAATTAATTGCATGAGCCCATTCTTTAAACTAAATCTATCCCCTTCCCTCTCTGAATATCCTTAAGTTTATATCTATGTTTCCTGTTTGTTCTGTTCTCTGGAGTACCCTGATATACCATATTTCAAAGGTCTAAACATGCCACCACACATGCTGTCACACTAACTTTGATAGTGTAGCAGGAAAGTGATCTTTATTAATTTTGGCTATATACTTCCTCTGAAGGAATGATTTGTCAATGTCGTCTGTGTAGTCACTGCCCAGGCTGCTCACATAGCTTCTCCCATGGGTGCTTTCCTGTATACTTGGCCATGCCCTACTTACTTACTCCTCAGTGGTTGTCCTGAGTGCCTACCACACATATACCATTCTCTGACTATTTATTGTTCACTTTTTCTTGGCCCTGTTATGGAGACCAGAAAATAGGAGTGAGGAAGGGCAATTGTGAGAAACACTGCTATTGTCCTATTGCTTCTACTTTTTACCTGAAGGTCATTTATTGAAGTAAATGGTTTTCAAGAGTGGAAATTTGAAAAGTGCAAGGATGTATTCTCCAGGTGTCCTTTCTTTTAAATGAATATGTTTTAATAAAATATGAACTTTGCAGAATTATTGGGGGTAGAATACACACTATAATTCACCAGATTGGAAGAGTTCAGTGGAAAAATCTCATGAGAGGTGGCTTTTCCTCCTCATGAAGTCTATAAAGCACTCAACTCAATGAGGGACCTTCTGCACAAGCACATAGAAAGGACCAGAAGGAAACAGAATGTGGCTGGGGGGTGTGACATGCTGTTCAGAGGTGATGTAAGTGATGGTCAAGTGGAGACTACCAGATAAAAAGGGGTTTCCTGGAAGAAGTCTGGCCCTGATGATCTGGCCACTCTTTGTTGAACAGCTGAAGGCAGAGCTGGAATGTTCTAAGACTCATCTCTGCCAACTGGAACACGAAGGCTCATCAATGTTTCCATTGCACATCAAAGGAAATTTGGAGTAGAATAGCTGTCCTTCTAAATTGAAGTTAAAGAAAAATAGGATTTTATTTCAAGAAACTTTTTTTTTCCCCAGCTTTGCTGGTATACACCTCGTCTATAAAGACAGAGATACTTTTAGCTCTGTCCAAGAATTCTAAGCTTGTATTGTTTATACTTTACTGTCACGTTACTTTTTAGTTATCTTCTTGGCTTGCTGTCCATACCTCTGAGCTCTAAACTTTATTCACCATTTTTTCCCCCTCTAAACTTTCTTTCATTTGCTTACATTTCCCTAGCAATTGTGTGACTGACTTAGTTTTCTCAAATTTCCGTCTGGATAATGGGAGGTGAAATTCATGTCTTACCTGACTTCTTTCTGAATCTTGACCAATTTTTATGAAGTTGAGTAAGTGTGGATTCAGCCAACACCCTTTAAGAAATGGAATATCTTCCCAGGCCTGGTAGGAGTTTAGGAGTCAGACAGCATTTTAAATCTCAGCCCCACTCTTTACCAGCTCTGTGACCTTAAGAAAAATCAATTCATCAGCTTCTCAGTTTTCTTACATGAAGAAACAGGACAAATGTCTATCATGCACACTGAATAGAAGAACAGATAGAAAAACAGGCAAGAAAAATAAATTCACGTTATATGAGTTCTAAAGAATTTTTACCTCTTCTTTTTTTTAACCTTTCTTCTCCTTTTGATCTCATAAGAGTAATAGATGATAGACAACTAAAGTTGTTTTAGTCTTGTTATATTATTTAGTCTGAGGAGAAAAAAATCTTCTGGAACTTTAAATAAAATTAAATTGAAGGGTCTTTACCATTTGTGAGTGTCACCATGGAGACAAAAATTGTGTGGTCACCATGGCGACCTTTATCAACTCTTTCCATGTGGAATTATTACTGTATAAAATTAGATATGGCTGCTGTTATGAGAAGACACAGTATAAATAAGTTGAACTATCTTGCTGACAATGCCTACTGAGTTTGGTATCTTAGTGTAGTTCTAAAAGTGTTATTAAATGGTAAGTTGACACCCTGATACGTTCTCATGTGGCCAACTTTTGGCTCTCAGCACTTTTACTTCTGAACTGGTAGAACATCCTCAGATGGAACTATTCCTTGTTTCCTCTTTACTACCTTCCCTCATTCAAGGCAGCTTTACTTTGTTTTTTATGGCTACCTTTGCTGCTACCTCTTGTTTCCATGATGGATACTCTATGAATTCACATGCCTTTGTAAAAATTAGAGTCACATGACTTTATAATAGCTCACATATATAGGTAACAGTAGTTAACAGCCGTAATTTTATTTTTTTTAGAGATATATTTATTTATTTTTTAGAGTGAGAACACATGAGTGGGAGGGACAGAGGAAAAGGAAGAGAGACTCTCAAGTAGACTCTGCACTAAACACAGAACCTGACATGGGGCTCAATCTCACAACCCTAAGATCATGCCCTGAGCTGAAACCAAGAGTCAGACACTTGACTGACTGTGCCACCCAGGTGCTCCAGTATTAATTTTATTTTAGATAATTGTTTTTGGGAAGAAATGATCCCTCTTCTATAACATGCTAAGATGTATCTCATAACCTACCACAAGTTATGAATTTAAAATGAATCTATATTTAGAAATAAATGATTCCTAAATGTAATAGGCTATTATGTTATCCAAACGGTGTATACAATACCCACAGTGTGTATATTAAAGTCCAAGCACCCTAGTTCATCAACTCTTAGATTCCCTGGTGTCGGATGATCTCCTGAAGATGGCGATGGCTTCCTGGGACTCAAGGAGTTAGTGTGTTGATGGAGGTGGGCCAGGATGGGAGAATATGTGACAAAGAGTTAAAGGAGACAGGAAGGGTATGGGGAACAAGGGGCAGGCAGGAACAGTGAACACTTTTGGAGAGCTCTGAGGGACATAACTTGTTTTCAGATTTTCCCTGGTTGCAGAATAAGACCCAAAGTTTGAGTTAGATAAGAACCTCTGAACACTGTGTAGTAAAAACAGTTTGTGGTCAGATTTAATATTTCAAAGCAGAATGGGGATCTCTTCAGGTACATCTTTTCATACATTGTCTAGCAACGCTCAAAAGATGCTGTGCTTGAGTAGAAAAATAAACTCTGGATTATTGGTCTTGTGAGCAAAACGACTTCTCAAGCCCAGTGTTCCTCAAAGGAATGAATGTAAACTCTTTGTGGCATACCCCAAAGGTAATGGCAGACTTCCCCACGTGGTGTACTGATCAGATTTTTGGGATTCTTCTGGTGGATGTGACATCTAGTTGGCTGAATTGAATGTCTTCTGCAAATTTAAGGACTTGCGATCTCAAGCCAAACCCGGTCCTTAGGGTCTGGGGATTGTTTTTCCTGGGCACAATGTTGACCTCTTATTTCTAAGAAAAACATCTTTGAAGAGCTCTTTGGACATTGAAATAGCTCTACAAAATAACATTTTGGTGCTTTAAAGTATAAACTAACCAGAAACACATGATTTCAGTTTCCCATAAATCAGAGGGTTTTGCCTAAGAGAAAAATGCATGGTGAAGCACATCACGGATAAACAGTTTAAGGTGGTAATCTGGTTGCACAAGTAGGTCAAGGATTGGGGAAGGTGACATGCAAATTTGCATTCAGGTGGTGCAGGTAGGGGCACATTAGCATCAGCTCACAGCTGGTGAAAGACAGGACACCAGCAATGTTGTGTTAAGGTGAGAGGGTGGCCCTTGGTTTCTTTGTCCTTCAACAAAGGACTGTCTTTGACATGAGTTGTCTAATGTGAACTTTTATTGGGAATACTTGTAGAGAAAATAAGTCTAAGTTATTAAAAATTCTAAATTTAGGATTTATTTATGGGAATGAATTTTTTGAACTCTTCAAATAATCTCGTTTACTTATTAACCTATTGTTCACTCCTTGTCACCTGCATGAATGGACTGATAAGAGAGATTTACAGCCAGTGTATATGAACAGAACTTTTGAACTGAGTAGATTTTGGAAGACACTGCCACGATTTAAAAATATGCTATATTTGATATTCTTGGCATTGTAATTGGTATTATTTGTGAAACAAGTTTTTTCTAAGGGAAGCCTTTGATGAAATGATCACAGCATGTGAATTCATAGGGTCTAAATGAATTTGGCTTGATTCTACGTCTAAAACAGTCACTTGCATTCAGGTTGTGGAATTTGTTGAGAATTTCTTGACTCTTACCTAGGTCGGGGGCTTTTTTGAGAAGCTAGAGTAAAGGAATGAGGGATCAAGTGTTGAGTGTCTTCTATGTGCTGTTGTGCTTTTAAACGTGTCCTTACAGAAGTCTTTTAAGAAAGCTTATTATCTTGATTTTACATTTGAGGAAACTAAGGCTGTGGAGATTAACATCATTTAACCAAGATCCACAGTGATGATCATTTTCCTATTTGGAAATGAGCAGTAGTGTCCAGGATTGGAAAAAGCTCTGGCTGGATCAATTTACAGTTTATCAGATCTGCAAAATTCCATTGCTCTCTTCTCCAAGGCTGACAGCTGGGATGGAAACTGAAGATGCATAAATTAGAAGCCCAAAGACCAATCCTCTTTTTTAATTAAAAAGAAATTCAGAGAAACCCAGATATTTAAATTTTTTTTTTTCTTTTCTATCATGTGAGTCCTGGTGTTGGTAAAAAGCATGAAGATCAGCCGAAAGGGTCAGTTTGCTTGTTCGGGAAATAAGGAGTCTGGGTAACAACAAGATAAGCAACATCAGAAGTAGCAAAAGAAGTAACAGCAAAATAAATAAAATAAGAAAGGTAAACAAAAATTAAACGAAGGACAGAACTTTATGTACATTTCACCTCTTAGGGATAAGGAGTTCAGAGGATAATGTGTTACTATGTAGCTAATTACTGTAAGTGCGCAGATGGTATTTCAAGTTGATCAAACTTTTTAAAATGTCCTCACCCTCAGAGAAAGCTGGTCCAGTTGTCCTTCTGGTGCCTGGAGAGTGTGTTGCTAGAGTCTGGCGGGAAGGACAGGGCAATCTGTGCTTGGTGATGGCAATGTTTCCCAAGTGCTATTCCTCAGTCGTGGCAAATTCATCCATTTGGCATGTGGCTGTTGGGCAACAAGTAATGTCTTTCCTCCCATGATGAAAGGTAGACCATTTGTTGGTTAATATTAACAAATGTCTCTAACCAGAATGGGATTGGATAGGTGGGGTTTAGAAACTTGTGAAAAATTTCTAGTCAAAACCGCAGTCTTCATCCACGTTCAGCGTCACTGAGAACTGTCACTGAGTCCTCTAAAGACTGTGGCAACGACAGACAAGGTAGGATGGAAGTCCTGTGGCCCTCGACTGTGGCTTTGACACTTTACTATAATATGTGATGCAGCATACGCTAAAAATGATACTCCTGGGTGATCGTCTTCCTTTTTTATTTTTTAAATTAAAAAAATTTTGATCATCTTTTTTTAACCTTGAAATATTTGAGTATTTTTAGATGCATAAATTAGGTTCTTAAGGCTGCCACATTTTTTTTTTTTTTTTTTTTTTTTTTTTTTTTTTTTTTGTTAAACTCAGATTATTTGTCAAAGCCTACATTCAACCTGGGCCTTCTGCACTGGTTCGAATAAAGCAACGGCAGGAGGAAACAAACAAACCGTATCTTTGGCTCTTTTGGTGCCTTTGCTCTCTGAGTCTGTTGGACTCTGACCATTTTTTTTTTTTTTTGACCTAATATTTTAGAGTACTTTGGTGCCCTGAAAGGGAGCAAAATTGTGGAGGGGATTTCATCTTACTTTGCCAATCCCATCATAAGTATTGTACCTCTTTTATGTTTAATTTATTCTCCCAGAGATGAAGCTTTTTAGTCTGTCCTCCGCCTTCCCTTCCCAAAGCAGGATACCTTCAGAGTGGGTTTAACTCTTTCAGATGACAGAGTTCAGTGAGACCTTTCCACTGTTTCCCCACTTAAATGATCTCTTTCCCATTTCTGTTGGCCTTTTGACTGTTTATTTATTCTCATCTATGGGAAAGGCAGATGCAGAACATAGGGCTTTGGCGATGGGGAGGGCAGAGGCGGAGGCGGTGGCATAGGCCTCGCCAGGGGAGATGACCCAGTGATACATGATGCTTGGAGATCTAAGAAGATATCTGGTGGGAGCAGGGTGGAGCACAGTAGCAGTCTGGAGGCTCTGGGATGGAGAGAGCGGGATGTGGCTGTCTATCTGGGAGAACCCGAGGACAGCTGAAGCAGAGAGAGAGGGGATGGGAGGGAGCCCCAAATGAGGCCGAAGAGCTGGGCAGGCAGCATGTGCAAGCTGGGGTTGTGCACCCACTGTTTTTCTCTCTTGCTGGAAGGCCAGCTCCTGTGAGAGCGTTGTCCAGGGCCTGCTTGTAAACAAGTGAGCTTTATTCAGGAGGTTTACCCATAGTTTTTGGGACAGTTTGCTTCCAGAGACATTTCCAATCCAAGCACCAGGAAATTTGCCCCGAATTTTGTGAGCAGTTCTAAGCCTTGCAGTGGCAGCTCTTCCAACCACACAGTGTCTGATGGAGGACAGTTGAATGTAGAGACTCAAAGTCTCAAGGTTTGAAAAGAGAACCTCAGAGGCTAACACTGTGTCCACTTGATTGTAGCATAACAATTAGCATTTCGGGGGGGCAGCTTTCATGGGGAATCATAAATGAGGGCAAATTTAGGATAAACTGTTGATCAGATAGAGAGTCATGAAAAAGTTCCTGAACTTCTCACCATTTTTCTCCAATCTCTTTCATATGCCAAGCCCTTCCCCAAAGTCCAATATCTTATAAACTATTAGAAGAAAAAGCCACACATCAGAGAAAACCTTATGGAAGAGGTGATTCTGTCTGTCTATCATCTATCTATCTATCTATCTATCATCTATTTATCTATCATCTATCTATCTGTTAATCTATCTATTTATCTGTCATCTGTCATCTTGAGACAGGATTAAAAGACCACTATGGGACCGCTATTAAGAGTCTAGGAAATTTTAGGTACAGGTACTAAGAGTCTAGGAAAATTGTCTTCTGAAAAGAAAGTCACTAAGAGGCAAAGTTTATCAGGTTAATCTGCAAAACTGCTTAAAGATTTCTCTTTAAATTTAATCCAAATTTGCTGATCCCAATAGGAAGTGGACAAAGAATCATATAAGGACAGATGTCCCCACAATTATCCATATATTTTTAGGATCACATTCTACATGATGTATTGGGTATTTATAGATATTGTATTAGTAAATGAAAATTTCTTTTTTTAAGTAAATTTGATTTTAAAGTATTTAAAGCATACACATAAGTATGGGAACATGCAGAAACACAACATTTTGTCACATCTTTTTTAAAGGAAATAAAAAGAGAGGTACAGTTGAATGCCACTAGTTCTGGCTCACCCCTCTGGCAGTCTGATTTCTCACCTTTTCCTATAGAGGTAATCACTACCCAGAAATAGGTGTGTATTATTTATATCTGTGGTTTAACACCTTCACTGGAAAGCAAATACTACATTCCTCTTTGCATCTCCACCATATATGTATAAAATTAAAATAATATATATGGTATTACTTTGAATATTTAAAGAGTACCCAAATAGTACCCTACTGTACAGTTTATACGCTTTTGCACTACTTTTTTTGTTTCACTGTTACATTTTCAGGACCTAGCCATGCAGATACATGTAGATCTAAATTCATTTTAAGTGATCTTTTTTATGCCATTGTAAGAACATGTCAGAATTTACCCATTCCCAGTTGATTTTCAAATGTATCAAGGTATGTTTCAGTTGTTTCCAATATTTTCTCTGGTAAAGTAGGGCAAAGAACATTCTTTTCCATGTCCCTTTGGGCACCCGTGTGGAACTCCTTTGGGGTCATACCGAAAAGTGGGATTGTTGGGTCTTAGGTAATGGCTTCTTTACCTCTAGGAGTTATGACCAAATTGCTGTTAAATGTGTTTGTACCAATCAGTGCTCCCGTGAACCTATGAACAAGGTGTAGAGTCCTCACTTCTCCACCTTCTAGCCCTCATTTGGTATTTCCAGACTTTATATATTTGCTTGTCTTATGAATGTCAAATTGTGTTTTGCTTTACCTTTCATTTTTCTGAGGACTATTGAGGTGGAGCTCCCTTTCATATTTTTTTTTTTACAATTTAGATGTCCTCTTCTGTGCTTTGCCTTTTGACATCTTTTGCTTATTTTTTTTCTTCTTTGACTTTTTCTTATTTGCTCATGACTTGCTTATTTGCTTATTTAGTAAACAGTTTATTCTGGATACCAAGCTTTTCTTGGCAATTTGTACTGTAAGTGTGACTTTCTAATAGAGGACAAACAAAACAGAGTATATGGAAAGAAGACTTTTTGACTCATCAGGAGACTTGAGTTTTTGCTCTAGTTTTACTAACAACTTGCTTTTTGACCTTGGACAGGTCATTTAATTTTCCTGGACCTTAGGATCCTTAGCTTTAAAGTGGTATAACTTGATCCCAGAATAACAGCGTTTTTAAGATACACAATCCTATTAGAGTTAAACAAAATTAATCAGAGAGAAAGTTCCATTGAAATTAGGGAAAAATCTAAATGTTAGAATATCTAAAAGCAGACTGGACTTTTGCTGCTTTAAGAACATGGATAGGGGCGCCTGGGTGGCTTAGTGGGTTAAACCTCTGTCGGCTCAGGTCATGATCTCAGGGTCCTGGGATCGAGCCCTGTATCGGGCTGTCTGCTCAATGGGGAGCCTGCTTCCCCTCCTCTCTCTGCCTGCCTCTCTGCCTACTTGTGACCTCTCTCTGTCAAATAAATAAATAAATAAAATCATTAAAAAAAAAAAAGAACATGGATAACTAGGATTATGTGAATAAAATTGGCTGACATTGGAATAACATTTTACAGTTTTTGAGAATACTTCCCCATACATGATTTATTTCATAAATTTGTAGGATCTAGTTTCAGTAGTCCAATATGATTTCTTGATTTTTTGTTTTAGTTTTAGTTCAAATATGTTGTTACATTTCAAGTTTGGGAGTTGGGGTCAGTCTCCATGTCTATTTGCTCTGCCTTAAATTGTGGCTACTTTTATATTTTCTAAAGGGCATGAAAAGATCACAGTGATTAACAAAACCACTTGTTACTTTTCTTCCCATCGCCCAAAAAAAGCAACTAGAGATGCACACTCTAAGATTTAAATGATCTTATCTCAAGGCAAATGAGGAGTTTGATTTTATTTCATCTCGTCAGGGCTCGGAGTCTGGTTTTTGAATTGGAATAGAAGTTGGCCGTCACCTTGTCATCATCACTGTCGTTCATGCAACTATATCCACAGAGCTATTTAGCCTTCCACCAGGACCCGGCTTTGTTAAGAGGTGCCCAATTTCCTGTTTCTCTGTGATGGAATTGAGCATTGTCCCTTTGGGGGTCCTTCTGAGAATAAGGTCTATCGTCCCTTTACAAGGCATTCATATGGAGTGGATGGCAGAGCTTTACATCATTCCTGAATTATGTCTTGTTCTTCTAAATGCTTCATGACCACCTTGCCTAGTTCTGCCTTGTCCATGGCAAGTCCTGCCTGATTGTAAAGCCACAGCCATTCCCTGGTATGTAATGCATTTCCCCAGAAATGGTGGTGTTCAATTATCCCTAAAATCCTTCTCCACTGTTATGGGAGAGAAGTCACTTTTTTCCCCCAGAAAAGAGGAAAAATTGCTTTTTTTTTTTTTTTCCTTCCCTGCTTCTAGATTCTCTTTCTTTTGGACTTTAACCATGAGAGAAGACTCTGCCGGGAGTATTGAGGAAATGTGCTACAGGTGTCATGGGCTGTTTCTTTGCCAACAGCCATTACTGGGTTAGTTGGAATCAGGGACAAGTTGTGGTCAGAAATGCCAAAACGAAGTAGCAAACTGAAGGAGCTATTAGGATGCTGAATCAAGATACCCACTTTGGAGACAGAGATGGACATTTTATTCGGAGGTCAAGTCAGTTAGAGCAATTAGGAAACAGAATCAGGATTAGGAGACCGGAAACAAGAGCCCAGAGGGTGGAGAGGAAGCCAGGCCAGAATGGGTTAGGGCAGGGACCCAGGACCCCGAGCTCCTGGTTGCACTTACTGTGAGCCACAGAAGACTTTTCCCAGGTCAACCTCTTTGATTTTTTCGGAAATCCTGAGTCATGGTTTCTTAGCATGGCCAACTGTCTGCACATAGCTGAGAGCATGTTTTTATAGACAGTTCCTTTCCTTTCCTCTTCTTTCCATGCCCTATCCCTGGCCATCCAGTCATGGTAGGGAGGGCCAGTACATACTATTATATACTACATACATTACATTGTTAAAAAAATATTGCTTTGCATTTTTAATGCATAGATGCATTAAAACGTCATTACTCAAGTATGGCCACATCATTAGAATTCCAAGCACATTTCAGAAAGCTGTCTCTATAGAAAATATTTTCCTACAAATGTGGTAATTGCTAAAGAGAATATTTGACATTGGTTATAAATACCTGGAGCTCTTGCTTTAAAGGGCAATTTCTGAGGTTTATGAAAAGTTAAATTGAGTGGGGGAGATGACCGTGAGGTTTCATGTAGATTGTTGCTTTCACGTAATTTCATGACTTTTCCCTTGTATATTCAAGCTGGTAATAGAAATGGGCTGGCTGAGATGAGGAATCTCGGAGGAGTAAACTGAACCCTTTCCTCCTTCACATTGTAAGTAGTTAGCCAGCGTCTTTGCTAGAGAGAGGACTGAGAACTAGAGAGAAACACCTGCAGGTGTCCTTATACACAGCTGGCCAGGGTCCAGAGCGGAGACTTGGACTTGAAGAGAAGATGGTTCATGCGAGCTGGTTCCATCCAAGGTGGGATGAGCATGGCTCACAACTTTCCATGTGGTTCCCTCCTCCTCTCTGCCTTGCCTGTCTCTATTGTCTATGACTTCATGTCCACTCTGATGACTCTCCTGATGCCGGGGCTTCCCAGTTCCCTCCTGTTCACCTCTACTCCACTCTGCCTTAATGCTGAGCAAGGATTCCCCCACATGGGGCTCAAGCCCAGGACCCTGGGATCATGACCTGAGCTGAAGGTAACCACTTAATCAACTGAGCCACCCAGGCTTAGAATTTTGTGAAGGATCCCAGGTTTTCTTCCAGGTAGAGATTGACCTCAATCTCTACCCACCTGCTCTGTTCCAGGCTCTTCAGGTCTTCATCCTTCACCAGATGGTCCTTCCTCCTTGACTCGATTCATCTGCTGAAATACTATTCATCCAGTGGGGCCTAGATAAAGTGACATTCATTCCTCCATAGAAGGTGAGTTTGCCATCTTGAAACTCTGAAAATGATCTCGCCTCTTCTGCTTTCTATAACACTTTATGGCCCTCTGATAAACTTTATCATATATATTTATGTGGGACTATGTCCTGTTTGCCCTACTAGGTTATAATTTCCTAGGGACACACAAAATATTTTAGTTAATGTCATTTCAACCATATCTAATTGCCCTATATAAAGACAACCAATCATGCTTTTAATTAATTTTTCAAGTTTTTATTTAATAGCAATCATATTTTTGAAGGATTGAATGAATTAATGAAGTTAGGTTACAACTTGTACCTTTAAAAAATAATTTTTGTAAACATTACCACATAGAGCTATTCTACTTAAATGTAACAAGTATTTTAGTATTACTTAATATTTATGTTTGGCCATTTAAACAGTTTCACTTAAAAGGAGTTCCTTTTAAAATAAAAAAATAGAAAAACTACTTTTTTCTCACTTGTCATTAGCTACACTTAGGAGACACTGGACATTTTGGATCATAGGAGTGCTATGATTCAATACAATGGATACTATGAAGCCATCAAAAAACCTGAAATCTTACCTTTTGCAATGACGTGGATGGAACTAGAGGGTATTACGCTAAGTGAAATAAGTCAAATAGAGAAAGGTAATTATTATATGATATCACTGATATGAGGAATTTGAGAGGCAGGGCAGGAGGGTCATGGGAGAAGGGAAAGAAAAATGAAACAAGATGGGACTTGGAGGGAGACAAACCATAAGAGACTCTTAATCTCAGGAAACAAACTGAGGGCTGCTGGAGGGGAGGGGTAGAAGGGATGAGGTGGCTGGATTATGGACATTGGGAGGGTATGTGCTAAGGTGAGTGCTGTGAATTATGTAAGACTGGTACCTCTGGGGCAAATAATGTATTGTATGTTAATAAAAAAATAAATAAAGACTGCTATGATTCAGAACATTTTTGTAAATGCCTGCCTTCAGAGCCAGGTTGTGAATCATGCAAGAGAGTTTAATTACTTTATAACTGAATATCAGTTTTAACAACAACAGAAAATGGTGTCTTTTGTCTTGATTGCACATCTCGTCACTGTTGCACAGTTTGAGGGACTTTCGCTGTTGTTGAAGAGGCAAAATGATGTTCTGTAGGTATGCAGGCGGATCCGAAGGGGAGCGGGGGTGTGGCTGGGGGGTGACACAGCCTCGGGGCGTGGCTGGGAGGTGTGCAGCTCCTTTGGGGCAGAAGCTCCCCCATGGCTCTGGGGAGAAGCCCCCCACCCAGCTCGTGCTCACGTTGCAGACCATGGAAAAGCCTGAGTGTCTGTCCCAAGTGAGTGACGATCCAGAGGGGTTGAGTTTCTATTAATCAGCAAAGATCATTCTGAAAGGAAGGAGCCCACAGAAGCCTGGCTCCTGTGCTTGGGTTTAAGGGAACTCTGGCCATAAGGGAAATAAGCCTGTTAGGAGAGGCCAGGTTATTCTGCAGGAACAATCCCCAATCTCAGTGGCTTGCCACAACAAAGGTTATTTCTTTTTCTTTTTTCTTTTTTTTTTCTTTAAATTTTATTTATTTATTTGACAGAGAGAGAGAGGGAGAGAGAGTAAAAGCAGGCGGAGTAACAGGCAGAGGGAGAGGAAGAAGCAGACTCCCTGCTGCGCAAGGATTTCCCCCACATGGGGCTCAAGCCCAGGACCCTGGGATCATGACCTGAGCTGAAGGTAGCCGCTTAACCAACTGAGCCACCCAGGCACCCCAACAAAGGTTATTTCAACCTGGTGTTGAGGCCACTCTTGGGAGCAGCTGTCCCCTCTGTGGGGTCACTGTTGCAGGGGGATCTGATTAGTCATTTCATTCATTCAGAAATGTTGGTCTGATCGCTTCAAGGGCAGCAGAGGAAGGCGAAGCCTGAGCCTAGCCTGAAAGGGATGTGTGTTTGTCTAAAACCGACCCCATGGCCCTGCCCAACTTTGAAGGACTGGGAGTAGAGTCTTCTGGGTGCACCAGAGGAGAGGAGAAGTGAATACTGGTGAACACTGATGATTCCTACTACCCTGGATACACGTAGTCACTTTTATTTTTCAGTTCAGTGACTACTTCCTGAGCCAATCTTTTATGCGTAGCACTTTTCTAGGCATTTGGGGGGAGAATAAAATACAGTCTGTATTTGTAGAGAATCTAGCGCTTTCTGCAAAAGCAAACTACTTGAAAGAATTTAGTAACGATATGAGGCCTTCTGTGAGAACTTTTATTTTTGAGTTCTAACTGGTCTCTTTATTTTTACTTATTATTATTTTTTGTTGTGTTACCAAATCTATTTTTATTTTTTATTATTTTTTTGACAATTTTTTATTATGTTATGTTAGTCACCATATAGTACATTATTAGTTTTTGATGTAGTGTTCCATGATTCATTGTTTGCGTATAAAACACCCAGTTCTCCATGTAATCCATGCCCTCCTTAATACCCATTGCCAGGCTCACCCATCCCCCCACTCCCCTCGCCTCTAAATCCCTCAGTTTGTTTCCCAGAGTCCATAATCTCTCATGGTTCACCTCCCCCTCTGGTTCCCCCCATCTTCATTTTTCCTTTCCTTGTCCTAATGTCCCTCATGCTATTCCTTATGTTCCATAAATAAGTGAAACTATGAGAACTTCTAAGTTGATTTTTTGCACATTTTTGGACAGATTTTGGGAAACAGTGATCAGGAGAAGAAGAGAAGAGATGGGCATTCCAGGTGGGAGAATAGTACAAGTAAACGTATGTGGCAGTAAGCTTGGTGATCATTCCTGGGAGCAGGGGTGAGGAGACAGAGGGAGAGAGAAAGCTGGGGAAGCAGAAAGAGATGGGGAAGACGGGGAGAGAGACAGGGAGACAGCAAGGTCAGCTCTTCTAGAGAAGCTATAGTCTCAGAAGGAATGACTTTGGACTTAGAATGCATGAATTCAAATTCTTTTCTTTTTTTAAAAGGATTTTATTAATTTATTTGACAGAGAAAGGGAGCACAAGCAGGGGGAGCAGCAGGCAGAGGAAGAGGGAGAAGCAGGCTCCCCACTGAGCAGAGAACCCAACACGAGGCTAGTTCCCAGGACCCTGGGATCATGACCAGAGCCGAAGGCAGATACTTAACCCAATGAGCCACCTGGGCACCCCATGGATTCAAATTCCTGCTCTAGTTCTCCCACTTACTTGCTCTGTGACTTTGGGCAAATGTATTCATTCCCTTGGGCTTGCCCTTACATCAAATACCAGACACAAATCCTGCCAACCTGGTCTCTCTCCTGCTGTCAGTATTCTCAGACAAATGATGGGGCTTAGGCCTTTGACAGATAGCTCTCTCTGTAAAATGGGTGGTAAGCATTGTGCCCGCCCCAGGGGTGGTTCTGCAGATTGTATGAGGTGATGCCTTCAAGCACTCAGAAAGTCCCTGCCACAAAGTGCACAAAACTCACTAAATGTGTACCCTGTCCCTCTGGGAAGGATGGGTTAGCACGGGCAAGCGTGCAAACGACAGACTGCAGATGACAGAAGGGACAGCCTGGTCTCGAGAATATTGCCTAGAATTTGCTGCAAATTCTGCATTGGAAGGCAGACCTCCACCTTTTCTTCTGCTTGCTAATTTTTTGCTAACCTTAAAGGCAGCTCAGTTCTCTCCATCTCATCCCACATAACGAATGCAAGGTGTACAGATGGGAATTGCACGAGAGCACCCCATGTGTGAGCAACGGGTGCCTCCTGCCAGGTCCTCGACTGGCCATCACCTCATTACTCCTTCTTCCACTTAGTCCTGTCTCCCGACACTATATTCTGTTCCTGTCACTCTGCGGTAGACACAAAGAAATAGAATGCATGGCTCCTGCTCTCAAGGAGCTTACCAAATGGTTGTATCAAAACTTAGCTCTGCCAAGTCCATTTTTAGAACCTTTTGTTTCAATGGAATGAGAAAAAGTAAAAATAGCCACAGCGGGCCTTTCAAAGGTGTCTTAAATTATTCTTCACTCATTTTTCTTCTTCTGTTGTGAATATCTTTAGCTTCTATAGAAGGACAAAGAGAAGAAAAGTAAATTCCTGGCAGCCGTGAATTCTATTTATACCCGGTGGCACATTATATTTCTATAGAAATAGCTCAAGAGGCTGGAAGAGCCTGTTTCATGGAAATCCAACGCTTTTTTGTGGTTATTGACTGTCTTTCTGCACATTCCAACGTCAGCTAGAGAGTGGGTAAGGGGGACGTGCACACTTACAGTGCATCCTCTGGGAGCAGGTGCTCAGCCCCTACATCAAATACCAGACACAAATCCTGCCAACCTGGTCTCTCTCCCGCTGTCAGTATTCTCAGACAAATGGTGGGGCTTAGGCCTTTGACAGATAGCTCGCCTGGGAAGCCCAGTGAGCTGGAGATGCATGTGTGTCTGTTGATACAGCTTTGAGCAATGACATTTGAGTCTGCCATGACGAACGGGCTGTGTGATCTCCTCTTAGAGCCATGCCTACTTTTGGCCCTGTGAGCCTGGCAGGATTTTAAAGATCACTGCGGTGCTCGCTCATGAAAACCTCTCTCCCCCCATTTATTCAACGATCCTGCTTTGGGAAAACAAAATGTAAAATACCAACTGATGATCTTAAAGAAACATTTCTTTCGTTAGAACCATAGTGAGAGTTTATGGTGGGTCAGGAAGGGGAACAAGACCCATCTGCTGCTGTTTGGAACTTACTCTGAGGAATCATAAAATGCAAGCTGGTTGGACAGCAACTCCACGTGGCCCCTCCTCCTGTGGGCAATTAGTGTTCTGTGTCCACGATCGTTTCTGTGTGGAGCTGTGTCATCTTTAGGATGCTTCGAGAGAATGGGGTTGTTGAATTGGAGGTTCTTTTCTCTACTGTATACAGAATGAGGAGAGACTAGGACACTCGGGCTCAGTCCCTCTTGGCTGATGCTCATAGTTTATTGGTAGTTACAGACACTATCCCAGGACTTTCGTCCCAAATACCTCCCTTTGTGGACTGGGAGATGGTATCTTGCTAGTCCCCGGAGGGCATCTTACGATCCTTCTCCTTCCATGCCTCTGTGTGCTATTCCTCACAGGAGCTACTGTATAATGAGTGCTTACCACGTGCCAGGGGCTTGATAACATCTCATTTTATTCCTGCTACAGTCTTAAGAGATAGCATTAGGGCCGACATCGAGTGAATACCAGGCATGATGAACAACTTTGGATTATTCGCCCTGTGCTCTAAATAACCATAAGAAGCAAGTGTGATACCAATATTATACCATCTTACAGTTCAAAAGAACAGAGCCTCAGTGAGGTTAAGCAACTTGACCAAAGTCGCATAGCTAGTAAATTAGAAATCTGGGATTTGAACCTAAGCTTGAGGGTCCCCAAGTCCCAGGCTCCTCCCACCTCTCCCCATGGTGCAGTGAAAACAGGAAGGGTTCTCTCCTTGAGTGCGGGGGTTGCCACTGAAAGTGTTCTAGAAAAGAGTCACAGCTTGGTGATAGATGCAAGTTTTCGGGATTTTCTACACCTTCACTTATTTTGCTTAGTATACTTTACTCCAGTTGAGCACTTTCTCCTCGTCCTTCACAACAGAACTATTTATTTTCAATGTATAGGGTAATTTATTCAAAACATAATTATCCCAATTAAACCAAGAAATGCATATGCTTCAAAGATATGGCATATTATCAAATGTTTCATAATTCTTATCCAAAATGTTTATAATTTTGATGATAGGAATTTCTTATCTTTTTTACTGATAAAAATATTCAGGCAAAGATTGTATTTACTTACACGTAAAATATTAAAAGCACCTGGAAACTTGAA
The DNA here is from genome assembly GCF_002288905.1 of Enhydra lutris kenyoni. NCBI lineage: Eukaryota > Metazoa > Chordata > Mammalia > Carnivora > Mustelidae > Enhydra > Enhydra lutris. The sequence continues at coordinate 4,584,066 of NW_019154155.1, read as the reverse complement.
CATATGTAGTGAACATATGGATCATTTCCTTTTTTTTCCTCTTAATCACAATAGGTTTTATCATTGCTCAAACTAATTTGGTAGCTATCTACCTGTCTTGAACGCTCCAGATCCCTTGTTTCATGGCCTTATCCCACAGCTATTGGTCCTGGGTAGTAGAAGTGAGGTGGGAAAGCTGGGAGATCCTGCCCTGTCTATGGAGTGTCTCTTGCATCCTAAATTGCTCCCTTCCCTAGACAATCTGAAAGGGGTATTACCATCTTCTGAGGCCATGCCCCTGGACCAACATTCTCCTGGCCATTTCACTTTTTGTTTCTCCTTTGTCTCATCCTTTGAAACTTCATCATGCGTAGGTCCAGTGTCGGGGTGTGCAAACGTCCAGGCACAGAACCACCGTGTGTGTGTGTGTGTGTGTGTTCAGGATGTGTCCTTATGGAGGAGTCTGGTGAAGGGTCTGGGGGCCAAACCCCTGTGAGAGTGGACACCCATTCGCATTGCCTTAACACACATCTCAGCTTCATCAGGGAGGAGAGCCCAGGAAGAGACTGTTACTAGAAGTAAACTGGTGGTCCAACTCAGCATCTCAGTTTCTGATTGCTGTGGGTGTCCAGGCTTCTTTCAATACCTTGTTTAACATAAAGAATATAGTCAGTGGTACTGTAATAGTGTTGTCTGGGGACAGATGGGAGTTGTAGTTGTGGTGAGCATAGCACAGTGTATGGGGTTGTCAAATCACGATCACCCCTGAAACCAATGTCACATTGTGTGTCAACTACATTGCGGTTAAAAACATAAATTGAAACACATGAATAGATAAAGAAGATGTGGTTCATATATACGATGGAACATTACTCAGCCATCAGAAAGGATGAATACCTACCATTTGCATCGACGTGGATGGAACCTTAAGTGAAATAGGTCAAGCAGAGAAAGACAATTATCATATGCTCTCACTCATATGTGGAACATAAGGAATAGTGCAGAGGACCACAGGGAAAGAGTGGGGAGAAATCAGAGGGAGAGACAAACCATGAGAGACTCTGGACTCTGAGAAAGACACTGAGGGTTACAGGGGCGGGGGGGGGCGGTGGGGGATGAGGTAGCCGGGTGATGGGTATTAAAGTGGGCTCATGTGTTAAGCACTGGGTGTTGTAAGCTATTAATGATTCATTGAACACTACATCAAAAACTAATGATGTGCTGTATGTTGCCTAAGTGAACATAATAATAAAAACAACAAAAACATAAATCAAAACAAAGCAAAAAGCCTCTAAACCTCTTGACTCCATCACTGGCACGTGGTAGGTGTTCAAAAATTTTGAATAGCCATTCAATATTTCAAAGAACAGTCTGTGTACTGAAAGTGAGCACCCTGTGACTTAAATAAATTTCCTAAAGTTTCAGCAAACAAACAAACAAGGAAACCAACAAAAATACCTTGCTTAAAGGGTGCAGTGCCAATCCCTGTGTGCTGGCAGCTGCCAGCCCTGGGGATAAAAGCCCATCAGGTGGCCCTGGGCTGGTCAGTATGTGGAATGCGGCTACCCCAACTCTTGGCTTCTCCCTTGCTAGTGGCAGAGTGACACCTCTCCTTCCGCCTTTCCCTCCAAGCCCTAGGTGTGAAGTCTACCTCTCAGATATGCCACTCCTCTTTCTCAGTATTTTTCTATTTTTCTTTAAAAAAAAAAAAAACCTTTTATTTTAGTCAGTTTTCCATTTTGTTCTTGTAGTACTTGCAGTGTGCAGGAATCTGTGGCTGTTCCAGAAATGGAGCTCTATCTTCTAGCCTCCATTTTCCTTCTTTTGGAGGAAACCTACATTCTTCACTTGCTTTGCCTCCTTCTGAGCAGGACATCCCACTATCAACTTTATTCCTGCCCTGGATTTTCACGACAGCCCTTGCAAATATCTGTAAGCATTGCTAAAATTAATGGTCTAATGGAAAAGGGTCACAGGAACTTGGTCTAAAATAAGAAAAACTAGTACATTCATTTAGAGACTGGAAGATTTTCCAGTCAGTTCCCTGAGAGCCCATCAGGTAACTTCTGACATTAACTAGAAGGTAGAAAATAAAAATCTGTCTGAGGGATCAGATTACGGAATGTCAGGCTGGGAGGATATAGGAGAGATGATCTAGATTGGGATCAGTAAAAGTTTTATGTTAAAGGCCAGACAGCAAATATTTTAGGCTTTGCAACTATGCAGCTCTGTCACTGGAGTATGAAAACAGCCGTGGACAGTATGTAAATGAGTGGGCATGGTTGTTTTCCAATAAAACTTTATTTATAAAAACAGGTAATGGGTGGATTTTGCCCAGGGTGGTAGTCTTCAGACTCCTGATGTAGACTAAAGCCACGTTCTTACACAGAAAAACTGAAGTCCAGAGACGGGAAATGAAAAGCTTAGAGTCAGATAGCTTATCTTTGGAAGAGATAAAGACAGGCTTCCCTGGGGCAGGTGTGGCTGTCAGTACTTATTCCCCGGGCAAGAGGGAATGGGTGAATACTCTTAAGTCCAAGAGTCCTGCCAAAGGCTGCAATTTTGTTGTATACTGGGGGACGAGTCAAACTTGTGGAGTTTGAGAACACTTATGAAGAGTTAACCACCGGCTCTTTGGAATCACAGAGTCTAGAACCAATTAAAAAGGGAGCAAAGGTGTTTTGAGCATTGAGTTGCTGTTTTCAGTATAAAACAAAGAGTAGGCTTATAATTATGGTCTTAGTCTCCTGGCTATCTGTTACTATCATAAAACACACACATTTCCAAAAGGGAGAGAGAAGAGAGATGAACTGCTTTTGTTGAAGGGTTTATCGGTCTGAAATGAATAGTCAACTTAGCACAGAGGCTCACACGTTGCACACAATACATCAATGCCCTTTGAAAGAGAAGACTTCTCCTTTCTCCCATATCCTTAAATTATTCAACAAAATATTTACTGAGACACTACTATGTGCAGGCCCTGTTTGAGGTCCTGGACACACAATAGTGACTAGGACAAAATGATCTCTCTGCCCCTACATTCCAGTGGATACAACCTAGTCCACTGAGAACGTGCCTGGGTGAAGGGCTGTCATTATTATGTCTTCGGAGTGAGATAGTCTGTGGTTGCATGGATGTGTTCTCCTGCACATTACCCACTCTTCCTATTCTTGGTCAGAACAGGGCCAGGAAACCTGGACTACCTGGTAACAGATTCTGCAGGGATTTCCAGGTGAAGGAATGGAGAGAGCAGAAGTGTGGAGGTGGGCTATTTGTGGGTTAGACCAGACAGTGGGGATGAGGGAGTGGCTTTCCCCATGGAAGACTAGAGGCACAACATCAAGAATTGCAGCTCAGGTTGAGTGAAGACTGGTCAGAAAAGGCAGATGTTTAGAGCTAGAAGGTTGTTTAATCCTTGCAGATAAGATGGTGGAGAACTTGGGGGAGCATGTGTAGGACCAACTAGTTGCATTGAGAAACTCTTTTCAATTATTTGTTTAAAAATTTTGCAGGAGGGGGACAATGTGGTGGGAGTGGTTAGGTACAGAGGAAGAAGGGATTTATAGAGGGATTTGAGGACAGCTGGAAAGTAAAGGGAAAGGGATTAATAATAAGGGTGTGGTCAGAGCTGTGGTAGGAGCCAGTAGCTCATGCATGGCCTGGTCTAGATAGCATGAGTGATTTGAAAAACTGGGATATTTATTAAAGCTTTTTACCTTCAAGTAGATACCATTTTTTAAAAAAGATTTTATTTATTTATTTGACAGACAGAGATCACAAGTAGGCAGAGAGGCAGGCAGAGAGAGAGGTGGAAGCAGGCTCCCCGCCAAGCAGAAAGCCCGACAAGGGACTCGATCCCAGGACCCCGAGACCATGACCAGAGCTGAAGGCAGAGGCCTTAACCCACTGAGCCACCCAGGCGCCCCAAGTAGATACCATTTTATTGAGATATAATTCACATACCATAAAATTCACCATTTTAAAGTGCGTAATTCAGTGGTTTTTAACATTTTCTCAAGGTTGTGGAACCAGAACCCTTTCACCAGCCCAACTGTCTAGACCAGGCATTGGACCTTCTTTGGTCACAGGCAGGGGGAGGCCTGCAGAGTCACCACAGTTGATTCTAGAGAAAGAGAAAGAGCTAAAAACTTCAATAGGGTATTCTCAGAGGTGTTTTGTTTTGTTCTGTCTTTGGAGGAGAAAAAAGTATTACTTCCTAAAAAGAATTACAGGTAATATTTGGGACCATTAAAAAAGTTGGAATGAGCCTCTAACAAAATAAGGAGCGAAAAGAAGGGAAAACTATTTCATTTATTTATTTAAAAAGATTATTTATTTGAGAGAGAGAGAGAGAGAGAGAACACATGGGTGGTAGGGGAGGGACAGAGGGAAAGGGGGGGAGAATGTCTAGCAGATTCCACGCTGAATGCAGAGCCTGAGGTGGGGCTCGATCTCATGATCCCAAGATCAGGACCCTGGGATCATGACCTGAGCTGGAATCAAGAGTAAGACACTTAACTGACTGAGCCACCCAGGTGCTCTCTGAAAGGGAAAACTATTTAAAATGTAGTTTGTGTCTTTTCATTGGATCTGCCTTTTGACACTGACCCAGAATGAATTATTAGTTTCCATGTTGTCCTCAGTGGCTTTTGAATATGTTCAGAAACTGATTATGCAAAAGGAGAAAGAACAAAGTTTAGGGAAAAAAAAATTATTGTGGTGCTGACATCACCAGACATTAACATCTGTTCTCTTGTTTGTGCCTCTGACCACATTAAAATATTTGATGTCTCCATTTAAAAAAAAAAGGACCACTCTATGGGTTTGCTGAGGACTTCAATGACAAATATGTTTCACCTTTGACCTTGAAGTAAATGAATGTCATGCTGTCCCTTACTTGCAGATGGCAAGTGTTTTCCACAGTGGGCTGAAGAAGCCAGAGAGTTGGCAGGCAAGAGACTGAAACGTCTGCTTATTCTTGAAATGGATTTGGAATATACACGTGCATTTGTGGAGTGGAAAACATTTTCAAAGAGAACGTTTGAAGCTGAAAGGACCATTTGATGCTCTTTTTACCCTCTTGGTTTTATTCAACTAATTTCATTACTTTCTGTCCCTAGCACCTCACCAAAGGAAAAACATGCCTAGAGCTTGAAAGAATATTTTATATTTTTAGCTGCATGTGAATTTTATAAGTGCATTTGAGAGGTAGTTTGTACATTGAATCCTTTTTATTCTATTCAAATTATTTGAAAATATTATTATGAAAATAAAAAATTACAATTTTTAGCTTTTTAAATAAGTATCAAAATGACCACTAAAAAAGGTTTTTTTTTCTTCTTCTTCTTTTTTTTTTAAATAAGATGTTATTTATTTATTTGAGAGAGAGAGCAGAGTGAGAGACAAAGAGCATGAGTGGGGGTTGGGAGAGAAGGACAGAGGCAGAGGAAGAAGCAGACTCCCCCCGACCAGGGAGCCCGATGCGGGACTCGATCCCTGGACCCTGGGATCATGACCTGAGCCGAAGGCAGCTGCTTAGCTGACTGAGCCACACAAGTGCCCCTAAAAAAGGCTTTTTCATTTCCATGTTAGAGTTTAATGTCAATGTGAACCAAGCATAGACGATGTCTATAAATTAGCCTGAGAAAATTCCTCTAATTCCTGGCTAGAAGCTTGTTTCCAGGGGGAGGCTGGTTTCTGCTCTTCCCGTGTTTGTTCCATACCGCCCTGCCCCAAGAGTAGAAAGTATCGATTATACCACTGTTCATGGGCAAAGGCCCCACTGTCCTTTAGAATGATCTTGATTCTGGTGAATATTTGGGTCTATGAAAAGAAAATTACGGGTGTCAAAATTGTGCCTACATCTAGTCTCCCTGACATGGTTTTGGTTCGGTTGCGTTGCTGACATGTTCTCTGAAACATGACTGACTTGTTCTTGCATGAGCAGCTGGACAGCACAACTGAGCACACATCAGCCTGTGTTACAGGCACAGGGTTGGGAGGGGCTAACCCACTTTAAGCTTTCTTGGAGTACTTAGCTTTCCCATCATTCCTGCTGTGAAAACAGTTCCTTGTTTTTATTTTCTAGTTATCTTACTCTTTCTTCCATTCAGCTCCTTGGATCATTCCTGGGGCGGGGGTGGGAAGTCAGAGAGAGACCGAAATGGCACTGGGGACCTCATCTCCAGCTTCTATGTTTTAAAATATATAGTAGGAGCCATTAGTGTTACTCAGTTTAACTATTTCTTGTGCAGGATGTAATGAGAGACTCTGAAAGGATAAAAAAACGAGCAAGGCAGTCAGTCTTTGATTTCAGGTAGGACAAATATTGCAACGAAGGGAATTTTATGCTTGTTCCCAAAGAAAAGTCTAGAAAAGCATTGTAGAGTTCAGAAGAAGGAAAGAACAGTTAGGAGTAAGGAGAGGACCAGAATAGGCTTCCAGGAGGAGCCATACTTGAGGTGACCTTGATTGGTTATGGAGAAAGTGCACAGGGATGCCAGGGAGGAATTATTTCACCAAAAAAGAAGTAAAAGGAGAAAAGCTTAGGGAGGGGCAAGGATGACTCTTGTTCAGCTGTGAGCAGAAAGAGAATCAGCAAAGGGAGGAGTGTGGGAGAAGTGGCAAGAAAAGTCAGGGCAGAAGGGAGGAAGAACATTCAACAGTCTTGATGCCTTGGAGATGTGGGGGCAGCAGTGAGTTTGGAGGGGGTGAGAAAAAACCCTAAAAGGTGAAGGGGGGGATGGGTTACAGAAAGTTTCCTTTCCATCAGATCTGGGTTCTTTGAAATTCAAGGCAAACCAATAGAGAGAAAGAGACGGGGGGTCAGTGTTGTGAGATGCAGGAAAAGACAAGCTCTGAAAATGTTCGAGAGAATTACTTGTCCTCATTTTATAATCTTCTATACATCGTGCCTCTCCTTTTCCCTGACGCAAAAGTCAAGGGTGCACCTGGTATCCCCAGCCTTGATGAAGGCTCTACTAGGACATGCTTTACCAATGTTAGACTGTTCAAGGTTTAAAAGTAACTGAAACGTGCTTCCCCCCAAACAGACAGGAGAGTTCAATGCCACTTGCAAGAGAGGGTCAGATACTTGGAACAATTGTCAATGGGAGGAAAAAAAAAAGCCCCCAATTCAGCACACCCAAAGGCAAACTTTGACTGCTTGACAACATAACCAAACTACTGATAAAATGTCCCAGAGTGTTTTCTTTCCTTTTCAGGGCTAAGACTCGAGAAACCACAGAAGTAAGTCAAAAGGTGAAGGCGACCAAGCCACCTGGCGCGGGCACCTGAGCAGGCTCAGTGTGGCCCCCGCCACTCGGTGCAATTCAAGAGGCGCGGGTTTTGGTTTCTAAGCCTCTTGGCTCTGCGTCGGGTCTGGTAACTTGAGCAATCTTTCTCCCCGTGCACTGCGGTGCCAGCGCGTGATCAGGCAGGGCTCCTGGGCTAATGGTCCCCAGGTTTGGGTTTCAGGGGGTGGGGACTTTCAGGCGGGGCGGCTTTGGCAGGCAGCCCAGATTTCTGGAATGTGTGTGCTCTGCCTGGTGGGCTAAGCAGTTTGGCATCAGGTTCCTGCCTGTGAACCGAAGGCAAGAGAACAATAGGCATGTGGCTCCAGGGCTAATTAGCTGTGTGAAAGCCTTGCAGGCCGAGCTCTTCTCCAGGCTGTGTGCTTGGCTGGGCCCGCAAGCTTGCCGCCACCGCCTCTGGAGAGCCTGCTTGCGCACCCCCGGCTTTGGGAGACCTGTGGGCAAAATGATGCATCAGGGAATTGGAGTCAGACGGTCGGAATCAGACTTGTGAGTTGTGTCCGTGACATTAGACCAGGAAGTGGTCCTGGGCAAAGCCATCGTGTTCCTTTCGGCACTTTCGTATGCTTGCTCACGAGAAAGGGTGGGTGCAGAGACACATTTCCAGTCCAACACCTGCCATATTTGGATGTGACTATCCCAGAGCACTGAGGTCATTTCATTTTCTCACAGAAGGGGAAATGCTCTTCTTCTATCATTCACCTTCAGTTTTTGTAGTATTTTAGTGGGCCCGAGGCTGGAAGGAAGGCCAGGCTGTGGAAGGCTCCAGAGTTCATGGAACATCAGCCAAATTCTTAGGGGAATGTAATGTCTGGATTAGTAAAATCTTAGGTTTGAGAGAGTCAAAAGGTCTTGAATATTTGAAAGGGAAAATAAGAGTGATTTTTCATTCAAGATCGTCCCAACTCCACTCGGGACAATTCAGATTTGTATAAAGTTAAATGAAGAATGTTCGTTATTTAACAAAAATATTTATAACAGGAATCTTCTTGACCGGAAGGCTTTTCCAGAGGCTGTGAAATGTAAGTAGAGGTTTAACTTCCAGCTTTAGAAAGGTGTTCATCTAGTTCGGACAGTGAGGGCCATCCTTATTCTCACGGTCAGCACCCCCTGTAGTCTAAATAGAGAACACAGGGAGAATCCTTACAAGGTGTGGATGGAGGGAACAGTGTTTCTTCATTGGTTTGAGCACAGAACCCAACTTCTTTCCTCAGGCAGCATGCTTGCACCTGTTGCCAAGTCAGTATTTTCCTCTTTCATTAAGTGGCTCCCTTGAGATTTAAGACTTGCACCCTGGTTTAGACAGCTTCAGCAGGGCTGCGGTTGGGGAAAGAGATGTCTAAAATATTTTCCCCAAGGTTCTTCAAGACCAAAAGATAATTGGTTGAGGATGATTATTATTTTTTATAAAAGACTGAAAGACTCCGTGCTTATGAATGTGTCTGGAGAGTTCTGCCCGTTGCGGACCCTCGCTGTGCAAAGGGTAGCCATCTGACCGGCAGCATCGGCGTCTTGCGGGAGTGTGTTAGGAAGGCAGGATCTTGGGTCCCACCCAGGCGCTGCCTTTTGCCGAGACCCGAAGGGGGTTTGCAAACAACAGAGCATGAGAATAAATAGGAGCCACTGTATCTTGAATGGGAAATTCTCTCTTTGTTCTCTCATGAACTTTGCTCTCTCTCTTTTCCCTTCTCCCCTCTCTCCCCCTACTTCGACTGTTAATCCATGGAGCTGTACTGGACCACCCTTGGGACACCTAGATTTTTCTCTGTATGAAGCACGTGAGGCGATTTGACAGCTGGAGACCTTCCTGTTAACAGCCATTATAATAAAACATTCCCCCAAACCAAATTCGACAATTATTAACATGTTTAAACAGAAAACGATGTTTACTAAGGCATTCTTCCTGAGGCTTAACATATCCTGTGAAGAGGGTGGGGTGGGGGTGAGGGGAGTAGATGGAAATGTTAGCTCTACCTGTAGTTCAAGGTAATGTCAGAACTAGAGGTTTAACCAAGAAAAAACAAAACAAAACAAAACAAAAAAAAAACCCAACCCAACAACAACAAAAGACCAAAAATCCCCCAAACAAAACAAAACAAAAAAACCCCAAACCCCAAACCCTCTTTCTCGGAAGCTGGAGATGGAGATCCTTTTACATGTATGGTCGGTCAATGGAAACCTTGTTTTTAAAGTGACTCCTTTCAAGTGATCGGAGGATTGCTGGTTTTGGGAAGAGCAGACACACGCACAACACCCTTTAGTCAAGAACGTGAAGGTGCTTGAATGGGACGGGGACCCCAGCCGCACTTCAGCACCACGGCAGGTGTGACCTGGAGGGATTCGTTGCCGCCACATCCCCGATGCCTGACACAAAGCAGGTCCTCACTCAGTATCTCCTCCATGACAGGTGGCCGTCACTTCAGCTTGTGTCAGGGACCGAAAATACCTGAATCTTTTAAAGATACGAAGCCGCCTCTGTAAAGAGCGGGATGGGCTGCGCTGGGGGCAGAGGGAAGCTTAGCCCTTGGAAGTGCGTGCCTACTTTTCTTGTCATGCCCGGATGGGTGAAGGTGGCCTGTGGTTGCTGAGTGTGGATGGAGGAAATTGGGGTCTTCCAGCCCTAGGGGGTTATCTACTTCCACCCTGGTCTCCACCTGGGAATGCTCTCCACAGGTGGACTCAGCTGTTCACCAAATTTGTGCTGACAGTTTCCAAGGTGTGGGCCTGCCCCAGTCGGCACATGGCCCTTGGGGAGGAGACAAAGTACAGTCCCTCATAGTTCAGTATGAGAGTTGCAAATAGTGACACTACTTATTTCTTTAAAAAAAATTTTTTTTTTCTACCTGGGAATGCAGAGGAAGGAGCACCCCACTTCCTGAGACGAGGGTGGGGAGACATGGGTAGCTTCACAGGCTGGATCCTGTCCTAGGCGTTGCTTCTCAAGGATCAGAAGACATTCTCAGGGCAGCAAGTGACTGTTTATTAAGGGTGCCAGGCACAACTCGACGTGCTTTACATGTACTAATTCACTTAATCTTTCATAATGACCACTGGTGTATTGTGCCCATTCTGCAGATTAGGAAACTGAGGATTGATAAGGTAACACATGCAGCTGGTAAGTGGCAGAGCAGAGAGTTCATGTAGGAAGTGCAGTGCCAGAGCCCTTATTCCTCAGCACAAGGCCAGACTCTTGCCCAGAAAGAAAAATATACTCCCAGCAGAAAGAAAAGGTCTGTGTACGGACCTTCTATGGAGGAGTGAGGGAGCATGGCATATTCTGGAAACTGAAAATCATTTAGTGTGACTTCTGAATAGAGCTTGGTATAATAGGTAGGGGCTGGGTCCTGAGTTTAGATTTTAAGGAATTTAGGATTCCTTTCTAGGTGATAGTTCTAGAAGGATTTTTTGGTGTGGTGGTAAAATATACATAATATAGAATTTAACCATTTTTAGCATTTAAAAAATTATTTATTTTAGAAAGTGGGGAGGGGCAGAGGGAGAGGGAGAGGGAGAGAAACTCAAGCAGACTCTGTGCTGACCACAGAGACTGATCTGGGGCTGGATCTCATGGTGCGTAAGATCACGAGCCCAAACCAAAAGTCAAACCCTGAACCAACTGAGCCACCGAGGGAGCCCATCATTTTTAGCATTTTTGTGTATAATTCAGTGGCATGAAGTACATTCACATTGTTGTGATACCTTCACCACCGTCCATGTCCAGAACTTTTTCATCTTCCTAAATGGAAACTCTCTTCTCATTAAACAATCATTCCCAGTCTCCCTCCCCCAGCCCCGCCATCTACCATTCCACTTTCTGTCTATGAATGTGATGACTCTAGGAGCCTCGTGTAAGTGGGATTGTACGGCATTTGTCTTTTTGTAACTGCCTTATTTCACATAGCATCAGGTCCTTATGGCTCACCACGTTGTAGCATGTGTCAGAGTTTCCTTCCTTTTCAAGGCTGAATAACATTCGGCTGTAGGTATGCCCCACATTTTGTTTACCCATTCACTGGTGGATGGACACTTGGGTTGCTTCTGCCTTTTGTGAGTTGATGGTTTTTAATCTGGGAAATGATAGAGTCAGGGTCACATTTTAGAGATCCAGAGGGGGAAAGAAATCTCTGGTTGCCAGGGTGAAGTTGACGAAGCTGCAGACCGCGTCTCTCTTACATCCCCAGCTCCAAGCATGGTGCCTGGCATCTCGTAATTACTCATTGATTGTATGATCTCTCTAATTTTTTTAATAGCAGAAATCTCTATAATAGGTGGAAAATCATCTTTACACCTTAAAATTGAGGTAAAGGAGATTAGAAGACATAATACAATGAGGTACCTGAAAATACATTTAAGCCATCAAGGGCTTTATCCATGCGGGTTATTATCCTCATTATTTTCTCTATGTTTCTGATAACCCTGGACAAATTGTTGCTGGATTCAAAGGCCAAACTTTACTGGTATCTATATAGCTTTATTTCAATTTGTTCTTTCTTCACAGCTCTCAAAATCCAGAGATCCTTACAGCTATCCTGATTTTCAAGTGAGTTTATGTGAAATATTTGGAAGTTCACTTCGCATTAGAAGATGCCTTCTCCTCGTTTAAAAATCATCTGTGTGTCTCAGGTAGATCTGTGTCCTAGTTTGCTGTGATATTTTTACATGAGCATAGGAAGATTAGAAACCCATTAAAATATCACATTGTGAAAATTTTCAAACACACAAACATAGGGGGAATAGAGGGGCACAGTGAACACATACCTATCCACCCAGATTTGACAGTTTCTGTTTTGCCTAAACTATCCATTTACACAATTTTTGTTGCAGACATTTAAAACATCTGTCCCATCATTACATTTTATTCCTAGGTACCTCAGACTGCATCTCTAAAAAACATGGGCATTTTCCTTCACAATCACAATGCTATTTGCACACCTAAAAATTAGTATTACTTGCATAACCAAATTTTCTTGATTGACTCAAAAATGTTGAGTCAATGGTATGTTCAGTTGAGGCTGCATGTCTTAGTTAGTTAGGGCTGCTTTGACAAAATACCATAGGCAGAGTGGCTTAAACAATAAACATTTATTTCTCACAGTTCTGGAGACAGGGAGTCCAAGATCAACATGCTGACAAATTTGGTATCTGGTACTAGAGACCTCTGCCTGGCTGGCAGACAGCAGTCTGCCTTCTTGCTGTGTACTTAATGTGGTGGAGAGAGGGCTCTGGTCTCTCTTTTTTTCTTATAAGGGCCCTAATTTCCATTATGGGGGCCCCATCCTTGGGACTTCATCTAAATCTAATTACCTCCTAAACTCCACCTTCAGCTACTTTCACACTGGGGATTAGGGTCTCAACATACAAATTTAGGTGGGGGGGACACAAACAGTCCATAACACTCCATAAATGTATCACAGTTGCAATTATGTATAATGTCTCTTTAGTTCCTCTTCATACAGAGCAGACCACTCCCCTTCATGGCATTTTTGCAAAACTGGGTCATTTTTTCTATAGAATGTCCCACATTCTGGATTCAACCATTGGTTTCCTCGTTTAATCACTGAGCTTGGTCTTCTACCTACCATATTTCCTGTAAATGGAGGTAGCTCTAGATAATGGATTAGGTTTAGCCTCATCATTTTTGGTAAGAATATTTTATAGATGGTTCTGTTTGCTTTTTGTTGCCTACACTGGGAGGTCCACAATATCTGGTCATCCACTTCAGTGCTGCTAAGAATCATTATGGATTCAGAGTGATCTTTAAAAATATACAATAAAAAATCATTTTTCTTCTTATTCCAAAAATTAATTGCAAGTTAGTTGTAAAAGATTTACAGCATATGGATAAGCAAAAGAAATAAAGCTATCTTAATATCCTAACCCTAGATAACTGCCACCAAAATGGCAGTATTTAGTATTTAGTATTTCTTCGTAATATATATTATATCATAATCATCTCTTTTTACTTACTGTGAATATCATTTAAAGTATTGAAATATTCTTCTACATGTCATTGGCCTTATATAGTGGAATCAGAATTTATTTAATTAATGTACTACTTTCGTACAAGTTGTGAAAACTGCAAATCCACTTGTCCAAATGCTCATTCAGATTTGGCCCCAAAGCGGTCTGAGAGTAAATGACTACTGCATGGCTGTCCGCCTTCTGGGACCTCTGCTCTTCATTTCTGGGGGGTGAGGTGTGGTTAGGGGAATTAGGGGCAGAAGTAGGGATGGGATTGGGAGACTGGGTGCCATTGGAGGGGTCTTCTGAAGTGCTGAGCTGTATCATCTGTGTCCTACCGAGTAGTCTCCCTCGTTCCTGTGTTTAAGATTCCCTTTTAAAGTGTAACGGGCTGATTTCTTGTGCTTGCCTCACCCTTGCTCCTCAAAGCATGGACATGGGCTGGTGGCATCAGCATCTCCTGGAAGCTTCTTGGAAATGCAGTCTCGGGACCCGCCCTAAAGGGGCCAAACCAGAACCTGCATTTGAACCAGAGCCCCAGGAGTGACGTGTGAGACTCACTATTTGAAAGCGTTTCTACTCAATTAATGGCTGGAAAAGCTGGTCCATCGTGCGCTTCACGTGCTGAATTCAGCCATGGAAAAAAATCGTAATGCCGGGCCAACTCGGCTGGCTTTCTTTCTAAGGACGGAAGAAAAATCTGGTGTACATTTTGGAGAGGTGAACCCGGCGGTGGCTGGGAGCCTGGGATTTGCTCTTCAGACTCAGTCTTGATAACTGGGATGTTAAGAAGTTATAAGCGGTCCGATCTTTGGTTTCCTCCTCAGTATAATAGAGACGGTATTTCTTTTTTCACAGGGATGGCCTGAGGTTTAAGGCTATCATGCGTAGAAGCACTTAGCACAGTGGCACGTCCTAAGTGCTGAGCCAGCTATCGTTATTAATGATCAGAAAATGCTGTTTTATGCAGTGGTGTTAGGAGCAAAGGTTAATTGATAAACATTACTTTGGGGAATACCAGGATGTTGAACTTTTTCCTTCTAACTTCAGCTGTAAAAGAAGTCACCAATTAGTTTTAGCTGCTGGTTCCATGTATAGAAAGTGATAAACCGTTTTAGGTTGAACAACCACCCACTACATACCCTATGTTGTCTTATTCTTTTACCCGATGAGAAAAAAAAAAAAAAGCCCCACAAAACAAAACCCCAAAACCAAAAAACCCCCAAAACACAACTTCCCCTCCCTCTTTCTGAAAAGATCTTTTGCTTCAATACAGGCTGAGACTTAAATATGCTTTGATTCAGAAGAGATTGTATTTACAGAGAAACTTCATCTTTAAAAAGATATGTCTAGTTCAATTCTATAGCGTTCTAAGAGAGCAACTCAACAAAGAAAGTTGCAATGAATCATGCAGTTGACTATGCTTTTATGAAGTAAGTGAAATAAAACTACTACCAAATGCGGTGTGGACTTTTTCCAACCCCTAAAATAAATATTTGTAAAGCCAGCCTTGGTGGCATGAAGATCATGGTGATAGAGGATTGATACATGATAACATGTTTCTTAAAGATGGATCTCCTGACAATTAGAGGTCGAATTCTTATCCTGGAATTGAGCCAGAATGAGTAAAATCCTTTTAGTAGTAAGTACTCCCCTATGTGAAGGAAACACTCTCTTGGGGGCATTATTTAGTTCCACTGAAAGGAATCAACTCTGTTGCCATCTATAGAAATAAGTTTACCTTGTATGAATAACCCCTAAATTCTTAGGATTCTTTTAAGTAGGTGAAGTGTCATCCTAAATAATTTTAACTTCAGCCAGCATGAGCTGCCCTCATTATTCCTGCAACTGTTCTCCTCCTAAGATACCCTCCTGCTTTAAATTGCTCCTGAGAAACTGGTGTTTTCATTGGGAATCTGATCCCGGGTTATTACTGAGCAACTTTGCCGAGTCCCTTGTGATGAATACTGTTCAGAGTCCGCTCGACTTGCCTTTCAACAGGACCTGGGCCATGGCTTTCCTGTTGGTCAGCAAGTGGACAAGGACAGACTCTGTCACTGTGGAGATGGGATTCACAGCCTGTACTCCCGGTTAACAAACCTGATCCTGTGATTCACCTGTTTGGAACACGCGGCTGAATCAATAAATTCTAAATTCATTTCTAGAATGCATAGGTAATGGCTTATTTGTATGTAATCTGTTGCAGAATTTGTCAGCCAAGAAAACTTATTAGTAAGCTAATCATAATGATCTAATTAATTACACTTGTGTCCTAATTAATTTATACTTTTGTACTTTCAAATATTACGAAGCCCACACAAATCCACAAAATAGGCATTCCCCCCCGCCCATTCTTAATGTATTGTGATCGCTGCTTCTTGGTTATTTTGTATCTTTTTAGAGTTTCCTGTGCCAATAATTCAAACTGGTCTGCTTATAGCAACATTCCATTCTTTCATATCTTGTAAATCTCCTCGCCATCCCCCAACACAGACTGCCCCCCCGCCAATAAGACAACACATATCCAATTTGCTTTAAACTCGTGGTTTGATTTTCATTAGTAGTATACAAATTTCTCCTAACTTGAAGACCCATGAGCCAATGTTTATTTTCTAAGAGAGGCTTCTGTTATTCCTTTATTCCTCTTCTTTGAGTGAGTATATTTTTCCAAAATTAATTTGTGATCTCCATTGTCAAAAGCTTGGAAATATTTGGAAATAACTCTCTGAAAACATCTGCCTAAGCCTGAGGAAAGCGAGTGGGGAAGTCTACACAGCACGGGTTTTCCTCAGAGCCGAGTCTCATGCAGAACGTTGATGTTTCCCTCCTTTCTCCAGGGACTGACCTACTGAATGATTCCGATTGTTGCTTAATTGGCAACTGTATCTGAGGAACCCGAAGGATGAATTTTTTGTGAACATCACTCAGCTGCAAAAATTTTTGCCTTGGGTATTTGTTGTGAAAGCTGTGAGTGGGGAAAGTCGCTATTTTATTTTTAAGCTACCTAGTTACAGAACAGGACAACTTTAGCTCTGCTGGCTGTTCTGTTGCTGTGTTAGTAATAATGCGCCAACATGCTTCACCCCAAGGTCCTCTGGCACGACAAGCCCTTTGGCTTTTTTTTTTTTGTGGTAAAATGTACATACATAAAATTTATTATTTTAACCATTTCTAACAGTACAGTTCAGGGGCATGAATCTCATTTATACTGATGAGCAAGCATCACCACTCTCCATTTCCAGAATTCTTTCACCTCCCAAACTGAATCTCTTTCCCCATTGAATAATAATTTCCCATTCACTACTCCATCCAGCCATTAGCAACCACCATTCAACTTTCTGTTTCTGTGAATCTGACTATTCTAGGGAATCTCGTATAAGTGGCATCGTACAGTATGTGTCCTTTTGTGACTGGCTTGTTTCACTCAGCAGAGTGTCCTTAAGGTTCATCTATGTTTAGAATGTGAGAGGATTTCCTTCTCTTTTAAAGCTGGATTCCACTGTATATGAATTCTGTTTTGTGTATATACAATGTATTGTTTACTCATTCCTCGGTAGATAGGCAGTTAAGTTGTTTCCACCACTTGGCTTTTGTGAACAGTGCTGCTTTGAACACAGTTGTACAAATACCTATTCGAATCTCTGCCTTCAATTCTTGTAGGTCTATACGCAGAAGTGAGAATTCTGGGCTGTGGTAATTCCATTATCTCGCATCCATTATTACGCTACACCATTTTACATTCCCGCCAGCAGTGCATGAGGATTCCAGCTTCTCCATATACTCACCACATTTTGTTGCTTTCTGTATTTGCTTTTTCTTTAATAAGTCACCCTAGTGGGTGTGAGGTGGTATCTCATTGTGGTTTTGATTTGCATTTTCCTGATGACTCATGATACGAGTATGTACTCATTGATCATTTATATATCTTCTTTGGAGAAATGCCCTTTTTCATTTTTGAATTCTTTCTTTTCTCTTCTCTTCTCCTCTCTACCCCTCTCCTCTCCTCTCCTCTCTTCTCTTCCCTTCCTTTCCCTTCCCTACCCCCTCCCTCCCCTCCTTTACCCCCCCCTCCTCTCTCCTTTTCTTTCCTTTCCTTTCCTTTTCTATAGTTGTTAGGCCCTTTGCTTTTGTAGACCCGAAAGAGCAAAAACAATTCCATCAGTTAGTCAGTTAACGTGTCACCCCTTTATTTATTTATTTTTAAACTTTGGTCTACATTTTCTTTCTTTTTAATTATTGTTATTTTTTATTATGTTATGTTAGTCACCATACAGTATGTCATTAGTTTTTGATGTAGTGTTCCAAGATTCATTGTTTATGTGTAATATCCAGTGCTCCATGCAATATGTGCCCTCCTTGTATGGAACCAGAAAAGACCCCAAATTGCCAAGGAAATTTGAAAAAGGAAAACAAAGCTGGGGGCAGCATGTTGCTTGATTTCAAGCTATATTACAAAGTTGTGATCACCAAGACAGCATGGTACTGGCACAAAAACAGACACATAGACCAGTGGAACAGAATAGAGAGCCCAATATGAACCCTCAACTCTATGGTCAAGTAATTTTTGACAAAGCAGAAAAAAATATACCGTGGAAAAAAGACAGTCTCTTCAATAAATGGTGCTGGGAAAATTGGACAGCTATGTACTGAAAAATGAAACTCAACCATTCTCTTACACCATGTCCCCCCTTCATGAGGGCAGCATTATACTGAGCTGGTGCTCAATTTCGTTTAGATGGCAGTGCAAATGGCAACCTCCAGGTTACAGGAGTTGACTTTTTCTTATGGACCAGTTACCTAGGATTTACCCAGGGCCTTTACAGGGGCTGCAAACCAGGTTGTGGGAAGCGAGGGGGCAAAAGAGTCCCCACATAAATCAGCCAGGAGAGCTCACTGATCAGAAAATCCCCGCTTCCTCTGGTACAACAGCCCTCTGGGTCCTAACTTCAGTCTTCAGATATGCTCTAACCACTAGGAGGAAAGAAGCGTCCCTGGGACAAAACACATTTTGGCACTTAGGGGTCTTCCAGATAAAAGCTTACTTTTTTTTTTTTTAACATTTCTTTGAAACTGGGGACTTAACATGATTTAGGCTCATGAAAAGCCATCGTTAACATGCACTCTTCTTCAACTAAGACATGGACCTTTACTCCACACGCTCTCTAAACACAGATAATTACCATGGCAACCACAGTGTTTCCTGATCTCATACGTACACTTGCACCTTTCTTAAAGAAACACAGAACACAACAATGTAGAATTAAAACAGTAAATCATTGGAATGTGTTTTATTTGTTGTTACATAGTTGTCAGAATTTAGGGAAGAGCTGGACATTGTCATCTGCTATCAATTGTACTTGGAAAAAGTAGATGTTTGGCCAGGCCTTTTGACATCTTGCCAGAAAATAAGGTCTTGTTTGTAACATCGTGTAAGGAATGACCGATGGGTTTCTAGATTGTTACGGTCAGAAGATTTTCAAAGCAGAAAATGTCATTAAGAACACAAAGTACTGAATAGTATAGATTTTGACATGACACATCTCACAAGCCGACCATCTTCAGTTAAATTATAGTTATGATTACCCTAAAGTCGGTAAACGTTTGCACAAACATGCTTTTTTGGGTAGCATCTAATTTTATCTTTGGTTGTATTTGGAAACAGGCACAACAATTTTGTTGTGCCTTCAAAAGTCTTTCTTTTTTTGGCTATGTAAACAAGTCTTTTATTGCTCTATGAATACTTGATGAGTGGTCAGCAGAATGAAACCCATATGAAGCTTTCGTCAAGAGGCATCTCCCAGCAGCCTCTCACTAACTGCAGGACGGAGCAGAACCAAAGACCCACACACTGAAGATAAGTAATGACAAAGGCTTTTAGCGAGACACCTGCCCTCAGCTTTGAATGTTTCAAAATGTTTTGTCCACGTATGAAGGGAAATATCTCCCCATAATTCCTCATGTGATGAGGACTAGCTTTCCTTCCAGCTAATGGAATGTGGCTCTGATTTCTCTATCGTTAACCACTCTGTCTCGGGAATACCAATGTTTTGATGAGAGAGAAGAAAGGACCCTCTTCTGTTTGATTGTTTTCTTTTAAATTAAAAGTAGTAATAAATCTTACTCAACCAAAATAACTGCTGAACATTTCATATTAACACAGCAGTGAAGATGAACTTGGGCAGCGCATGATAAATGTTTCTTTGTGCTTAGACTGGAATGCCTCCAAACCCTTCAACTCCCACACCAATTTGGAAAGGCCTACCTGAGGTTATTATATCCTTAGCCTGAAGATTCATTTTTCATTTACAAGATCGAGCTCCCAAGTTTCAAGGACAACCATGCTATACTTCTGTAGAAAGTACACAGAGATAATGTTGGAATGAGAAACTTTTTTTTTTTAAAACCTGGTAAATATATTATTTGCCTTCCAAATCTAACATGTGTGGGCTTTTCTATGTTGTCTGTAGTTTAATTATAAATTGATAAGCCTCAGTTTTATGAGGCAAGGAATAAAGCAATTGGCAATCTCTTTATTAAGTGGTGTGGTGGCTTAGGAACAGAAGTGACAGATCCTGACCCTTCTGTTGCTATCTTGTCAAAGAAGACAGTGTATGAGATGATGATATCAGACAGCCCATATCTGAGCCTGACCAGCCAGTTGAATGCTCTCTGCTTTCTCGTGCACAGGCTAGGCTTCACAGAGGAGGTGACACCCCAACAGGTGTGAGAAGAATGGAGAGAATGTGGAAGAAGTCCAAGTGCTGACAGGAGAGTGCAGTTGGTTGACGCACCTCTGAAGTAGTCATTACTTGGTTTCTGTACTGGTTCCTCGGAGCTCCAGATGCTAGATCGCATGGAAATCTTGATCTCAGGAGTTTTGTTTACTGTAGTTGGAACTGAAGGGAGGGATGGCTGATTCAGACGATTCAGACCTGGGAGATCAGTTCTTCCTTAGCTCTCACATTTGCCGTGAACTTGCTCGTGCTCCACCCTTGTTCAGCAGGCCATACACTAGACAACTGCTTCTCACCTTCGGTCTCACTTCAGCCCGTTGGCTCTTCGGGGATACATTTCCTGTTGTCTCTGGAAAGGTAAAAATCAAGCCCCTTCTTACAAGTGTTCATAATCTCTAGTACTTTCCTTTGTAGCTGTGGTCACAACCTATTCATTAGTTCATTTGTTCACTCATTCGTTCATTCATTCATATGGAGGTATAGTTGACATACAATATTATTTCAGTTTCAGGGGCACAATGTCATGAGTCAGCATTGTATGTATTGTGAAATTATCAGCACAATAATTCTAGTTCACATTGTTCTCACACGGTTACAGCTTTTTTTTTTCCCGTATGATAAGCCCTTTTAAGATCTACTTAGCCACTTTCAAATACACAACACAGTATTATTAACTATAGTCACCTTGCTGTACATGACATCCTCATGACTTTTTTATTTTATGACTGGAATTTTGTGCATTTTGACCCCCTTCACCCATTTTGCTCACCCCTCTCACAACTTCATTTTTGTTTGTGTAATCATGGAATTATCTATGTAATCCCTATTAGATCTGAACTCCATGAGGGCAGGGACTGTTGTCTGGTGTTGGGAGCCTTGTATCTTGAGTATTGGCAGCTAGTACCTAGTCCCTGGCATACAGGAGGAGCTCAACAAATATTTCATGAATACATACTGTTGCAGCAATCCGGTGGATTCCTGGTGATGTTATTCATGCATGGGTTTACCTCTTCCTAATTCTCATACCCATTATCTACCTAAACTCCTTGGAGCCCACCTTTATTCAGTCCTCATCATGTTGTTGTGGACACTTCCTATAGGCTCCTGAATGGTTTTGCTCTCTGTGTTTTTGCCCCTTTCCATGTAAACAGTTGCTCTTACCGCTGGAATAAGCCTCAAAAATATGAATCTGGTCATGCTGCTCTCTGCTGAAGGTTAAAGCATCATCCTCCCATGTGGTGATCTGCTTCCATTCCCCCACCCCCAAGCACCTGACTCTGTCCCATTATGCCCTCTGCAGAGCCTCCTTCAGCCCCCTGAAATCTTCTAGGTCGCTCACACTCCTCTGACTTTGCATATGCGGGTTTTTGAGGCAGGAATACCTTTGCTGCTGATCTTTTATCTGGAAAAATCACACTCAATCTCAAGACCCAACCCAAAGATTTCCCTCTATTAAGACTGCTCTAATCAACTCAATGGTTCCTTCTTTTCTGTGGTTTCTTCAACTGTGCCTGTTAGTTCTGCTTTTTGCACTTACCACATCAGACTGTGATTATTACCCTATATGTCCATCTCACATGATAGGTTGAGTTTCTGGAGGGCACAGAGTACACTAATCATGCAATTGTTTTCATTTTGTCCTCATTACTAAATACAGTGTCTGTCTCTTAATAAATATTTTGAATGAATGAATGAATAAAAGAAAATCTCTCTTACTGGTGTTATCCACATCTTTGGAATTGGCTCATCTTTCTTTTCAGGAGTGTAAGCTCTTCTCTTAAGTTAGATCTCAAGCTTTTGGAGACAGAAACACTTTCTTACATTCTCCTGAAGTACCAGTTTGTGCTAATTGCATATAATAAGAATGCACTATTTGCTGATTGATTAAACACTAGAAAGCCAGTCCTTTCAACATATATTTTATTGTTGCATACAAAAATAATTCTGGCTTATGATAATATTGTTAGAAAAATATTGAGAAATATCATTTCTCACATAGACTTGTGGAAAATGCCCTTTTAAATGATACATCTCCAGTTCTTCTTTTGAGAGTTTGCTCCTTTTACATTAACACATATTACAGCTGAGGTTTTTGAAAGTTTTATTTTAAAAAATATTTTATTCCAATTAATAAAATTTTTCCTATGCAAGTTCATAATTTTTTTCCTAAAACATGAATTAGATTCATGTAACAGATTCATTCAGTAACAGATCATTCATTCAGTAACAGATCATTGCAATGAGCATTGAGATTTCATGTTTTGGAATTGTGAATGGTTAAGCGTATGTGATAAAGGTACTTATCATTGAGAATCCCCCAAAACCATACAAGAATCCTTAGCATTGGAACTGAGTTGTGTGGCGATTGTGGAAAATTGGTTAGGCCAGTTGTTCTGAGTGTGATCCCAGACCAGCAGCAACAGCATTGCCTGGACTCTGGTTAGAAATTCTCAGGCCCTACCTTAGACCTAATGAATAAGGAACTCTGGGTATGAGGTCCAGCAACCTGAATTTTATAAAACCTTCAGGAGATTAAGATACACTCTAAAGTTTGAAAACTGCTGCTGCAAGTGTGGCTGGGTGGTTCAGTCAGTTGGGCATCCAACTGTTGATTTCTCCCCAGGTTATGATCTTAAGGTCCTGCGATTGAGCCTCCTATCAGGTTCCATGCTCAACTCAGCAGAGAGTCTGCTTCCCCTCTCCTTTCCCCTCTGCCCCTTCCCCTGCTCTCTCTCTCTCAAATAAATAAATCTTAAAAAATACTACTTCAGTTGAAAATTTTTCCCAATTCAGTGACTCTCCTTTCGTGACAGAGGGCCACTCAACCTCTACTTGGCTTCTTCCATTAAATGGAGGCCTTATCTCAGAATGCGGAAGACCACCACACTTTTGAATAGTTTTGATTGGTAAAATATTCTGTCTACTTCCTAGTAACTTCCATTCTCTGAGTTATGCTGTACTTTCTGGAGCTCTATAAACTAAATAAAATTGTTTTCCATGGCACTGCCGGGAGCTTCCATGCTCCTCTCTTGATCCTTTTTCAGGGACAATACTCCTCAGTCTAGCCACCAATCCACAAAGGATGTGTTTTCCGGTTTATCTGTCATGTCCTCTGTCATGTCCTCTGTCATGTCCTCTGTAGTTCCGCTTGTCTGGATTCTCCCTGGTATCCTAGATTTGGACTGAACAGACTGGATGTGATACATTTACCCACGTGGTTGAAGAATGTGTTCACTTTTTTTGTTCACCGTGTAATAATTTTGATTCACTTTGCTCTTTAAGTAAAACAAAAATGCAAAGAAGGAAAACCATTCTATGTTACTTTGACATAAGCTTCAGTTATTGTTACATGGGCTTTGCCGTCTGGTACAGTTTATTTTGTTTTTCAAGTTAGTTTTGCTTTGATTAAAATATCTTTTTTAGAGTGGGTTTATTTGTGTCTAAATCTTTAATGGGAAGATGAAAGAAAATCACCACGTGGACAAATTTAGAAAGCAAAGTTATTGCCATGGGAATTTCCCTCCCATTTTCAAATTAGCTGTGCTTGCTTTTAAGCTTATTGGAATATACAATTAAGTTTATTGACCTTAATAAATTCCACTGTACATATACATTATGTTACAAGATGGGGAGAAATATTCAAATAGAATGATTTAAAAAATGTCTTACTTCTCCAGTTTTGTTTGAACTTTTCCTCACTACTTTGCTTATGATTTAAAACAAATGGGCTCCTTTTTGTATTTCTGGTTTCATATATGCATATGAATATATATTTTTTTCAGCTTTACTGAAGTATAATTGACAAATAAAGTTGTAATACATTTAAAGTATACAATATAATAATTGGATATAGGTATGCATTGTGAAAGAATTCCTACCACAGTGTTAATTAACACACCCATCACCTCACATATTTTTTTATTTTTATTTTTTGGTGAGGAAACTTAAATTTTACTCTCTTGGAACATTTTAATTATACAATACAGTGTTACACATTAGATCTTCAGATCTTATCCATCTTACAGTTGAAAAGCTGAACACTTTATTAGCTTCTCTTGTTTTCCCCACCCCTCATACCCTGGCAACCATCATTCTAGTCTGTTTTTATGAGCTGGACTTTTCTCTTTCTCTCTTTCTCTCTTAAGATTCCACATATTAAATGATACCATTCAGTATTTGTTTCCTTTGTCTGGCTTATCTCACTTAGGATAATGCCTTCCAGGTTCATTAATGTTTCCACAATTGGTAGGATTTTCATCTTTCTCATGGCTGAATAATATTTCATTGTATGTATATACCGCATTGTTTTTATTCATTTATCTTTCAACAGACACTTCAGTTTTTTTCCTGTCTTGGCTAATAGGAATACTGCTACAGTGAATATGGGAGTGCAGAGATCTTTTTGATATCCACTTTCATTCTTTGGGATATATTCCCAGAAGTAGGATTGCTGGATCCTAAGGTAGTTCCATTTTTAATTTTTTGAGGAACTTCCATATTGTTTTCTAGAGTCGTGGCACCAATTTAAGTTCTTGCCAACCGTTTTCTCTTTTCTCCACATCCTCACCAGCATTTGTTTTCTCTTGTCTTTTTCATAATAGACATCCTAACGGGTGTGAAATGATATCTCATTGTGGTCTAAATAGGTGTGAGATGATGTTTCATTATGGTTTTGATTTTATTTCCCTGATGATTAGTGCTGTTGACCTCCTTTTCAAGTACCTGTGGACATTTGTATGTTTTCTTTGGAGGAATATCTAATAATGTCCTTCACCCTTGTTTATTTATTTTTAAGGATTTATTTATTTTGTTTGAGAGAGGGAGTGAGAGGTGGGGGGAGGGGCAGAGGGAGAGAGAGTCATAAGCAGACTGTGTTGAATGAGTGTGGAGCACATCACAGGGCTCGATCTAATGACCCTGAGATCACTACCTGAGCCCAAACCAAGGGTTGGTCGCTTAACCAGCTGCACCACCCAGGTGCCCCTGTCCATTTTTAAGTTGGGTACTTTTTTTTGCTCTGAGTTATGTGAGTTTCTTGTATGTTATGAATAATAACCTCTTACCAGATACATGGTTTGCAAACATGTTCTTGCAGTTGGTAGGCTGCCTTTTCATTTTGTTGATGGTTCCCTTGGTTGCACACAAGTTTCTTTTGATGTAGTCTCACTTGTTTACCTTTGCTTTTGTGACCTTTACTTTTCATGTCAAATCCAAAAAATCATTGTCAAAACCAGTGTCAGGGAGCTTACATTCTAGGAATTCTTCTAGGAGTGTTATAGTTGCCAGTCCTAAGTTCAAGTCTCGAATCCATTTGGAGTTTGTTTTTGTATGGAATTAGATAGGAGTAAAGTTTCATTCTTTTGCATATGGATATCCAGTGTTCTCAACAATCTCTTTATTAAAAAAATTATCCTTTCCCTCCCTGTGTATTCTTGGATCTTTTATCATGAATTAATTGGCCAGACATGTGTGAGTTTATTTCTGGACTCTCTATTCTGTTCCATTAATCTATGTGTCTATAATATAGTTTGAAATCAGTAAGTGTGATGCCTCAAGCTTTGTTTTTCTTGCTCAAGAATGCTTTATTTGTTTTTTTTGGTTGTTCCATACAAGTTTTAGGATTGGTTGTTTTATTTTTGTGAAAGATGCCATTGGAATTTTCATAGGGACTGCACTGAATCTGTAGATTTCTTCGGGTGGCATGGACATTCTAACAATATCTATTCTTCCAGCCCATGAGCACGGAATATCTTTCCATTTATTTTTGTCCTCTTCAATTTCTGTCATCAGTATATTATGGTTTTCAGTGTCTTTTACTTTCTTGGTTAAACTTACTCCTAGGTATTTTATTCTTTTTGGTGCAATTGTAAATTGGATTCCTTTTTTTTTTTTTTTTTAAACATTTTATTTATTTATTTGAGAGAGAGAGAGACAGTGAGAGAGAGCATGAGCGAGGAGAAGGTCAGAGGGAGAAGCAGACTCCCCGTGGAGCTGGGAGCCCGATGCGGGACTCGATCCCGGGACTCCAGGATCATGACCTGAGCTGAAGGCTGTCGCTTAACCAACTGAGCCACCCAGGCGCCCTGGATTCCTTTTTGATAATTCATTATTAGTGTATAAAAAAGCAACTGATTTTTGTATATTGATTTTGTATCTTGCAAATGTACTGGATTTGTTTATTTGTTCTTTTTTTTCTTCTTTCTTTCTTTTTTTGGTGAAGTGTTTGGAGTTTTTCTAAAGTCTGAGAGTTTTCATCTGCAACCAGAAACAATTTTACTTCTTTTCTTCTTTGGATGCCTTTTTTTTTTTTTTTTTCTTTTTCTTGCCTAACTCTTCTGGCTAGGACTTCCAGAACTATGTGGAATAAAAGTGGAAAGTGTCTTGTTCCTGATTGTAGAGGAAACCTTTCAGCTTTGCATTGTTGAGAGTGGTGTTAGCTGTCATCTTGTGATATGTGGCCTTTACTACGTTGAAGTACATTCTTTCTATGCCTACTTTGTTGAGAGCTTTTTTTTTTTTTTAATCATGAAAGCATGTTGAAAATTGTCAAATGTTTTTTCTTCATCTAATCATATGGTTTTTGTCCTTCTCTTTGTTAAGGTGGTATATCACATTGATTGATTTGTGTATGTTGATCCGTCCTTGCATGCCAGGAATAAATACTGCTTGATTGTGGTGTACAATCCTTTCAATATATTGTTGAAATTGGTTTGCTAATATTGAGATTATTGAGATTATTTGCATTTATATTCATCAGGGACATTGACTTATAATTTTCTTTTCTTATAGTGTCCTTGTCTGGCTTTGATATCGGGGTAATGCTGACCTCATAAAATGAGTTTGGAAGTGTTCCTTCCTCTTCTATTTTTTGGATGATTTTAAGAAGGATTGGTATTAATTCTAAAATAGATGTTTGGTGGAATTCACCAATGAAGCCTTCTGGCCCAGACTTTTCTTCATTTGGAGGTTTTTGGTTATTGATTCAACCTCACTAGTAATTGGTCTATTCAGATTTTCTGTCTTCAGGATTCAGTCTTGGTAGGTGGTATGTTCTTGGGAATGTATCCATTTCTTCTAGATTGTCCAATTATTAGCTTATAATTGTTCATAGTAGTCACTTAGGATCCTTTATATTTCTTTCTTTTATTTTTTTAAGATTTATTTATTTATTTATTTGACAGGCAGAGATCACAAGCAGGCAGAGAGGCAGGCAGAGAGAGAGGAGGAAGCAGGCTCCCTGCAGAGCAGAGAGCCCGATGCAGGGCTTGATCCCAGGACCCTGGGATCATGACCTGAGCCGAAGGCAGAGGCTTTAACCCACTGAGCCACCCAGGTGCCCCAGGATCCTTTATATTTCTATGATATCAGTTGCAATGTATTCTCTTACCTTTCTGATTTTATTTGAGTCTTCTCTCTTTTTCTTTAGTGAGTCTAGCTAAAGTTTTGTCAATTTCATTTATTTTTCAAAAAGCCATCTCTTTGTTTCATTGATCTTTTAAATTACTTTTTAGTCTCTATTTCATTATCTCCTCTGATCTTTGTTATCTCCATCTTTCTACTATATTTCAGTTTAGTTTGTTCTTCTTTTTCCATTTCCTTAATGTAAAAAAATAGGTGGTTTATTCAAGATTTTTCTTGTTTCTTAAGGTAGGCATTTATCACTGTAAACTCATTGGAACTGCTTTTGCAGCATTCTGTCAGTTTTGGTATGTTTTATTTCCATTTTCATGTGTTTCAGGATTTTTTAAATTTCTCTTGATTTTCTCTTTGACCCTTTGGGTATTCAGTAACATGATATTTCATATCCATATATCTGTGAACTTTATAATTTTCTTTCTTGTAACTGAGTTCTAGTTTCATACCATCATGGTTAAAAAAAAAAGATGCTTGTATGATTTTAATCATCAAATTTATTGAGACTTTTTTTTTTTTTTTTTGGTGGCCTGGATGATGTTTCATGTGTAATTGAGAATAACGTGTATTTTGGCACTTCTGAATGGGATGTTCTATAAATGGCTGGTAAGTCCATCTGGTCTAACGTGATAGTTCAAGTTTAAGTCCGAGTTTCCCCATTGATTTTCTGTCTGGATAATCTATCCATTGTTGAAAGTGAAGTATTGAAGTGCCCTATTGTTACTGTATTGCTGTCTATTTCTCCCTTCAGTTCTGTTAATATTTGGTTTATATTTAGAGCTTAATGTTGGGTTTAAAATGTTTATAAATGTTTCCTTTCTCTTTCTCTTTATATGTCTAGTACAGGTTTTGCTTTGTTGTTACTGTAAGGCTCTATTTTAAGCTGAGAACAACTTAACCTCAAATGCATACAAAAGCTCTGTATCTTCACACTGCTCCCAATTTTTATGTTTTTAATATCACAATTTACACCTTTTTATATATCCATTAACAAATTATTTTAGTTATAGTTATTTTTAATATGCTTGTCATTTAACCTTTATATAAGAGGTCTAGGTGACTTACCACTATAAAGGTATTAGAGTACCCTGAATTTAACTTTATATTTACCTATACCAGTGATTTTTACACTTTCATATTTTTTTTTAATTTTTAATTTTTTAAAAAAGATTTTACTTACTTACTTGTCAGAAAGAGAGAAAGCACAAGCAGGCAGAGGCAGAGAGAGAAGCAGGCTCCCTGCTGAGCAAGGAGCCAGATGCGAGACTCAATCCTAGGACCCTGGGATCATGACCTGAGCCAAAGGCAATGGCTTAACTAACTGAGCCACCCAGGCATCCCTACACTTTCATATGTTTTTATATTACTTATTAGTGTCCTTTTATTTCAGCTTGAAGAAGTCCTTTTAACATTTGTTAGGCTACTCTAGTAGTGATGAACTTCTTCATTTTTTGTTTGTCTGAAAAACTACCTCTCCTTCGATGAGGATAGGAAACTTTGCTGGGTAGTGCATTCTTGGATGGCAGTTTTTATCTTTCAGCACTTTGAATAAATACATCATGGTATACCTTCTGGCTTGGAAAGCTTTTGCCTGAATATCTGCTAATGGTTTTATGAGGGTTCCCTTATGTGTTTTTCTCTTGCTGCTTTTAAGATTCTCTTTGTCTTTAGTTTTTGACAATTTAATTGTAACGTGTCTTGGTGTGGATCTCTTTAGATTTATCTTATTTGGAACTTTCTGGGCTTTCTGGATCTGGATGTCTGTTTAGGTTAGGGAACTTTCCAGCCATTATTTTCTTTGAGTAAGTTTTTGTTTGTTACTTATAGATATCTTTAATATCTTCACTGAAATTCTCACTTTGTTCATGTACTGCTCTCCTGATGTGGGCAAACATCTTTATGACCACTATTGGAACTCTTTACCAGATTAAGCACTTATCTCCATTTCATTAAAGTTGGTTTCTGGAAATTGATCTTGTTCTTTTGTTTGGAACATATTTCCCTGTTTCTTTATTTTCCTGGACACTCTGTGTTGGTTTTTCTGCAGTAGGTAAAATAGTCACCTCTCCCACTCTTGACAGACTGGTCTCATGTAGGAGATTAACATTGTCAGCTTGGTATAAGCTCCTTGTCATCTCTCAAAACTTTGTGATTGTTTACACTGTTGTCTTTGTTCCCAGTAACTCCCAGTAGCTGAGAGTACTCCGGGACCCACTGGTGTCCCAAAGGGGAGGGTCACACTTAACACCTCGATGCAGGCTGTTTAGGAGCATGACCCTCTGGCTGTAGCTGGGAAATTATGGATGAAGTCTTCTTTCAGCAAGAAACTGGGAGATGGGCATTTTTGCCTATTCCTTTTGCACTGAGCCTGGGTAGAAAGCCACTGGTAGGAAGCCACTGGGTGGGACGATTCTGCATCCATTTAAAAACTACTTTTTTTGTTTGCCATAATCTTGTGGAACTTGTGAATGCAAGCCTCATTGGCTGTCAGAGCTGGTTGAGAGTGGGGGGCCTGTCTTACCTGCAGCAGCTGTTAACAGCTGGGGTTCCAGACATGTGTGCAACCTCTTTCCAGAAAGGTGATGGTGCTGGATTTATTGTTGAAGCATGTTGGAGAAAGAAGGTGGAGGACATACCCACAGGCTTCTCTGGGCTCTAGGAAGGATCAGGCCATCCCCATGGGCTAATCAGAAGCCAGGCTCTAAGATAGCAGAATGTAAATATGCAGTCAAATCTCCTCCAGCGAAGCGCTGGGCCATGAACGTTTTTTGCCTGCTTCCTCTGTACTGAGTCCTGGGGAGATAGCCACGGGTATTTGTGTGCCTGTAGAGTACTGCTTCTTTGTTCGCTACAGTCCAGTGGGACTCATGGTTGCAAGCCCTGTTGGCTTTCAGAGCTTGATGTTTTGTCAACCCATCCCATCGGTGAGATCCTTAAAATTTGGGGCACCTGATGTATGGTCCAAACCCTTTGCTCTTCAGGGAGAGTCTCTCCTGATTTTATGATATTCTGCCAGGAATGGGTTTTACCGTGAGAATGTGTCTCGGTCTTTCCTATGCGTTTTGATGGAGGCATTTTCTCATTCACCCAACGTGTAGGAGTGATTGTGGATTTCTCTCAGAGGGAATTGCTCCATGTGTAGATATATATTTGGTGCATCTGTGGGAGTTAGTAAGTTTATGTTTTGAACCTGATTGAAGCACAATGTGATTATCCCTTAGTGTATAGGTATTGTTCTTTTGGGCTCATTTGTTCCAGTCTATTGAGATTTTCTAAATAGTGACCCTGTTATACAATATATTGTATAAGAGGGCACCTGGGTGGCTCAGTCATTAAGCATCTGCCTTCTGCTCAGGTCATGATTCCAGAGTCCTGGGATGGAACCCCGCATCAGGCTCTCTGCTGGGAGGGAAGCCTGCTTCTCCCTTTCACACTCCTCCTGCTTGTGTTCCCTCTTTGGCTGTGTCTCTCTCTGTCAAAAAAGTAAATAAAATCTTAAAAACAAACAAACAAACAAAAACCAATATATTGTGTAGGGTCAACCACTGGCTTGAGAATCGTCTTGTCTTTTCTTCCTTCCTTCTCTCCCCTCCTTCGTTCTTTCCTTCCTTCTCTCTTCCTTCCTTCCTTCCTTCCGTTCTTTCTTCTTTCCTCCTTTTTTTCTTTCTTTCATAGGAATGTCCATGTGTCAGGCCTGTGAACTAAAACTTTAGCATATCATTGGGAATTCAAATTGACCTTGCTGTGCTAACTGAGAGTCTTTAGCAATTCAATTGGTTAGAAATCTACAAGCTGTATTTTTAACTTTCTAATTTTTACTCCTACCCACAAAAAAAAATATTATAAGAGACTTTGTTAAACACCTGAGTGAAATGAGGAGACCAAGTGTCTGTAACATTCTGCTCCCCTACTTGTTCTAATACTCGCAGTCAATAGACTGCAGTGGGGTCATATGTCAAGGCGTGCTCTTAGTCAATCAGTGCTGTTCTCAGTGATTGCTGCCTCCTGTTGAAAGTGTTTGCAGCCCTATATTTAATAATTTATTCAAGAATTTTTCAGAAGATTGAAATTAAGTTCTTAAATTATAATTTTTAGCCATTTTCTTTTAGGCTTTTCCATAGTGTTTGGAACTCAGGTCATTTCTTGTTTTTAATCTTTTCATATTCTCCCATTCTCTCTGAAGTTAAAATGCAATGATCCTGTATTTGCACATTCTTTTAGTATTTTGAGTGTAATTCATTTGGACCTAGAGACTTGAATTCATTTAAATAAGCAGGTTATTTTTTACTATTGTTATTTACTTTGGCTTTTAGTTCTTCAAAGGATTTTTATTTTGCCTTTTTAATTTTAAGACCCTCCTGTCTATAGGTTCAGAAAGTTACCTGTTTCACTCATTATTATTTCTACAATACCCATAATAGGCTCTTAAAAGACACTTGTTAAATGAATGAATGAAAGTTGAATTATGCACAGACTCTTCTTATTAAACTTGTAATGAAGACTGTTATAAGTATGCATAATTTGTAATTTTCATCTCAAACATGTATTATTTTATTTTTTGTTTTTACTTGTTTTAAAATAAATTGGTTCACATAAAAATCCCATTAATGCCTTAAAATACAAACTTTACTTCTAACCCAAGTTTATTTTCATTAGCACTAGTGTTAAATATGTATTTCCAGGAAGAATATCTTCAGTGAATACTTTCTCAAGGTTTAAATAATTTTATTTATAAATTCTGGATTTATAATTTATAAAATCTGGATCTGTGGCAAAAAAAATTCACCGGAATGATTATAATAAGCTTCTATTCATGTGCCTCTTAGTCACTAGCAGTCAACAAGAAAAATGATTCATATCATCATGAAATCAGATGCTCTGTTCCGTCAGATAAACCCTCACTCTTGCTTATGTGAATGGCAATAACTTTTGCCTTTTATAGATCAAGAATGTCACTTTGATTCAAAGTGACTTACAATGATACCTTTTTTTATTAGGACCTTTATCCTTAAACTAGTGACAGAATAGAAAAGCAGACATTACAGCTTGAAATTCAGGAGAATCTATACCTAGAAGACTTAAAAATTTGCACCTGAGGGAAAAAACCTCTGGAACAGTCAGATAAAATAAGTGAGAATTACAAATGTTAATTGTAATATTGATGCTTCACCTACTGGGGATACCTGTGGGGGTACTGTGTAAAAAATATTGATGGGGGAATATGTTTCAGGTTTCCTTTTACCTTATTTCATTAAAAATAAATCCCTTTTTGGCACCTGGGTGGCTCAGTCGGTTAAGTGCCTGCCTTTGACTCAGGTCATGATCTGAAGACCCTGGGATCAAGCCCTAGGGCTGACTCCCTGCTGAGCAGGGAGTCTGCTTCTTCCTCTCCCTTTACCCCTCCCACTGCTTGTTCTCCTTCTGTTGCCTGTACGCTCTCTCTCTCAAGTAAATAAATACAATTAAAAAAAAGTTCCAAATCCCTTTGTTTTCAAAGTATTGATTCGACAGCCTGGACCAATGGGTGAAGAATTGTGTAGAAGGCAAGGTGAGTGACAACACAATCACCATCTGGAACTGGGAACCACGAGAAGAGGGCAAGAGTAAGATCAGGCTGCAGAGGTGAAAAAGTAAAATAAGTGAGAATAAATTGAATACCTAAATTTCACATCAGAATATGAAGGTGAGAGAGAAGGGAAGTCAGAAGAAAGGAAGAGAGCAAACAAGATGGAGTAGCCTGCGTTCAACAGAGGTGGCTTTGGTCCTAGTGCTTGGAAAAGTTGGTGGTTGAGTCTGTTGCACTCAGGCATGTCCTGTTCTCTTTCAGCCACTCTTAGAAGTCAACTTTCAATGCAGATACATCGACCATGGGGAGGCAGGGCATGACCTGATCGATTAAGGAAAGCAGGTCGGTGTTGTCATCACTTGACTGCCACCTTTCTTTGTTGACATGGAGTTTCAGCTGGGCAGAAAAATCCACTCTGAAGCTAAGACGGTATTGCAGAGGATGATTTCCTTTAGCCCCAGCTGGACAGGACCTGTTGATAAATTGATTTCTAAGTGGCACGAGTAAAACATTTGGTTGAGACTGACACTATAAAGCTTCAGCAAGCTCTCCACTCCCCAGCATGTGGTTTCCAGCGTCTTGTTTTTCTCCACATCCTCTCCAACACATGTTATTTATTGTCTTGTTAATTTTGGCCATTCTAACTGGTGTAAGGTGGTATCTCAATGTGGTTTTGACTTGAATCTCATTGATAGTTAATGATGATGAACATTTTTTCATGGGTCTGTTAGCCATTTATATGTCTTCTTTGGAGAAGTGTCTGTTCATGTCTTCTGCCCATTTTTTGACATGATTATCTGTTTTGTGTATGTTGAGTTTGAGGAATTCTGTATAGATCTTGGATATCAATCCTTTGTCTTTAGTGTCATTTGCAAATATCTTCTCCCATTCTGTGGGTTACCTCTTTGCTCTGTTGATGGTTTCCTTTGCTGTGCAGAAGCTTTTGATCTTGATGAAGTCCCAAAAGTTCATTTTCGCTTTTCTTTCCTTTGCCTTTGGAGACATGTCTTGAAAGAAGTTGCTGTGGTCGATGTCGAAGAGGTTACTGCCTATATTCTCCTCTAGGATTTTGATAGATTCCTGCCTCACGTTAAGGTCTTTTATCCATTTCGAGTTTATCTTTGTGTATGGTGTAAGAGAAAGGTCGAGTTTCATTCTTCTCTATGTAGCTGTCCAATTTTCCCAGCACCATTTATTGAAGAGACTGTCTTTTTTCCACTGTATATTTTTTCCTGCTTTGTCAAAGATCAGTTGACCATAGAATTGAGGGTCCATATCTGGGCTCTCTACTCCGTTCCACTGGTCTATGTGTCTGTTTTTGTGCCAGTACCATGCTGTCTTGGTGATCACAGCTTTGTAGTAAAGCTTGAAATCAGGCAACGTGATGCCCCCAGTTTTGTTTTTCTTTTTCAACATTTCCTTAGCAATGTGGGGCCTCTTCTGGTTCCATACAAATTTTAAGATTGTTTGTTCCAGCTCTTTGAAAAATGCCAGTGGAATTTTGATTGGGATGGCATTGAAAGTATAGATTGCTCTGGGCAGTATAGACATTTTAACAATGTTTATTCTTCCGATCTATGAGCATGGAATGGTCTTCCATCTTTTTGTGTCTTCTTCAATTTCTTTCATGAGTGTTCTGTAAATCCTCAAGTATAGATCCTTTACCTCTTTCGTTAGGTTTATTCCCAGGTATCTTATGGTTCTTGGTGCTATAGTAAATGGGATTGATTCTCTAATTTCCCTTTCTATATTT
Source organism: Enhydra lutris kenyoni (assembly GCF_002288905.1). Classification (NCBI taxonomy): domain Eukaryota; kingdom Metazoa; phylum Chordata; class Mammalia; order Carnivora; family Mustelidae; genus Enhydra; species Enhydra lutris. The sequence goes on along the minus strand of NW_019154155.1, from coordinate 4,549,347 downwards.
TCGTTGTTAGTATATAAGAAAGCAACTGATTTCTGTATGTTGATTTTATATCCTGCCATATTACTGAATTGCTGTATGAGTTCAAGTAGTTTGGGGGTAGAGTTTTTTGGGTTTCCCATATAAAGTATCATGTCATCTGCAAAGAGAGAGAGTTTGACTTCTTCATTGCCAATTTGAATATTGTTTTTCCAGGCCTGGTGGGAGACCTATTCCTTCTACTGCAGAACCCCATCCTTCTGTGATGGCAAAGGCAAGGAAATGCCTCCCAGTCTGCTGGAGCAAGTGCTTGTGTGGAGTCAAGAAATTTAATATTATCCCCAGGCACCATACCTCTGTTTCTAGTTCATTCATTCTTTTGAAATGAGTTTCTGAACCTTGGAGAGTTAGCTCTTCTAAAAGCATTTTTCAGCCATGTGCTTTTATCTTAACACATTTATTCAATTAAAAAGGTATTTGTCTATTACTTTTTTCCTTTCTCGTGCTTTAGTATTGATTTTTTATTTAATTTTATTGTTTTTATAGGGTTGTGTTCTTGCCTAGCATTCATCTCTTCTCTACTTTGGTGGAAGTCAAAGCACCCCTGGCTTCAGGGCTGAAAATGCCCTCATCTCTAGCCAGTGAGAGGGGGCATTTCTGTTTCTGGCCAAAGTTCCCAAAATCTGTTCTTTGCCTTTCCCAGCTTCCCACAAGGCAGAACATCCACAAGTAGCTCAAGACCTCTGAAAAGAGGCAGTTGAACTGAGACAAGTAAAATGTCAGTGGAAGCAGTTGGGACAGCTGTGAAATCGGGACAGTACAAAATGGGGTAAAATTTTCAAAAATTTTAGTGTTTTATGGAAATACCAGGATTTGACAAGTCCAGGAAAATTATACATTCAAAAAACATGTTATTGTAATATCATAAAATGGAGTTTTCTTGTGTGCAATTTCAGGTAATTTTCCTGAGGGCATTTGGGACAGGAAAACAAAGAGATTTCCATTGTGAGGATTTCAGCTCACATTTAACAGTAAAGGAAACTCTGAGATTATTTTCTGTCCTGCATATGTATTCACTTTTTAAAATAACCATTTGTTCTTTTTCTGTTCAGTTCAAATGAGTTGTTTAATTAGAAATATACAGCATAAAAAGGAAATCTTTTTGTTATCATTTGTACTATGTGGTGAATCCAGTTAACTTAGATGAATCCAAATAACACCTTTCATGTATGAAGCATAAATGCAGAAATCATTAGGTAACCATATACATAGCTATATTTAAGATGATGGACAATAGTATTGGCATAGGAGATTTCTATTAAAATAAACCAATTTTATGTTGTCACACTTCATAGAGCACAGAGATTTATACTGGGATCAAAACTAGAGCAAATAGATTCTTGGGACAGTAGCAGGTAAAACCTCCATAGATTCAGACTCTATTCCCAGTATCCTACTCGCACTTTCTTAAAGCCCTGCAGGGAACATGGTGAAAGTTGGAAATGTGCTCAGATACACTTAAGCCCTTCTAGTCTACTGATGTGCGTGTCAAAGGTAATTGATCAAGTCTTTAATGGTTGGGTAATGGGAAGATTAAGATATTGACACTAAATGCTCTACAGTGTGAAGAAGGCTCAGTGGAGTGATGGGAAGACCACTGGACAGTAGTTAGGGTGTAGATCTAAGACTTTGACCTAAATTGTCTAATCTTTTGGAGCCTCCTTTTCCACATCTGGACAAAGTCCTTAAGGTATCCCACAGCTCTGAATGTCATGATTCTATGAATTCTTGGCTCACCCCAAGTTTATGTGAAAGTGTTGCCCACTGTGGAGCCGTTAGAAGGAAAAATGTCTGCTTGTTTGTCTTCCACCTCTACTAAACTGTAAGCTCCTAGAGGTCAGGGACCGTGCTTGCCCACCATCATGTTTCTGGCATCCAACAGACAGGCCTCAGGGAACACGTGTTGGATGAATGAAGGGATGGCTCATAACTGAAAGCAGGAGGACCAGAAGTGACATTTTTAGGAAAAGAATCATGTGACAATGAGGGTGTGCTGCTTTTTCTGGCTAGAAAATGCTCTTGCTTATTTTTCTTTTAAAGATGGACTTTTACTGGCTGAAGACTTAGATCCAAAGAGAATATTAATCTGAAAGTAACAAAGTGTGAGTTTTATAGGCTCTGGACCACTCCAGGTCCAGCTGTTTCTTTTTAATGAGGATAGCTTTTTCCTCACTCCCCCATTCTCTGGCAGGGGGGTTGGTGCATTCTGATAGCCTCTTGCAAAATGAAGGTCTTTCTTTGTTGTTCTTTCCTTACTTTAGAGGACACTGAGTTTTATTTAAAGAACTATGTCTCTCATAAGATTTTAACAGCAGCCTGAACAGAGTCCTTACCATTCTTCATTGAAATCTTTTAAAAGTCCAGTTAAAATGTTTCTGTGTTCATCAGCCTCTCTGGTTCCCCCAATTCATAATGCCTTCCTCTTCTGAATTTCTGTCATACTTGTGGGGATAGCACCTCTCCTCAATGACTCACCACAGACAAATCTGAGGTGGGTCCCATTCTTTTGGCAAGACCCAGTCTGCTCCAGGGTAGACACTGGCTTTTTCATATACCTTCTGGCACCATGTGCTGTCCCTTTCACACTGGTCCCAATGGATATTTGCCAAACTTGTGTGTGAACATGCATGACTGAATGATATCTAGAAGAGTTTAGAAATGGAGCTGGTCCTATTCCATTATCCCAGGTAAGTCACAGATTTTTAGAGGTTGCAGGGACCTGAGAAGTGATATAATCTATGTTACTTATTTGACATTCTGGCTTTATTTCTTAGAATATCCTCTCTGTGCAGCGAATTCTGTGATTTCAATAAGACTTCAAAGATGTGAGAGATTTTCAATGGCATCAAGGGTTGTAGTTGTAAATGCCTTATTCAGAAAGCAGTAGTCAAAGGCTTAGTCAGTGTGGATCATTAAATATAGAGGGATCTGTACATCAATTTTGTAGTGGTGTGGTCTTTTTCCTCCTCTCCTTCAACTCCTCCACTTAACATTTTGCTTTACTATTGTTTGGTCTCCTGTGTCAAATAAAGCACCTTTTATATTTAGTACAATAGGCCCAGTGTCAAGTTTGTCTAGTCCAAAGTGCTGAACAAACATTAACCCATCCGACTTCCCTTGACCCCATATCGCACACCCTTGTTTAAACACTATAGTTGTCCTAGATAACCATTCTAGGCAGTAGCTAGGAAAATTATAGAAAGCATATAAGAGTTTAAATATCTGTTAGGGTGTGTTGCATACTGATGTTTCCCCTGATGTTAAAGGTCTTAAATCCTGACTGTTTACAGTTCAAAAGTCTTCCGGAGGGATGATTAAGGGCAAAATGCATGGAAAGGAAATGGCTGAATGCCTTTTAGGAGGTGAGGGCTTTTGATGATGGACTGTCTAAAATATTTCAAAATAGCGATATCCAAAGATTTTATTACTAAAGTAGAATTAAGCAACAAATTCTTGAGACTCTCCATAAATCAGAAATTACCACCCCCCCATCAAAATAAAAATATCTGGCTGAGTTTCGGGGAGTGAGGATATTAATTTATCTAAATGGCATGTTGACTGTAGCTTGTTTTTGGAAGATTGTTTTTTTTCCTCTTCCCTCTGAGACGTCTTAGTTCTTCCCTCATTTCTGCCTCTGGAATTTGTAATACACTGTAAAAGGTCCATTCCAATTCTATCACGAGGAATGGAATTTGAGGAGTTCCCAACTCTCTAACTTAAAAAAATTTTTTTTCATAAAATGAATACTGCATTCTATGATAGGAGAATTTTTTGAAGATTCAAAAATTATAATTACGATGGAACATAACAGTTCCCCGCAATTCTCGTCTATAACTTACCTGCCACTTTTATTTAGCAAGCCACTTCAGTTCTGTGGCTGTTTCCTTACCTGGAAAATGGGATGTATTTGATGAGCTTTATGGTGATGATATATTTAGTGTTTCAGTTACTTTAGTATTGGCTTTCAAAATATTAGACCCGAAGGAAATTAAAGTACTTGTAGAGGTCCAAAAACCTGTAATTTTTGTCTATTATCACTACTGTCATTTGTGATTGCAAGATTATAGCAACATATCAGACTATTTTTGCTATTTCTTCTCTGTGGGTGTGTGTGTGAATGTTTGTATATATCTTCTACCTAGTGGAAAGCAGACGTCTTTAAGGGACCTAATGGCTTCAAATGTCTCCTAAGAGAGTATTTGCTGTTTAAATAACAGTTTAACAGGAAATGCTTTTTAAAAATTGGCTCAGAGTTGTGATATTTTAAAAATGAATGAATTATTATGATTTTAGTTCTCCTTTTGTCCAATAAGTAGAATGTAAAGGTGTGACTGTCATCTAGGATAGATGGAAATTGCTGCCCACATCTATTGGTCTCTTGTAGATTTAATAAATATTGCAGCTTCTTGTGGAAAGTGATGGAATCCTGGATCCAGCATCAGGGATAACAATGTATCATGAGCTTTTCCTGCTCTAGTGAGAAATTAGCGAGAGGCTCAAAGTAGTGAAAAGATTATGGTTGATGTCCAGTCTTCCACACACCTTAGCAGGAATGTGTAAATCAAAATAAAAAAAACCTTCTAAATTCAAAAGTACCAAAGTTCTCTTTCCTTCCATCATTTTTTGTATGCTTTAAAAAATATTCTAGTATTAAGTTATTTAAAAAATGATCATTTTGACATTTTGGTAACACTGTCCTGCCTTGATAGGTGTTCAGAGTGCTGCTGATATATACTCATGTCCATGGGCCATGGTGAAGGGCATCATGAGCTCAAATCATGGCAAGGACAGACATAGACTGGATTTACTGGGTTGGAGACTGCCCATTAGACATTTGCACACTCACATGGGTATTGTAAACTCTGGGGCTGATATAGAGCCTTACTTAGCACATACTTAGTTTCATGTCCACATAGCATTTTTCTACTTAGGAATGTTGATAAGTAAGGGAATAATGGCAATATTTACAAAGTGCACATATGATCATATCTATATCCCAAAATGCCCATGACTGTTATAAATCTTAAAATGATGATTAGACAAATTTGAAAGAACAGGTCTTTTGCCTGAGTATCTCTTTTCACTGTGGAGTAGAGATGGTTTCTTCTGCTTTTCCCTTTGTGTTGCAAGCAGATTTTTTCAAAATTTTGTTAACATTATCATGCCCTTTCACTCCTTCAGAATAGGTTTTCTTTCTTTTTTTTTTTTTTTTGGAATGAAATTATAAAGTCATCAAAATTTTAGTTGTGAATATAAAATCATTGATCAAAAGAAGTATAAACTTTTTACTATACATGACTAAGTTGGTAGAGAACCTGGAAGAACATTGTGTTCAGTTTCTAGTTTTAAAAATTATTCTTTAACATTATGTAAGATAGCTATGCTACACAAATAGGAATTTACTATGGATGAAATAATGTTTTCTGAGATTAGCCAGAGTAAAGGTCTTTTATAAAATTATCATGAAGACTGACCTTAAGTGAATATCTTGTTTGTTAAATGGGCAATAATTTTATTTCAGAACAGGAAAGTGATTAGGAATTCCACGTATATGGGAAGGTCAGTGTTTCCAAATCTCTACATTTAATATAATTTGTGGCTGATGGGAACTCAGCCTCTAAAATGACATGTGATGTATTAAAATGCAGTCAAGTGTGTTCAATCAGAATAGAGTATTTTAGCATATTTATGGAATTACTTACTACCTAGTAAAGTCAGTATCTCAGAGATTTGCCTTGAATTTAAATTTGTCTTGAATTTTATTTTTTTATTTTCACATGTTATTAGGTAGTTGAGTAAGGTTTGAGAAGAAAAAGTTAATTTAGTTACAAGGTTACGGCAAGATGGAAAACATACTTTGATTCAATATGAAAAATAGCCAAAATCCTTTTTAGTGTGTTTGCATAGCAAAAATAGCTGGTGCTATGAATGTCATTTTTGCCAAAGTTGTGACATTCATCAAGGAAGAAAATGGGGCATATGAACCATTTATGTGTATGACTTTTTGCTCCAAACTGTGAGGTAGTTTGGTGAAGGATTTTTCTTTTACCAGCTGAGATTTTGAATTCTCTGTGATGCTGTGTTTACCAAAAATGACTCTTTAACATGACTGTCTTGAGTTTGGAGAAGTTGAGAGCTTTTTGTTTGGAATGCTAATTATTTTTTCCTCTTTTTATCTCTATTGGATTTATTTAGACACTGTATTTATCATGTTGATTTTAGACTTTTTTTCTGTGCCTTTTATGGGAAAGTCAGTCTCTATAGCTATGTCAACAACCACATGGTTTATGAAGTAAAGATATTTTCCTGTTCTTATTTGCTAGTTGATTTCTCATCATTCTGAAGAGCAGTGAAATGATTATTAATGCAACCTGTAATATCCTAAATTAGGATAATAAGCCTTTTCAAGGAGCCATGTCTTAAGGACTGCTGTGATTTTCTCCGGCCCCTTTTGGACACTTGGGTTTTGCCAGCAACTTTCAACTGTGTCCTCCTGGTTCAGGAATCAATGTTAATAATTGCCTAAACACATTCTTTAACTCAGGATTTTATAATGATGACAAACCACACTAAGACCGAGAACCCTATACTGTTTATAAACATTTATCTCCAGTGTAAAGACAACCATAAAAACTACATCTGCAAATAGTGGGCACAGGGGTTAACATTCAGACTATTCTCTTTAAGGAATCTGTGAACCCTTAGTCAGGAAACTGTTCCTGTCATGGGCTTTCTCAGAAACCCTCTTCTTTCCACATTTGTTAAGGTCTTCTCTGTCCCCTACTGTTTCCATCCCACCCTGTCTACGTTGGGATGATCAGCCACTTGGGTCAGGGCAGTTCTTAAATGTTTATGAAATGTCCAGTCAGTGTCAGGCACAGTGTGAGGCTTGAAGCAGCGGAGGGAACAGGGTCTCCATCCTTCAGGAGCTCCAGCTGGTGGGAGCAGTTGCCCAGGGATCCTCTAACTGCACGGGGCCACCATATTGCCACAACAGGGCTGAATGCAGGAACACAGAGCAGGACAACTGAGAAAGCTGGGATGCTGGAGAGCTATTACAGCAAACCAATAATATCCTACCTGCAAGAGAGAGACTATCATGGTAGCTTTCAGCTTTGTATTGTATTGGAAGAAGTCCGTGTTTTTGTTTAGTAAATTGCTACATAAAAAACAGCTTTGTCAAACAATTAATAAAAGAAATTAGATTAAAAATATAAGCTAATATTTTAGCGAGATGCATGATAGGAAAACAATTTTTTACCAGTTTATAGCATTTGGTCTTTGGGACCATAGAACTACTTTGTAAATATATTGCTTTTGTGGTATCTTTAGAAGGCTATTTCATGATTGCTTGTCTCTAAATGAAAGTTTTTATTGAATTATTTACTTTAAATACTTTAAATTTAGAGTATTTATGAAAGTATTTAAGCCACAGGGATTAAATTAAAATAAGGAAGTTGCTTCCTGCTCGCGTCATTGGGCAGTCTCTCAAAGGAAACCTGTAAGGCCAAACTATTTGTAAGCAGATTTTTTTAAAAGTGTATATGAATATTTGGAGTGTATGTGGGTAGATAGAAGACATGCTACATGCACACAAACTAGAGATGAACTTGACACAATTACTGCTTTATCCGAAGATCGAATGGCAGGTGAGTAACTTTAGTTTCTCAAAGCTCTTTTCTGGCTTCTGAACTGATTAGGAAGTTATACTGGTTATTTATTCCTTTCTTTTTCAGGTATAAAAAAAACAAAACAAAGCACAGCACAACATAATCCCCAAAGTCCCCAAATCCAACCCTGACTTTGGATGGGAAGAGGAAAACAAAAATCCTCCCTGTAATCCTTCACAGATCCTTTGGTTTTTGCCCCAATGTCAGTCTCCGGTACCAGAGATGAGCTTCAGTTCAGTATTTTGAAAACTAAAATAAAACTAAATGTTGAGCTAAAATGGATTCGAACACTGTGGATTTGTGTGGAAAGATGCACAATTCCCATATCTATACAATCTTCCAGGCACCTCATTCTATTATTTTAGTCAGCTCTTTACCATTATGCCGTCTCATTTTGGCCGTACAAAGTATGCCAGGCTTTAAATGCTTGTTGCTTCAAACACTCTCACCTCTTGCATTGCTTTTGAAAAATATTTTCTAATATCTATCTATGGAGCTGTTTAGAGAGTTCCACATCTTTCTGTCCCAGTGGAGACTTCATAACTTCCTTGCAGTGTTTCAGAGCCATCAATTTCATTGGGTGTGTTATTGAACTTGAAGAAATGCTCCTCATTTCTGCTGTCACTGTTTTTTAGCTATTGGGATGAAATTGTCTTCTTCCACACTGATCTCCTGAATTGATTTTTTCCATGAGGGTCACGACACATAAGCCTCATAAATAACTTTTGGCAGACTGTAATTGGGTATTTTTAAGTAATTGTCAGTATTTTTCACCTTTGTCCATTTTGAAGAATTAACGGTGAGGCACATCTGAGATGAGATTTCATTTTTTGAAAACATTTCTTGACTTCGATTAAAAGCTAATGTTTATGTAAGTCTGTTTTTGCTAACTCTGAGGGGAGTGACCACAAACTCAGTATTTGATGATTTTTTAAAATCCAAAAAGGGAAATACAAGCAAATTAAACTGACAGGATGCCTAGAAAGGAACATCTCGGTAGATGTGGAGAAGCAGGATTCGGGAAGAAGACAGTCTGGGGAGCTGTCTCAGAGTACAGGGCTGCTGACTGCAGCCCTGGGTGGAGACAGGACTTGGGGCTCAGCCCTCCCTGCTCACTGCCTCAGTGACAATGGCCACATCACATAAATCTGCCAGTGTCCTTCCCTGTTAGATGGGAAAAATAGTCCTTAACGTGAGGATTAGATGAGGTGGCATTTGTATGCTGACACAATGCCTGGCAGAACAAATCTGTCCTCGCCTGAGATCACACAGCCCTAAATTATTTCTCTCTGGGAGCTCTCACTCTTTTTTTTTTTTTTTTACCTTGTAGTTTATTTCGTATTCACTGTCAGCTCTTTAAAGACAAGGTCTGTGTCAGATGTATCTTTATGCCTTGTATTTTCCTGGTAGAGAAAATGTCCTGTGACTATTTGTTGAATGACTGTATGAATGAGTGATTACATGTAAGTATTGTTTAAACATTTTAACTATTCCTGATAGGAATTTTAAAATTTGACATCTGATATTGGCTAACTCAGATATATGATATGAACGTAGAAGTATGTTGTATCGTAGATCCGAACTTCTTGAATTAGCTTGAAACAACCTTGGAAAGCTGCAGATATAAGCTTTGTATAGTCTCAAACCTAGAATCTGAGCAAATCTTCAAATAACCAATGAGCATTATATCCCAAATACTACGGAATGAATCCATCAAGGGTCCAAAGTCTTTGTAGCATGGATTTGTTTTCCTCACCAGTAAGTGATAAAGAAAGCCCGTTTTCCCCCATAATAATAAATCATTACATGTTCAGCTGCTTTGAAATCTTATTCTGCTCTTTGAAATTTTTAGGCTAAGCTATTGCCTGGGCAATGGGCAAGTTGTGCATAATTGTCTTGTCCCTGACTTGACCAGAGGTTCAAAGCCCTTTCCTGGGTTTTAGTCCCAAAGGAGATCCATACAGACATTATCAATTTGTGTGCCCCAGTTAAGGCTTTGGGAGCCTTGAAGAACACATGCAGACACGTTCATAGTTCATGTTTCCTGGAACATATTACAAGTTTAGATCTCCCGTCAGCTGACTACATCTTCATTGTAGTGTTTCCAATCATGAATTTACCTCCAATAGTCATATTTTTATCTTATTTATGTGAATACTAGTTATATTTAGTTTTGTATAGTGAGGGGGAACTCAGATTAAAATAAATATAGTCCTTACTCCAATGTCAACTGTAACTCATTTTCTTTAAAAGTGTCAACTACTCTGATACTGTCCCAGAAAATTTACTCTGTATAATTAAAAGTATCTGGGACGCCTGGGTGGCTCAGTGGTTAAAGCCTCTGCCTTCGGCTCAGGTCATGATCTCAGGGTCCTGGGATCGAGTCCCGCATCGGGCTCTCTGCTCAGCAGGGAGCCTGCCTCCTCCTCCTGTCTCTCTCTCTGCCTGCCTCTCTGCCTACTTGTGATCTGTCTGTCAAATAAATTAAAAAAAAAAAGTATCTTGGAGATGTCTAAAACAGGACATATTTGCATAGTTCCCCTTTTACTACCACTTTCTGTCCAATTATAATCGTCTATTTTAGCTTCTCATTATTTTCCTGAATTTATATTAAGATCTAATAAGTCACTGTGTAAAATGAAGATCAAGGACTTTTAAAAATTATTATTGAGAGTATAAATAATGTGCCTTAAATACCACGGAGAAGGTATTTTTGAACACTAAAAGAAAATGAATTCATTGTAACTGCTGTGAGGGAGGGAAAGATTAGCATCTTACACTTTTAGGTTGGGTCCCACCTTTGCCAAGACTTGACAATGAGCATTAGGCCTGCTGTGGAGAAGGCCAGTTGGGATGCCATCCTGGGATGCGATCTTAGATGTTACTGATTTCAATACTGGGGTGATTCAGGCTGCACTAACCATTCCACAACTCTCTTGTGGGCCTCTTGCCTTTCAGGAGAAGACACTTTTAAATACAGGTCCTTGAAAATATTTTACTCAGAAACCACCTGACTTCTGGGTCAAGTTGCAAGGGGATCATCCATTTTTGCTGCAGGTATTGTGTGGAAGGAAAAGTTCAAAGTTATATGGATGCTTAACTGGATCCAAATGCATCAGTTAAGCAGGTGAGAAGGGCTGCTGTAGTGATAACTATGGGAAGGAATTTGGGGGTGTGTGGAGATCACTCGGTCGGTGGAGACATTAACTGTGTCTACTTAAGCCTTATTTTTATTTTGTTTTCATTTTCGAACCAAGAAACAAATGAGGAGAAACGAGTAGTGGAAAGTAACCTCAAGTTCCCAGAAATGAACTGATTTTTTAATATTCTTTCTCTATTTTTTTGGTCACAAACCTGTATTTTTTATGTGATAAAATGAGAATGAGTGGTGTAGTTCATTAGCTCAGCCAGTAGAGGGGAATGACGCCTATAACCGCTCATTACCATGTGCAACTACTTTTTCAAATCCACTTTCTCATGCTCCAGTGTGGTAAGAGTGCAGCTTTGCGAATACGTGCTATCAAGGGAGCCCAGGGTCCGTGATATGTGGTGAGGTGACCTTCAGTTCCTGGACTGTGTTCATATAACTTCCTTCTTTTTATGGCCGCCTCTGACTTCTGTTTCTATTTCTGTGTCTCTGTCACTGCATTCTTGTCCTCCTTTCTGTGTATTTGTCCCTGGTAAATTCATAGTGTGTCCAGTACTGACCCACTCTGTGCCCATTATGTATAGAAAATTCTTAGGCACTTCTTTTTTTTCTCGAATGCTGATTTTTATCAAGACCCTGTTCACAGAGGGAAAATACTGGAGTATTGTCATTTATGAAACCACTTATTCATCCTAGATATATAAGCCAGAATTTGTATTAAGTCCACAAACAATTTTCTAGACTGTGAAGACCAGGCTGCCTCATGTTTGAAGAATTATCTAATACTTACATGGATACAACTATCCTGACTCTAAAGTTCAACGAATTTGTGGGAGAAAAGTCTCTAGAGTGTAGAATCTTATACAGTATTTCTAATGCTCTTACTTTGCTTCTTTTTTTCTACAAAAGTGTGTGTTTGAATGAATGTCTTGATTTTGAGTTTACCTAGGGAAATTTCTTTTCCCTTATTAGGCTATTATGTTGTCAAATGAGCACTCACTGGGCTGAATATTGTTCAAAGTGCATTCTCCTAAAGTCAGATTTAGGAGAATTTATGAATTATAGCCCTCAATAAAATTTGGCACTGAATTCCACCTTTTACTTAATGAACCAGCATGGAAATTTGTATTAATATTTGATAAAAATCAGTTTAGGATGATATAGATTCTCTCTCCAACAAACTAGTTTGTTGAGATAATAAGCATGCATGTTTCATTCAATTGGTAGATAAAAGTATAAGTCATTTCTATTTTTTAAAACTTGTCTCCAAGAATCCTATTATTTCTATAGATAATTTCAGTTGGTCAAGGAATATCCAACTGGGATTTATCCTTAAGATGCAAAGTTGTGCGAATTAATCAATGCGATACACCACATCAAGAGAATGAAAGATGAAAACTGCATGGTTGTCTCAACAGATGCAGAAAAAGCATTTGGAAAAGTTCAGCACCCACTCATGATGAAAAACTCTCAAAAAACAGTATAAAAAGAAATTTCCTCAACCAATAAAGGCCATTTATGAAAAGCCCACAGTTAACATCAAAATCAATGGGGGAAAATTGAAAAGCTTTTCTTTAGGATTTGGTATAAGACAAGGACGCCCACTCTTACCACTTCTATTTACCGCAGTATTGCAAGTACTACCAAGAACAATCAGAAAAGAAAAGAAAGCACATTAATTGGAAAGGAAGAAGTAAAAAATATCATGGTGATGACAAGATTCTATATGCAGAAAACCCTGAAGTTTCCATAAAAAAAGTTAGCACTTATAAATGAATTTAGTAAAGTAATAGGGTATAAAATCAACATACAAAAATTTGTTGCATTTTTTTACACCAACAATGATCTATCTGAGAAGGAAATAAGGAAAGTAATATTATTTATGATAGCATGAAAAAATAAAGCAAGCTTTTATTGCTCAATTTTGTTGCTGTAGTTTTTTTTATTTTTAATAAACTCATGACTGGGAATACAAAAAAGATAAAATACTTAGGGATATATTTAACTAGGAGGTGAAAAATTTGTACATTGAAGACTATAAAACATTGATGAAAAAAATTGAAAGAGACACAAATAAATAGAAATATATCCTTTGTTCATGGATTGGAAGAATTAATACTGTTAAGATGTCCATAGCACCCAAAGCAATAGGTAGATTCAGTGCAATCTCTACCAAAATTCCAGTGAGAATTTTCACAGAAGTAGAACAAACAATTCTAAAATTTGTATGGAACCAAAAGAGACCCTGAAGAGACAAAGCAATCTGAGAAAGAACAGAGGTATCACATTTCCTGCTTTCAAATTTCATTACAAAACTATAATGATCAAAACATCATGGTACTGACATAAAAAGAGATATGTAGACCAATGGAATGGAATAGAGACCCCAGAAATAGGCACCAGCATATAGGATTCACTAATTTTCGATAAGGGCACCAAGGGCACACAATAGAGAAGAGATAATCTCTTTAATAAATGGTGCAGGGAAAACTGGATAGCCACATGAAAAGAATGAAACTGGATCCTTATCTTGAACCATGTACAGAAACCAACTTAAAATGGATTGAAGACTTAAACATAAAGCCCAGAACCATAAAACTCCTAGGGAAAAAGCTCCTCAACATTGGCCATGGCTATGATTTTTTTGGATATGATACCAAAAGCACAGACTTGAACAAAAGCAAAAACAAGCAAGTAGGACTTTATCAATGACATGTCCATCATCTCTAAAAAGAGATCCTGGCATTGACAATAACATAGATGACTTGAAGGACATTATGCTAATCAAAATAAGTCAGATACAGAAAGAAAAAAATGCACGATCACAGTTATATGTGGCAATGTCAAAAACACAGATGCAGAGAGTAGAATGGTGGTTACGAGGTGTGGGGAGATGGAGGAAATGGGAGATGTTGGTCAAAGGGTACAAAGTTGCAGTTAATAAGGATGAATGTCTAGAGCTCTAAAGTACAACGTGAAGACCATATTTAATACTGCTGTACTGAGTACTGGAAGTTTGCTAAGAGTAGATTTTAGGTGCTTTCAACACAAAGATCGGTAACTATACAAGGAGAAGTTATGTTAATTAGCTTGACTATAATAATTTTTCACTATGCCTATGGACATCAAATCAGCATGTTGTGCACCTTAAAAATAGAAAGTTTTACCAAAAAATAAAATAAACATTTAAAAAGAGGGATCAGATGTAACAAAGAGAAGAAATACACGAAAATCTGTCTTACAGCAAAAGTTGTTTAAAATGTCACAGCGCATTCTTGCACGGCGTTTCTGGTCATGGGGCGGGATGTCTGGCTGCGGAAGGTGAAGAAGCTGATCACACTGAGTTATTATGGATTAACCAACACCAAAGGCAAGGAAAGACACTCTGTGACTGCTATGTGCAACCCCATACTAGAAGTTCTGTACACGCCATAGTGTGTTTCACGTGTTACAGCCTGGAATCTAGACAGGGCTACTGGGGGCAGGGGTGGGTGGTGAGGTGGGGTGTGGGGTGGTGGGGGTGAGAGGGCAGGGTAGACAGCGCTACGATGATCACAAAAAATGGGAAACTAAGGCTGGGGAGGGCTAGGTCACTTCTTTTGTTAGGCTGCGGGTAAATGAGGGAGCCAAGATTCATCCCACCTTCTTCTGAAACCTGAGTAGCTCACTTCCTTCTCCACACCAGGCTGCCTCCCAGACCCTATCAGGTAATTATTATGATCCCTGCATGGCTGTTTATGTGGCATTGTTTATCTGAATAGACTGTTCTTTTTGAGCTTTCGTCTCTGAGCCATGTTCTTTTCTTGCACGTCTTAAATCATTTTGTTCTATTTACAAATTCCGAGATGGAGAAAGTATTGACTGAGAATTACAAGTAAAATTGATTTTCATTTTCTGCTTTGAAAGAGGACGTGGATTCTTTTACCACGAGATCATATCCAGGGCATTTAGTGGTAAGACTGGGCCAAGGTTCTCCAAGTTACCAGGGGTCCTGGTCTGCTCCAGGAATCAAAGCACGCTGAGAATTACAGAGTTTGGGGGAGACAGACATGTCAAGGGGTTACCAGTAGGTGCTTTTGCTCCCCAAACCAGATAGACTAGACCTCCTACAACTATCCAGGGTGGGTCCAGGTTTGAGGACTCCTGCTTGGCAAGGTAGAGTAAAAAATGTGTTTATTAAGAAACTAGCTGTTGAGCATAAATGGATGTTGAAATAGACCAGAGCCAGGCGAAACAGCCCACCAGCAGATAGCCATAAAAATTAAGGTTACAAAACAGAACACACACTTTGCCCTTCTCCTCTGTCTCTGAACTAAGGGTCAGGCCCTGGCCTGAACCTCTTTTTCCAGCTGGTGTTTGCTTCATTCCAAGCAGGCTTCCTAGGTTTCTCTTCCCAGCCTGGGCTAAGCCAAGGTGTCATTTCTCACCATCTCTTTTATAATATTTATTTCACATTATTTGCGTGTAGGATGGCTGCCTTTGAATTTTTCTAGACAAGATACAGGCGCCTTTTTGACATGTTTGACTTGTTGCGAAGAAGATGTAGGAAAGTAGTAGGGAGGTGGGGACAGAGTGGGGGGAAAAGGCCTGAATGTTTGGTGAAACTCTTATCCAGGAGACCTCAAGAAGGTTTGGACCCAACCCCATTTACCTCACCTCTTTCTTCCACAAATAATTAATTAACCTCTTCGAAGAGCATCTTGACTCCAGCTCTATCTTCTTCCGAGAAGGATGAGTATTTGCTTGTTCTTTGGACTGAGAGGTATTTTACTAAATCCAGACACAAGAAGAAACAGCTAAGAATTCGGTGAGATAGGATATCCAGGTTACATATTGTAGATGCAATGCGAAGGCTACCAACAGAACAACAGTCATTCTCCAGAGGTAGTTTATGACTGGCTTGGCCAAAATTAGTCATCACTCCTACAAAGTTTCAATTTTTGCAGGATCATTGTGTGCATATGCCGAAAGGGCAGATTGGATTTTAAGAATTCTGTTTTCAGATGGAGATGAGTCAAGTGTAGTTTCCCTATTTCCATCATTTTCTATGGCATGTAGGATGTCATGGAATTTTTAAGGCTCTCCACCATAATCCATATACAGTCTTAAATATGGTAATGTCATTAAGTCCTTAGGATTTTCTAAGACAGAGATAATTCTGAAGAAAATAATTGATAGTGAAAGAATTAAGTTCGTGAGGCATTCTTCATAATAATAGATAGCATTTAAGGTCTTGAATATACTACTTTATACCATAAAGATGACGCTGGGATCCCAGTCTTTTTCAATGAGCAATATTAACTTATGGGCATGAAATGAAGCACAGAGGCTTCCTGAGTACAACAATTCATTATTGTTATTATTGGCCCTTAGAAGGACTCTCTACAAATTCAAAATCAGAGTTAGCCCTGGAGAAGCAAGTTAGAACTGCAGGGGAAATGAAGGAAGAAAAATAAATATGAACTTTGTTTTCTGTACTTGTAAGGATTTAGGCAAGGTAAATATACCAGGTCATGCAATTTAGACCCAATTTACTTTTCTACCTTTTTAGCAGAAAAAGTGAGAAGAGGAGGAGGAATAATAATTTTCCTCTATTTTTTATGGCAGCCATAAATGTCTTCATAAATAGGGCACCTGTTCAAAGGAATTTTTTCTTGTATGTAATACTAGAGTGATTAAGCCAATGGAAAAATCTAGGAAAAATACAAGTCCAAGATTTGATACTTTCTGGGGAGGAGGTTGAAAAGGCAGTGAGTGATCTTTTTAATTTTAATCCCTTGCAATTTTGCCACTCACCAAAAATCCTTTTCTAGTAATGAGAAACACATTAGGAAAAAGATGTGATGTTTAGTCTGCTTGCTGATATTTGGTACCAAACGATCCAGCCCTTACGGAAACTTTAATAAAATATCTGTCAAGACTGATCCCCGTATATGTGCCCCAGTGATTCTTCTTAGTACAGTAAAGGCATAGGGTGTTTATCATAGCCTTAGTTTCCTTGGAAGTAAAATTCAGTGGGATAGAAAATTGGAGTTTTTAAGTTTGTACTGAGGCATATACCTATTGTACTGATTCAGGTCCATTATTTGGAGAAGCATGCAAAAACCCTTTTCAAATTCAATATTTGGAAAAAGATTTTACTACTTTAAAGGAGTAAGATATTTCCTTTTCTCTCCCTCTCTCCTTGCTCCCCTGCCTTTGATACATCATTGCTTCCTTTTCATCCTCCTTCATCCTCCCATCCATTGATCCATCCATCCATCCCTCCCTCTAAAGTAATGGGATCTATGTAACTGCTTGAGTTAGGTTTTGCTTGGTCTAGCTGGTAGAAAGCTTAGGTTATGTTCTATACTTAATTTCTAGAATAAAAAGAGAAATTGTAAACTAACATTTATTGAGCACTTACAAGATCTCTGTCAAGGAACTAAGTAAAGACTTTATATAATCCTTTCATTTAATCCTTATAACTGCCCTACAAAGTAGCTACCAGTAGAATCCTTATTTCACAGATGAGAAAGTTGAGGTTCACAGAGGCAGCTGGCTTGTACAGGGGACAGCTAGTTAGTGGTGGCGCTTGTGTTCAAATTCAGACATTCTCTCCCAGATCCCGTGCTTATAACATTACATGACGCCATCCCTGCTACCTGTTCTAGCCTAGGTCTTCTGTTACAATATCTTCATTTCATAGGCTGATTCTTTTACTCTTATTTAATAAGCCAATTGTAAAGGCTCATTTGTTGTAAAGTGCTTCAAATATGCTTTAAAATCAAATGCGACATAAATAACTAAGAGAAATACAATAAGTATTATCAACACATAAATTCAGTGCTGACTTCACCTGACTGGTACCCTCCCTCTTTTAATCTTTCAAACACTGCCTCTTCTTCTTAGTATGTATTTCTACATGGACCTCCTTCCTTCTTCTCTATAATCATTTTACTTAAAAAATCATTTTGAATGATAAAGCATTTTGGATCATGAAATGTAGATATGTTATTAGATACCCATGTAGCCACCTCCAAAATAAAGTAGATGTGAATGCACACACACACTTACATGTTTCAGATTTCTCATTAAAAAGAAATAAAATTTAAAGATATATTTAAAGCTGCCTTCTTCCTTCTCTTATTCCTTCCTCCTACCTTTTGTAGTGGAATTACCATCCTGAAATCGTCATAAACATCCTGGTGTATACCTGTTCCATGTATTTTTGCTTTTGTGCTTTTCCCCCATAGAATATATCCGCAAATAATATATGCTGTTTTTATGCCTTAAAATGTACATAAGTGATGCCATATTGTTTTGCAACTCACTTTTCTCATTCAATATTGTGTTTTGAAGTATATTTATGTAAATACTATTCATTTATTTAAACTTCTATATAATATTTCACAATATTAAACAACATTTTCTTTATCCATTTCCCCTGTGACAGACCTATCATTTTGCTGTTACTTACAACTTTGCAGCAAACATTCTTGTGCATTTCCAATAAGAGGATGTGTGGGAGTATTTAGGGCAGTGTGTAGTCATCTTTAACTTTGACCTAATAAATATAGGCAGAACTTGTTTTATTGTATTTTGCTTTGTTGTGCCTCATGCATACTGCATGTTTTACAAATTGAATGTTTGTAACAGCCCTGCATGGAGCCTGTCTATCAACACCATTATTTCCAACAGCATTTGCTCACTTTGTGTCTCTGTGTCACATTTTGGTAATTCTTGCAGTATTTCCAACTTTTTCATGATTATTATATTTGTTGTGGTGCTCTATGATCAGTGGGCTTTGATGTTACTGTTTTAATTGGAGGCACCACAAGCTGTCCCCATATAAGATGGCAAACTTCATTGATAATCACTGGGTGTGTTCTTTTTTTTTTTTTTTTTTAAGATTTTATTTATTTATTTAACAGAGATCACAAGTAGGCTGAGAGGCAGGCAGAGAGAGAGAGAGAGAGAGGAGGAAGCAGGCTCCCTGCCGAGCAGAGAGCCCGATGTGGGGCTCGATCCCAGGACCCTGGGATCATGACCTGAGGTGAAGGCAGAGGCTTTAACCCACTGAGCCACCCAGGCGCCCCATTGGGTGTGTTCTTAGTGCTTTCTTGACTGGCCATTTCCCTGTAACTCTCTCCCGCTCCTCAGGCTTCCCTACTCCCTGAGAAACAAAATTGAAATTAGGCCAATTAGTAACCCTACCTTGGCTTCTAAGTGTTCAAGTGAAAGGAGGAGTTGCACATCTCTCACTTTGAATCAAAAGCTAGAAATGATGAAGCTTAGTGAGCAAGGCAGGTTGAAAGCCACAATAGGCTGAAAACTAGGCCTCTTGCACCAAATGTTAGCCAAGTTGTGAATGCAATGGAGAAGTTTTTGAAGGACATTAAAAGTGCTTCTATAGTGAACACACCAATGATAAGAAAGTAAAACAGCCTTATTGCTGATATGGAGAAAATCTGAGTGGTCCAGATAGAAGATCAATCCAGCCACAACACTTCTAAGCCAAGACTAATCCAGAGCAAGACCTAACACTCTGATTCTCTGAGGACTGAGAGAGGTGAGGAAGCTGCAGAAGGAAAGTTTGAAGGTATAGAGGTGGGTTCATGAGCTTTATGGAAAGAAGCTGTCTCTATAACATCCATGTGCAAAATGAAGCAGCAAGGGCTGGTGGAGAAGCCACAGTAAGTTACCCAGAAGGTCTAGCGAAGCTAAATCATGAAGGTTGTGCTACCCTCTACAATGTAGATGAAACAGCCTTATGTACTGGAAGAAGATGCCATCTAGGACATTCATAGCTATTAATTTGTTCTATCACATTGATTGATTTGCGAATGTTGAACCATCCTTTTAGCCCAGGAATGAATCTCACCTGGTCATGGTGGATAATCTTTTTAATGTGCTGTTGGATCCTGTTTGCTAGGATCTTGTTGAGAATCTTAGCATCCATATTCATCAGTGATATTGCTCTGAAATTCTCCTTTTTGGTAGGGTCTTTGCCTGGTTTGGGGATCAGGGTAAGGCTGGCTTCATAGAAAGAGTCTGGAAGTTTTCCTTCTGCTTCAATTTTTTGAAACAGCTTCAGGAGAATAGGCGTTATTTCTTCTTTGAAAGTTTGGTAGAATTCCTCAGGGATCCGTCAGGTCCTGGGCTTTTGTTTTTTGGGAGGTTTTTGATCACTGCTTCAATCTTGTTACTAGATATCGGTCTATTTAGGTTGTCGATTTCTTCCTGGTTCAATTTTGGGAGTTTATAGCTTTCCAGGAATGCATCCATTTCATCTAGGTTGCTTAGCTTATTGGCATATAACTGTTGATAATAACTTCTGATGATTGTTCTACTTCCTTGGTGTTAGTTGTGATCTCTCCCTTTTCATTCATAATTTTATTAATTTGGGCTTTCTCTCTTTTCTTTTGGATTAGTGTGGCCAATGGTTTATCGATCTTATTGATTCTTTCAAAAAACTAGCTTCTAGTTTCTTTGATACGTTCTACTGTATCTCTGGTTTCTACCTCATTGATCTCAGCTCTAATCTTGATTATTTCCCTTCTTATGTGTGGAGTTGGTTTGATTTGTTGTTGATTCTCCAGTTCTTTAAGGTGTAGAGACAGCTGCTGTGTTCTGGATTTTTCATAGCTAGAGAGGAGAAGTCAGTGCCTGGATTCAAAGGACAGGCTGACTGTCTTGTTAGGGGCTAATGCGGCCAGTGAGTTGAAGGTGAAACCAATGCTCAGTGACCATTCTGAATATCCTAGGGCCCTCAATAATGATGCTAAATCTACCCTGCCTGTGCTCTATAAGTGGAACAACAAAGCCTGAGTGACAGTACATCTGTTTACAACACGGTTTACTAAATATACTAAATATTTGAAGCCCATTATTGAGATCTAGTGATCAGAAAAAAAGGTTTCTTTCAAAATATTACTGTTCACTGACAATGCACCTGGTCGCCGAAGAGCTCTGATGGAGATGTGCAATGAGACTAATGTCTTCATGCATGCTGATGCAACATCTCCTCTCCTGTGGCCCATGGATTAAGGGGGTAATTTTGATCTTTAAGTCTTATTATTTAAGAAATATGTCTCAAAAGGCTATTGCTGCCATAGATAGTAATTCCTCTGATGCTTCTGGGCAAACTAAATTGAAAACCTTCTAGAAAGGATTCACCATTCTAGATACAATTAAGAGCATTTGTGATTCATGGGAAGAGGTCAAAATATCAACATTAACAGAAATATGGATGGCTTTGAGGACTCCAAGATGTCTGTGGGGGCAGTCACTGTCGAGGTGGTGGAAACAGCAAGAGAACTGGAATTAGAAATGGGGTCTGAAGATGGAACTACATTGGGGCAATCTCACGATCAAACTTGAATGGATGAGGAGCTACTTCTCATGGATTAGTAATGAAAGTGGTTCCTTGAGATGGAATCTACTCCTGGTAAAGATGCCATGAAGATTGTCGAAATGACCACAAAAGATTTGAATATTACATAAACTTAGCTAATAAAAGAGCAATGAGGTTTGAGAGGATTGATTTCCATTTTGAAAGAAGTTCTACTGTGGGTGAAATGCTAACAAACAGCATCACATGATACAGAGAAATCACTGATGAAAGGAAGAGTCAATGGACATGGCAAATTTCAGTGTTGTTTTATTTTCAGAAATTTCTGTAGCTGCCCCAGCCTTCAGCAACCACTACCCTGGTCAGTCAGCAGCCATCCACATCAAGGCAAGACACTCACCAGCAAAAAGACAAATGATGGTTCAGGTGTTCAGTGATAAAGTATTTTTTAAATTAAGGAATGTATGTTTTTGTAGATATAGTGCTATAGTCCACTTAACAGACTATGGTATGGTATAAACATAACTTTTATATGCACTGAGAAATCAAAAGTTTCATTTGACTTGATTTTCTGTGATATTTGCTTTTGGTGGTGGTCTGGAACTGACGAGGTCTGCCAGTAGTTGAACCAAATATACTCTAGCAAGTGGTATGTGTTCCATCTTCTCATGCTCTCCTCAATACTTTGTGTTGTCAGGTTTATTCATTTTTTTCAATTGGGTGGATGTAACATGTCATGTCTTTATTTTAATGTGCATTTCCCTGGTTACTACAGAGAGTTTGAAACATTAAAAAATATTTATTGGACATTTGGGATTCCTTTTCATATCATTTACTCATTGATGAATTAACTTCATATTGACTAGTCATGTTCTTTATGTATCCTGGATAAAAATATTTTCTTGGTTACATGGTTTGGGTTCTAAATATCTTCTCTTTCTTGTGTGTTGGTTCTTTACTTTGTTTATAGCATCTTTTGTCATACAGAAGTTTTAATTGTAATGCCATCAAATTTATTAATCTTTTCTTTTATGGTGTATGTTTTTTTGATCTTGTTAAATAAATTCTTCCCTGCTGCAATATCATAATCTCCCATGCATTTGTATAGTTTTGCTTTTCATATTTAGGACTTCAGTCCACTTTCAGGTTCTTTCTGGAACTTACATTAGATTCTTGCAAAAGAACAGATAAGAGAAGATCTTTGGAATGAAAATAAAAAGGAGGGCAATGACAGAAATTATAGTGTTTTAAGCTTCTGATGTAAATTGGATCTATTCATTTTATTCTCCATGTTGATTATTCTTTTTTACATATTTTCCATCTCTGTGTGATGTGTTCTTGGTAATTATTGGTAATTTCCTCAGATTTTCTGATATAATAATTTTTCATTAACCTGTGATGTATAGTTAGACCTATTGAATTTAAATTTTAGTAACTGTATGTTTTACTTCTAGAAGTTCTAGTTGTTTTCTCTAAGTATTGTCTATTCTTTTCTATGATTATATGACATTCTTTAATGTCTGAAATCTATTTAACTATGCCTATATTACAGTCTCCATAAAGCTGTTTTATTTTGTTGTTTCGGAGATGCGACACTTTTATTTGCTGTTTATGTTGACTCTTGCTATTGTTGGATTCTTTTTTCATGTATTTTGTGGTTTTGGGTTGTGAGCTCATCTTCAGCAGAGCTTTAGCTGTTAGAATCTTGTGGGAATTGAGGTTTAGGGCTAGTCCCTGGAATATAATTTTATGACTGTTTTTGTGAGAAGTGCTATTGACAAGTAGGGCCTAATCTATATTTTATTTTTCAGATCATGTTGGTTAATTAATTTCAATTCCAGATGCTAGTGTTTTATGGTCTGGAGATTTATAATCTCAGAGCTTTTGTTTTTGTTTTTGTTTTTCTCCCAGAGCTGAGCCAAGATGGATGAGAATCCCAGTTCTTGTGGCGGGTTCCTTTCCAACCATTCACTGAGAATGCATTCCTTTGAGGGTTCTGGCTCTCTGCAGCAATTTTGGTTTGAACTTCCCACCTTGAATGGAACTAAGGTTTTGCTGCCCATTGCTGCATGGGTATGCAATCCTAAACCCTGAGGTTAGCAATGCTATATTCCCAGCTGTTGGCCTTTCAGGTACACAAACTCAGCTTGGGAGATTTTGGCTGTCTCTCTTCACTTGGCACCAAGAGTTTTCTCTTTCTTTTTGTAAGCTCCATATAATGGATTTATTTTTCCTATATAATCTACCATTTCTAGGTACTTGTGGCGAAATAATTTTCAGGTTGCCTGTGTCCATTGTCTGTCCAGAACAAAGATTTTGAAGCCCTCTAACACAATTTTCAGGAGATAGAGGCCCTTGTAGACCCCTAGACTATTTATGGCTTTAAGATGGTGTTCTCAGGAGTTTCCAGGATCCTGACTCTTCTGGGGAAACCACTCTAACCTGCTCACAGGGAGCATGTCCCATCTTGCTCATCAAATGTCTTTGGGCCCCATTTTCTCTTTTTGAACTGTAACAACTAAAATCTGGTCCTCTCTAAAGCCCTCTTTTCAAGCAGTGAACCCTGTGTATGTTTCTTTTTCTTTTTGTGATCTGCCATTAAGATGTCATTTTCCCTTCATATCTCTTTAGTCTCAAATCAGTTTCTAAAATCTCAACACTTCTTTTAAAGACACCTCTCCTGTCTTCCTTTATTCTGATTTCATTATAAAAAACACTCCCCATCTGATAATAAGACTAAGCCTGCTTTTCAAGCCAATCTAGTTTCCCTTTGATTACCCAAGCAAACAGAATTCTTAGATACAGAGTATTTTAGGTACGAATACTTTAAAATGTATACTTAACTAACTTTGGGGTTTATAGTCATTTGTTTCAAGTTGTTTCTTTGTCCCAAGACTGTGACATAGTTTCTTTTTAATAAATGATTCCATTCAGGCAGTCATTCAGAAATATTCATTGAGCACCTATTGTAGACACGCACTTTTATAGATTCTTGGGATATGCCAGTGGACACAACAATTTTTTTTCTGTCATTATTAATAACATTTTATAATCCTACTAAGAATAAAGCCAGAGTTCATGTCTCTGGAACCTGAAGTCAGACTCTAATATAATTCATAAACACTGATGATGCCAATCTGAGATCTTAGAAGTGTGGGGGTGACTTTTAATAGCTGTTGGACAAGAACTCCAATAAGCAGAGCTCAGTCCTTCAGATTCCCCATTGGGTCCTGAATTCAGATATTGAGGTTTGGGGGAACACAGCTATCAAAAACAATTTGAAGCCCAACCTCTTAGAGAGCTCTGTAGTGCCCAAGGAGACCTTCATGCTTCCCTGTATCCATCTGGCCACCCAGGGTCACGCCCTGCGTGGGCATGGCTGAAAAACTGCACAGGCTGCTAATCATTTTTCTGTGTCCTAATGTTTAAAGGTCTTTGGAGAGAAAGAACTTCTTTCTACCATAAGAAAATCTGGGTTTCAGCTGCCGTGGCTTGGTAAGGCCTGAGCCAATGCACCTAGCAGCAGCTTGCTTTCGGAGACCCCAGTTTGTCCACTGGCCTGTTAATGCCCCAAGTGGCCAGTATTTGCTGAATTCCAGCCTGTTACAAAACACTACAATATACATGGACCTGCAGAGTTCAAAATCCCACATGACCTGCATTTACTACTAGGCTTAAGCCCTAAAGCTGCCTGCCTTTGTGGTTGCTATATCTTCTGCATATTATTTTGTTTTCTAAATGTAAATCTTTGTCCATTTTTTAAGGCCCCCAGTTCATTCAGCCAGATATCGGGAATATGGGTGGGGGGGAGCAGTCGATATATCTTTCTCAGCTGAGATTGGATCAACCAAGAGGAGGGAAAAAGAAGTCAGGGTAGAAGATGAAATGTAGCTCTGTGGATAAATGGGCTAGCTAATATTTCACTTGACATCAGAGCCACCCACTCCCTCCCCAGTGCCCCTGGAGAAGAGAGGGGAGCTTGCCCAACGTGGGGCCAGGCTAGTGCACAGACGCCCCATGTGTGTCCAGGCTGTGGGAGGGGAAGGGGCCAGCACACTGGCCCCAATTCCTTCTAGAATTTCCTTCCCCTGGGAAGCAGCGAGTAAAGGGTGTGGTAAACCCCTGAATATTATCCTAAGCATAAATTTCTTGCACACAAACATGAAGAATTTGTGTGTGTGTTGGGAGAAGATAGGGCCCTAATGGTGAATACTTTTAACACAGTTCTTAGAATCAAAGTTTCAGCATTTGTTTGCCTGTCTCTTTCACCATCCAAGCTGGATCCTATATAATTCCTGTTTTCCTCAGGGTCCCGTGCATATCACAGTGACATCTGTTGATTGAAGGAAGGTCTACCTCCCCTGGTGAGACCGAGGGAAAGTGCACACCTGCCATCTGAAAAAATGGTCGTGAAGGGCGGTGCACACAAACAATTTCCCTGTTGTCTTCTCAGAGTGTTTTCCTACCCTCCAGTTGTTGAGGGAAGTTGAAAATGAATTTCAAAAAGACATTACACGTCTATTCACACGTTTCTTATCTCTCCTCTACATGAGTCAATTAAAGCCCTAGAAAATGTACACAGTGACAAGCCTTATAATGAGGCTGACTTCCCACTTAATTCAAGACACTCAGTGACTTAAATTTATCAAAAAACTTTCTCCTACCCCATTTTTTCTGATAATAGTGTGTCTAGCAATACTGAAATATTTTCTTTTTTCTTTCTTCTTCTTCTTTTTTTTTTTAGTTTTGTATATTTAAGTAGTGTTGCAATAATGACATTTATTTTGAAATTTTGAAACACAAGTTTTGGTGGCAGGGATTGTGCAAGGGGAATTGCATGTAAGTCTCATGAGACCTCCCAGGTGTGACTCCCACTAGGAGACGAAGAGCAGAGACTCTGAAGAATGAAGCATCTTGCCCAGGTGCTCTCAGCCAGTATACAGCAGGGTCAGGATCCCACCCAAGAGCCACCCGACTTCCAAGTGGGAGAGTGTCTGAAGAGAAACATGTCCCTGGATCAGAACTGAGGTTGGGCCCTGTGGAGCACCACCTGAGGTTTCAAAGTAAGCCAGCTTCAGGCTCATTTCAGTTTCAACAAAATATTTGCTCTTGATCACGTTGAATTTTATTTCAGACTTAGGAAGCATCAGTGACTGCTTCGTGTTTAAGGGTGATGTCATGAGGTGTTGGACTCAGTTTGGGGGGGATAGTAAAGAACTGAAACTGGGTGATAGGAAGGAGTGGAATGAGCCATCTCTGGACAAAACACAACACAGAGAGAATAATAGAACTTTTCAATGATGTCATAATGATTACTGCAATAATTCCTGGTTGATATGATGTCTTTTTGTATATTTTGTTTCTAAGTACTCAGTGTTCTAGTTTAGATTTATCAAAATCAGAGCCTCTTCTCTTGAAAGTCTCTGTCTGGAGAAACTTCCACTCTGGGAGAATTAAAAAAAGAAAAATTCACTTTCGTCTTTTCCAAGTGTTTCCAGCCGTCTCTGGCCTCTGACACATGCTGTGGACAGCGGAGATTTACGTGAATTTTTCAGAGCATATTAATTTATTCCAAAAGTAGTTCCTGGCAGTACTGTCCACAACCATTCTCCCCAATTTTCTAATATTCACCGTGTCATGTTTATCATTTTGACACCATTGAATTAAATAGAATTCTTTTTTTTTAAAGATTTTTTATTTACTTATTTGACAGACAAGTATGCAGAGAGGCAGGCAGAGACAGAGAGAGAAGGAAGCAGGCTCCCCGCTGAGCAGAGAGCCCGATGTGGGGCTTGATCCCAGGACCCCGGGACCACGACCCGAGCCGAAGGCAGAGGTTTTTAACTCACTGAGCCACCCAGGTGCCCCCAAATTAAATAGAATTCTTAATTTTGCTGGTTCCATATTCACTTGGATCTATGTTTCTCCTGATTATAAATTAAAGGGTAGACTTATTTTTCTAATTATTTTGCTAATTAAATAACTTATTGAAGCAATAAGTAGAAAAGCTGGAAATCTCGGTGGAGGGGTAGTAACCATTGAAAGGAGCAAAAGCAAGATCACTGTAACTTCCAAGGTGCCTTTTTCCAAAAGGTATTTGAAATATCTGACCAAAAAGTACTTGAAGAAGAATAACCTCCGTGACTGGCTGCGCGTGGTGGCCAACAGCAAGGAGAGCTACGAGCTACGCTACTTCCAGATCAACCAGGACGAGGAGGAGGAGGAGGACGAGGATTAGAAGTCCTGTGTCTGGGATATTTTGTATAATCTTTAAATAAAATCTAGGAATCACAAAAAACAAAAACAAAAACAAAACAAAAAAACAAACAAAAAAACACCCCTGAGTAGCTTTGTGTTAATAAATCAGCCACGCCAAGCAGCTAACACCCTGTTAGAGAAAGCTCTATTCACATCAAACACCACTCTGCCTAGGCCTGTATCGTAAGATTAGCAGTACAAAAATCATGCAAGGTGAAAATAGTAGCAAATTATTAGTTATGGGGCAGTTGGAGAAAGAGAATATCTCTGAAAACTGAGCTGATAAGACTTCAAAACTATGGGAAGATTTCTCTGCCTCACTAAGAATAATAATAAAAATGATGATTCCAGAGATTTTGTAGGTTTGCAATAACCTGCTTAAAAATGAGAGTTGACTGGCTGTGTTATCATTACTGTTTCCTGAGAGACAGTTTATGGAAGGTGGTTTTTATGATACATTCCTGAAAAATCTCCAGATTTCAAATATGCAATATAAACGTCCTCATGAAAACTGGAGAACTTACCCATTTTATAAATAGTACCACACCTACTTCAGACTAAATAGGATTTCCACATTTCAGTGTGGTCAGTTCACAATAAAAGGTGGACAGCAAAAAACTGCTAACAAATCTGCACACCATGGGTCTGATCCAGTCTGTCTAAATTAGACATGCCCAAACTTTCTGGTTTCAGGATTCCTCTACTCTCCTCAAACTTACAGAGGACCACAGAGAGCCTTTGTTTATGTGAGTTATATCTGTCAACATTTACCGTTTTGCAGATTGAAATTGAGAAAAATTTAAACCACAAGAATATATACAAGAACGTGTCCTCTCAGCCGTCAGAGGGAAGACATTGGCATATGCTGTGTAGCCCCTGGAGAACTCCACTGCACCTTCTGAGAGAATGAGGGAGAGAAAACAAATGATGCTTTGCTACCACTATGAGGAGAGTTTTGACCTCATGGATCCCCCGAAAGGATGTCAGGGACCTGAGGGGTCCCCAGATCACACTTTGAGGACCACCAGTTTAAATGATTTGATGTTACTATTTAACATTTACAAAAACCTCATAGGAACTTAATAAGTGGTAGATGATGAATCACTTGAAAACATGGTTTCTGACCATGGCTCTTAAAATGAGCCAAACTGATTTGATATTCTATTCTCTTTTCTAGCTGTGAGATCCTTGGCAAGTCTGGGGCCGTATCGTACAGTGCGTATGACAGGTACGCAGCAGAGAAGAGCTACAGGAGAAGGAAAGAAATGGAGCAGAGCTGCCCCCCCCCCGCCCCGCCATGCAGGCAGAGCTCTCCCACACCCTCCCGAGGAGTCCCACTGATTACTGTGGTATGAAACAGAAGAATTCTCTCCAGAGAGGGTGGCTGGAATCAAGAAATAGAAGCGAAATTTCAACCTCCCCCTCATCCCCCGCCTGACTTTCCCCCTATAGCTTGTTTATCTTTAAAAGCTTTGATCTAAAATGAGCAATTCCTTGCACTTCCAAGGTCCAGGCTCCTTTGGTTTGCTCTATTTATTCTCACTGTGTTGTTTTGTTAAATGAAATTTTACTACTATTAATCCAGTAGTAAAACATCTCCTTTTTCTTCCCCTGACACCTTCTGTTACTCTTACGTCCTATTTCACACCCTAGTCCAGCTCAGTTTTAGCAACAACTTTCCTTGCTCAAACTCATCCTTGAACATGGAACCAGGGTTTGATAGGATTCTTTTCTATAAGTCACAGCACATCCTTGGTCATTTTCTGTTAGTGTCTAGGTTTTGTGTCCCCGAGCCCGGGGGAAAATGGACAATGGTCCCTTTGTCTGGGATTCAAATTGGGGCTGTGCAAGGGAATGTTGCAGGTTGAATCCTGGTGGAAGTCATCTGTGAAGAGGATGGTGGACAAGGACTGGCTCGGGGCCAGGGCCAGGCAGCTCTCCGTGCTGGGTAAGAAGACAGGCTCATCGTCTGGGAACGTGGCTGCAAGGGCCACGCCAAGGCTCCAGGGCACGTGATTTAACAATGATCCTCCTGCATGAAACTTGCTGGGTGTTTTTGGAATGCAGAGGAAAATCTCACTTCTTCTAGACTCCTTAGATCATGAATGTTTGCCTACACAGATTTTCTTGTTTTATGTGGGCAGTAAACATTTTCTGAACACCCCTTTGTGGTCCACACTGTGCTGAACCCTGGGGTGAGTGAGGGGCAGGGTAGGACCACCCTGAGTTCTGGCTCTGGTGAAGGGGAGATGGTCCTGCAGTCCCAGACAGGGGAATTTGGGAAGATAAACCGGCCTGGGGAGTAAGATAATCACTTCAACTTCAGATATGGTTTTTGAGATGATGGCGAGATATCTCAATGAAAAATTTGTAGTAACCTTCCGCTAAGGAGTCATCAAAGTCATGGATGTCAGGAAAGCACAGTGTTTGAGCCAACTCTGGACTCATCCAGGTTTGAATACTCATTCCTTGTCTACCATTCAGCAGCCAAGTGATATTTGGTGTGATTCTGAACATATTGGTACTTCAGTGTCCTCCTGTAGAAAGTCCGTGTTCCAAATAGAGAAACTAGAATGGCAGGTGCATGTGTTCTAGCATTTGGTAGGAATGCCGTGAGAGCAGTTCTCAGAGCCTTGTTTGTTGGTTCAATATCTGAGTTTGGAAAGCAGCGATGAACATTAGTCATGCTATACTTGGCTTCCATCAGACAAGTAGCGGCGCCTTTGATCTGATAGTGACAGCTGATGTAAGTCTTAGCTGAAGCAAGGCCACAATGAGGTGCCGAGTGGTTTGCTTAGGAGTACACAGGGCTCAGGGGCAGATTGGAAGATGGAATCCAAGGTCATAATCCCAGGTTCACATTTCCAGTTCACACAGGCTTGAGTTTGAATTCCCACCTTAGCCACTTACCTGCTGTATAAACTCGGCCAAGTTAATTGCACTTTCTGTGCCTCAATTTATCATCCATAAAAGTGAGGAAAATCATGGATTAATGTGGGAATTCAATGAGGTAATAAATGTTAAGTACTTAGCAGAGTGTCTGGCAAATATTAAGTGCTCAATAAATGACAACTATGATTATCCCTTGGACCACATTGCCTCTCAAACACGCTCTGTAAAGCTCAGCAAGTTACTTTGAAACTAAATTCTGAAATCAGTCATTTACTTGAATGTAGCATGGATCGTGTGCAGGAAGCATGCTCCTGACCTTCACGAGCGTCTTCTTTGGGAAGAACAGGAGTTCTGCCTGACACACAGGATCCCTGTTTAGTCTTAGGGAGGAAAAAACTGCTTTATACAGGGAGGAATGAAATGTTCCTGAAAACTGTGCCAATCCCCTCAGATTGAGTTATCACAGACTTTGTTCTCATCTCTCAACCCTGAAAACGCTCCTTGCTAGCCTTGACTGAGAGTAGTAAGCCCTTGTAAGATATGTTAGCAAGCACTTCCTGATTTTGAAAGGTAACAGATAGGGCCTCATTCCAGTTTTCAAGTGCTTGGAATCTTTTTTGGAGGGATGAGGTTTGTACTTTGCTACCCCTAGGGGGTTGACATCTTTCTATGTTTCTGTAGGAGATCCACAGGTGTACAGTAGGAGAGCCAGAGGTGTCTTCCTGAGCTGTCTGCCGTGGTGGCTCTTGTTTGGGTGGCTAAGTCTTGGTGTCCTTACTGACTTGTGCAGACCCCTGCACTCTTCTGTCCCTAAGTCCTCCAGCTGCCTGGCACAGGAGACCCTCTTTCACTCCTAACCCAACTGTCCTTCAAGGGGTGAACTTGGAAATACCTGATGTGGACAAATGTCAAGTTGGAATTTGATGCATGGATATCTTATATGAATGAAATATGAGGCCCTGGAGAGCAAAAGTTCTGGAAAGTGGATGGTTCCTGCTGGAGAGAATGGGGACAAGTTCAGATGGCCCACTGTAGTCCCTAGGCCAGGGATGAGTGCCTAGTGGTCTGTCCTCTGTGCTGACCCCCTCTCTAGGAGGCACTATTTGTGCCTGATTGTGAGATGTGCTGTAGTTAACATAGACATGTAACCTCAAATAATCGCTGTGTTTCCTTCCTCACATTGTGCCTGCCTGGCCTATTTCCACAGATGCCAGATCTCTGAATATCTGGCTGTCAGTTCTGAACAGTAGGGGTGTTTGTGCTAAGGCAGAACTTTCTGGTGTTTGTGCTAAGGCACAACTTTCATAGTACTAGGAGCAGGTCAAGACATCTTTGTTTCTTTTTATAGAAAGTCATCACCATGGCCCTACCATTTGTGACAGCAACCATAACCAATTTTTTTTTTTTTTTATGAGTGACAAAATACATTATCACACAAAATACATTATCACAATGTAGTTATTGGTGTCACAAAGCTTCATGCACAGAAATTATTATAAGAAAACCTAGCAGATCCAGAATCAAACTTGCCCAGTTAGAGAAGATGGCCTGTTGCCTGGAGCCACAGGCCAGGCCATTGGGGGTCCTTCTTCTCATGTGGGCTAAGCTCTTCAGGCTGCCATCATCATCCACGATCCTGGCTTTGGCTTCTGCAAAAGTGCTCTCTTGAACTCCTCTGCCTGGGTGTCTGGGGTTCTTTGGGATTCTCCACTTTTCTGACCTATGGCAGCATCTTGCGATTTACCAGCTAGGAGCCACAGTGATTTAGCTTATGTCCAGGGAGGCTGTGCTTGTGACTGTGTGTTTCTTCATCAGAACCTGTGAGGTGCAGGTGACCACCGGCAAGGACTCCGGATGGGGGTGGCTAGCGAGAACATGCAAGACCCCTCATGAGCCTCACCGTTGTCTCAGGGAATCTAGATCCTGCCAGCAGTCCGATCTTCACTGCTTTATGATTTTCATGTAGATAGTCACTTATATAATTCTTGCCTTTTGTTTATAATATTCTTTGTTAGAAACGAAGCAAATGTGATTCCTCTGCTCATCATCCACTCTTCCTTCTCCACGTGAGTGTACTGGTAACGTAATAACACCAGGCATGGGGAAGCGAGCACCTAGACACGACCTGAAGTCAAAGCATCTGGCCACTTGGACCCTCTGCCAGGTGTGCCTCGTTTTTTGACTATTCTCATGGTGTCTGAATCAAGCTCTTGTAGATAAAGGTGCTATCTTCATGGGGTCTAAAAAGGAATTTCATTTCCCGGTATACCTTCCAAGTAATCATTTATAAATATGCATTTTTGAGTTTCCTGAGCCATTGTCTCTATCTTAGTCTCCCATTTAAACCTTGATTGATCATACTACACATTCCGACCTCTGGATGGGCTCCAGTCCCATGATTTCTGATG
Organism: Enhydra lutris kenyoni; assembly: GCF_002288905.1. Classification (NCBI taxonomy): domain Eukaryota; kingdom Metazoa; phylum Chordata; class Mammalia; order Carnivora; family Mustelidae; genus Enhydra; species Enhydra lutris. The sequence continues at coordinate 4,516,602 of NW_019154155.1, read as the reverse complement.
AATGATAAATACCAGCTCCTGAACCTGATTAACCTGAAGAAGCCTGACTGGAAGAATACTTGTCTGAAAATACCTTATCATGGACACAAAGGTAGTCTTGTCAACACCTCTTAATGGTGGAGATCTTAATTTCCGAAGAGAACTTTCCTCCTACTTTAATGTGTATGTTGTGTGTCTCTTGAATTGAAATTAAACTTTGTCCCTCCCTTAGGCTACATGACCAGAAACTATAGGGATGTTGTTTCCTTTGTGGTTCATAAGAGGCCGGTGTGTGAAGGGCTCGGCAGAAGGGCTTCCGGCCATCCTGTTGCCTGGTGGGTTTTCCGGCCAGTTGTTCTCCATCAAAACCCCTGTGTGGAGGAAACAAAGGCAACTCTGAACAGCAGCTCTGTGATGAGCTTATTACAGGGGAGATGCTCGGTCCTGCGCAAGGGAATTTAATATCCAACCTTTCTCTCATGAAAATGAAGCGATGTGAAGTGATAGGTCTTGACAAAAGGACACTGATGACGCCACACTCACCACCTGTTGATGAACAAAGCCGAATTTTAGATTTTACAGATAAGTGATTATGCATGAAAGGCTGGACTATGGCTGTGGAGGGGATGCAACCGGCTGAATCTGAGCCAGTTCAGTGCACAGGCCTGGGGAGTGTAAGAGCATCATTGTCTTGGGAACACGGGAAAAGGGCATCCACACTGGCAACCGCGCAAGGAGATCACCACCGATAGCGAGACTGCAAATGGAGGTAAGTTTCTATGCCACACTGTACACTCTTGAGCACTCCAAGATAGGGTGCTCTTGATTCGCTCTACCGTGTGTTCGTTTTCCTTGGAGATGCAGTTGGCAAGGCCACTTTTGCTAAATCTGTGGTGCTGTGCTGTAACTATAAAATAGGAAATATTTCTGAAGGTGTTTCAAAGAACGATTGAAACAACTTAGGTAAATAGAGTAGGATGTTTATCTCTGCTGGGGAAATGGAATGCAGGGGAGACAGGAAAAGAGAAGAATGGGATAGAGGGGAAGGGAGGGTGAGCGGGACTCTAGGCTGCTAAGTGGGTCTGGGGGAAGATTGTGGAAGGAGTAGGTACCCTTTTGCATACATGCATTATCTGGATTTGCTGAATGCTGACCAGCGCATTTTTAGAAGAAGGGGTTTGGGAAACATCTCCTGGTGTATGGTCTAGTTGGGGGTGGTAATGTTCTTCCTTCTCTTGGACCTTAAACACTAGACTGAACTTATTACAATGAGAGACTTAAGTTTGAGTTCTGGCTATGCGGTTAATCACTACCAATTTCCAAGTCAGATTCCTCATCCACAGAGTGAGGATGGTGATAGTACCTGCCTTATAGGGTCATTGATGGGGTTAAATGAGGTAATGTAGGTGGAGTGCTTCACTGTTCTGAGCATTTCTTTAATCATCCTTCAACAAATAGTAGCTATTGTCTCAATTACCAGGAGGGTTGGGTGAGTCTATGTAAGGAGAGGGAACAAGGGCAAATTCGAGGTCAGCTGAGGGGCTGGCAGATAGTGCTACCCCACAGGGCTGGGGAACACAGTGGGGTTATAGATTTTATAGGATGGAATGGGCTCACTTCCATACAGGTTGACTTTGGGACATCTAGATAAGTTCTTTGAGGGGAATAGAGATCAAAAGTTAAGACAAAGTGAGCAAAGTCTTGGAATTGGGCTTGTAGTCACTGTGCTTAAAGGCTCCCATTTATGCTGAGGTAATATGGCCTGAGAGCCACAGCTCACATCCATCTACCTCCTTGCGGTTGCCTGTGCCACCTCGGTCATGGCTCAGCCCTGCCCACCTGATTTCGAGGCTCTAAACTTAACTGTTGCTCAGCATGACTGTGTCAAAATATCATATTCAGGAGTATATTAAAGATATGTTCGCTAATGAACTCTGCTGTGTTGTAAGATTGGCAACTTCCTGTGTCTGTGTGTGTGTGTGTATGTGTGTGTGTGTGTAGCACAACAATGAAAGGAAAACAACCTAGATTCTATTCCATATCCCTGATCTCTGTACCCTTGGGTACCTCATCTAACTTCTGGTGACCTTGGTCTGTTCCTTTGTAAGATGAAGTTTTGATTGGATAGTTCATATGATCCTTTCACGATCTACCACTTCACCTACAAATTTGCATTAGCTCATCCAACCATGGGTTTCTTCTTTGATTCATTTATTTGCTCAGGACACCCTTTTGAACACCTACCGTGTGTCTGTATGGGCTAGCCACCCTGTATCCAGATGGAGGAAACCAGTTCTGCCGAACTGAGCTAGTGAACAAACAACTTGCATACCACGTGCTGCTCTATATTAGTGGTGTTCCACATTGTTAGAGTTGCGGAGGAAGGGACCTCAACCCTACTCTTCCCTTTCCCTTCACTCATGTGTCTGTGCCAGGGATGGAGCAGGCTACTTAGGAGATGTTGACCACATTAACCTGTGAATATTGAACACCGTCACCTGCCACCCTGCTCCTCTTACACCTGAGAGCCACATCTGATGACTTCCAGGATCAGTCACCAGGACGACGCAGCCACTTTTGAGATCACTAAATGAGGTCTTCTCACGTTAACTTCTCACATAGCTCAGTCTCCTGAAACAACAATACGTCTGTGAGAGCTGCTCACTTTCCTGGACAACTGGAGGGTCTCGCACATGTCTCACTTTGATGGAAATATGGTATTGCATTTACCTGTCCCTGCGGTGTAGTATGACTGTGTTTATACAACAGTAATACAAAATCGCTAAGAGGAGAGTAGCACTCGGTTCTTGGATCCCTTTCAGTCAGTAAATAGAGGCCAGATTTTGGCTCAAACACTTTTAATATGGTACCATTGTAGGGTTGGAACATTATTTCTGCTTTATTCTAATTTGTTCATGGTAATATGTAAAAACAATACAAGAGCCTCAGATTTTCAGGTTTATGAATACGAGAGCACAGATATTCCACATGAGAACATGCCCAGTATTCTTTTACGGGATGGAAGGGGGTCCCTATGCCCACATATATTAAAGTGTGCACCTGCCTTCAATAAGCCCGAATCAGCATATGTAAGTGGACCGGGTGCCAAATTTGCCTTGTAAATCAATAATAAAAAGAGCAGATGCGTTTCTGGGTAAAGGGAAAAAGTGAAGAGGTTCGGTTAAGATTTGTGAGCTGGAAATGATCAGTAGAGCCAACGAAATGCTCAGAAAGATTGTGTATAATTGTAGTAATTTTCAGATTTTAGTATTCCAGAAACCTAAACATTGCCATCGTATGAAGATTTGCTAAGTGCCTCAGCACAGTTAGAAGCTGTGATGGCACATGGCATCGCAGCATTAAAAACTAAAAAGCCTGCTCCTTCTGTCATCATGGAAAAGAGAGGACAGATGCAACTAATCGACACACCCAGTCAGATAATCCATTTAAAGTTTATTAAGAAAACCGAGCATATTCTGTGGATGACTCCCGTTACCCAGTTCCTCCAGCCTGACTCAGAGTCCCTTGCAGATAATGGATCTACAGAGAGTAGGGTACACTTTTCTGAAGAGCTTGTGAGCAGTTTCTGACACTGTGTCTGCCCACGTGCAATTCATGTTTACATATTTGTTTAGCTATGTGAGGTTTAGAGTGACACAGCCCTCTGGGAAAAAAAAATATATATATATATACACACACACTCACACACACATACATACATACACACACATATATATATACATATACATATATATATGTAGGTTTATGGTGGCAATCTGTGATTTTCTGGGACTAAAAGAAGAGGGAAAGGGATGTGGAAGCAAAGAAGAATTTGTGCACGGGGAACTATTTCTAGTGGCTGAGAATCCCAAGGGTTGATCTAGCCTGCTCTGGGGATGGAGCGGCTGGGATGCTTTTGGAGAGAACAGAAAGCCGATGAAGGCACGGTGCAATGTGATGGAAGCAGAAAAAGATAGTTTTGTTGAACTTGATGAATCCTGGTCATCTCTTAACCATTCATTTGTCATCCACTGATGCGTGCCGGAGATTTTCAGCCAGGAGGTGCAGAGTGTTGGAGTTCTGACGTCACACGAACCAGTTTTGGTCCTTGGTTCTCAGTCAAGGCAGCTGTAAAATCAGAGGCTGGAACAGATGTTGTGTTACGTCGGGCCTCTCTGTTGCACGAGCCTCTTCAGAGCATGCCCCTCACAAAACCGCTCCCAACCTCCAGCTCTTGCCCCTTATTGATGCTGTTGGATGCAGCTTCCTGGAGAATCCAAGATGCATTCTTTGTCAGCCTGTGTTAATTACTGTTTATCATCACTGAATACAGCTTATGTCCAGATTTTGCTTGGAAAGGAAGCTCAGGATGTGGGAGAACATCTGTGACCAGATTCCACGCTTGGAATTCTAATGATCATTCCTTGTTTTTGTTTTCCCATCGGGGGGATATACTGGCCCTTTGTGGGCTGACTCACCTTCAAATGGCATGCTGATTTATAAAAGCAACCTCTGCAGAGCAAACAGGAGGGGAAAGTTTTAGGACACTCAATAAAAACAATTTTGGTTTCGAAGTGGAGGACACAGTTGTTAAAGAGGCAAACCCATTGACACAGCAATAGCTATTTTAGCAGGCAGAGCCTTTTCAGCAATTCTAAGCTATGGACACTTTAAATCTCTCTAAGAGAGATGTCCTTCACCTAAAGTGACAGGAGCGATTGCCACCACCCTGCCTACCCCATTCAGCAGCTGCTCCTGAGTCTCCGGGTGCCGTGATCAGTGCCATCCGTGGTTAAAACAGTCCTTGAGAATGTGGTGATGAAAGGGTTATGAACCTGACAGCCTGGAAGGTGGTGTGCCGGCCAAAGCGTGGACAGTGGAGTGAGACTTGCCATGCAATCTTGGTTCTGTGAACTTGATAAAGGAGAATGACCTCTGACAGCTTTGGCTCCTCATCTGTAAAATAGAAATAAGAGTATTAGGGATTCTACAGGTCTGTTTTAATGATGACGTCAGCAGCACATGTCTTCCCAGCTCCCAGAACGTTCAATCTGCCTGTATCTGGAGAATGAGGACTGCATCCTTGGCAGAATAGAAGAGTTTATTCTCAAACTGTCTTGTTCTCTGGCATGTGAGGAGTTTTGGTCTTGGTCCTGTTAGCATTGTGGTTCCACACCTGGGGTGGTCTGCTGCATGGGCAGGTAGTGAGAAGGACCAAAGCATGAAGGTGAATTAAGGATTTGGATTTATCAGCACCAAGATCTTGCCATCAGGAAGTTGACATCCTGGTGTGGGGCTAACGAAGTAAGTATGTCAGAGAGTGGTAATCACTGTAGAAAAAAATTAAGAAGGGTGACAGGATAGGGAGTATTGGACAAGAAGTGTGAAGTGCTACTTGGCATGGGGTGGTTAGGGAAGACACTCCTGAGTAAGAGACATTTAAATGGGAATAGGAAGGAAGTCAGCCATGAAAATTTCTAAGGGAAGAGGCTTTTAAGCAGACACAATGGCAAGTACAAGTGTCCTGTGGTAGGGGCTGACTTGATACTTTCATGAAGCTCTACAGAGTATGGTGTGTGGGAAGCAGGGACAGTTGGTGTGAGACAAGTATTGGGGTGGGGGTGTGTGGGTGGGCAGGTCATGGTGAGGACTTCAGCTTCTCTCTTGTAGGGTTCTGAGAAATAAAACTGAGAGCTCTGTGAGGAGGCTCTTGTAACTATCCAGGTGAGAGATGAAGGTGTTTGGATCAGGATGGTAGAAGTGGAGATAGTGGAAAGTGATTAAATTTAGGATATAATTTGAAGATAGAAATTGTTGGTGGGCTGAATGTGAGAGAAAGAAAATACAGCTGATGCATGAACAATGTGAAGATTAGGGGCACCGTCTTACACAGATCAAAGTCTGAGTATAACTTCTGACTCTCTTTCACTTACCTACCTGATAGCCCACTGCTGACCAGAGGCCCCTCCCATGGCATAAACAGTCAATTAATATGTAATTTGTATGTTCTATGCATGGCACACTGTATTCTTACAATAAAGTAAGCTAGAGAAAAGAAAATGTTGTTAAGAAAATTACATTAATTGAACTTAATAAAAAAATTAAAAAAAAGAAAATCACAAGAAAGAGAAAATACATGTACAGTACCATACTGTATTTATTTAAAAAATCCACATATAAAGTGGACCTGCACAGTTCAAATTTGTGTAGTTCAAGGGTCAACTGTAGTTAAGAATGAGTCCATGATTTCTGGACCAAGCACTGGAATAACTTCTGACGGGTTTGTGTGTGTTTGGTCTTGGACATGGTAGGAGTGAGATATTAGAGAGAAATGGCCCTATAAAGGAGGCAGTTATCTCTCTGAGAGTCAAAGAGGTGTTAGCAAATAGTCTTACATTTGATTAGGTACTTGAGGAATGAATTAGAGTGGGAAAAAGGAGCTGGAGTAATTTTGCCATCATTCACTAACCTTCAAAGCTTTTATCATCCAATGTTCTCTCCAAATTCTAGATGTTTCTTCTGTGGGTACTCACCATTTTGGCCACAAAGGCAAAGGATGGAGGTAGTCTGGAAGGTGAGGTAAAAGAGCCCGTGGAAAGAGATCTTAGACCCTTAAACCCAGAAATGTGTGTGGCTATATAGAGATTGCCAGGGGCAACAGGGAACAAGAAAATCTTAGATTTAAAATGACCATGAAGAAAGGGAACTGTTGGTCAGTCTCAGAAGCTTCAAGCACTAGAAGAAGGGAAGAAATGAACTAGTGATTTCAGGGCTGATCGCCAGTGTCTTAAAGTAGGAGTTAAGATAAACCTTCTCATCATGTTTGTTTCAGCCTGGTATATTATTCTGGAATTGGGGCATTTCTAAACTTTCTCCAAACTGGTCTTATAGCTGGTCGTATGGAAACGTAATGAAAGTGATGCCAGGCTGAAGACAAATTCAATCGAGCAGGTTTGATGCCCCCAGGAGATTCTGCATAGTATTGGGCAGAGCATGACTCAGGAAGGGCAAGTTACAAACCATATGGAGTTTTGTGGGATGCCATTTTCAGTCTTCACCAAGGGATTGCATTAGCTGGTGTGATGCAAGGGTGAGACTCTTTCTCACTCACTGGACTTCTCAGTGGCACCTTCTTACGAAGATGTCAATGACATCAATTTTGGAGTTGGAGGCTGAGACTTTAATGGTAATTGTTGCCCTGGTCTGACAGGAGTATTTTGAAAACAAATACATTTCTGTACACAGGAGTTGAGAGTCCTCACCTTATAGTGATGGTGACGGTGGTTTACAAGGAAAATCTGAGAGTATTATGTTATATCTGCAGGAGATGGAGGAACTGTCCCTCAATTGGAGACTGAAACTGAAAATGTGGAGAGAGGTAACTAGAAATATACTGTCTTCCAACAGGACTTGTTCCCCGAACTGGGGCTGTGTAGAGCACATTTGAAAACTAACTTTTCAAAAACAGGATTCCAGAGAATTTTCTAGGTCTTTTAAGCCCCATCAGTTCCATGACTCATAATATTACCACCATGCTCTGATGATAGATTGCGTTTTACACTTAGGTTGGAAAGTTTATTTTTTAAAATTTTATTTATTTGAGAAAGAGCAAGTGAATGAGAAAGAGAGAGAGAGAGATCGAGCATGAGCTGGAGCAGGAGGAGGACCAGTAGGAGAGGGAGAGGCAGACACCCCACTGAGCAGGGATCTTCACATGGGGCTTGATCCCAAGACTCTAGGATCATGACCTCAGCTGAAGGCAGCTGCCCAACCAACTGAGCCGCCCAGGCATCCCAAAGTTGGAAAGCTTTAATGTAATTAATATAGAAGAAGAATGATGTCACTGAAAGTTAGCTTTGAATCAGCCCAGGTTGGTTTTTTTTTTTTTGGTTGCTGAAAAAGACTCAGTTGTACAAAGTTGAGTTTTTGGAGAACAACTGCAAATGTATGATAAATGTATGATGGGTTTCCTTTAAAATGTACACACACACACACACATACACCCTTATATATTATAACTTATGGCACTTGAAGACATTTTGAAATGTAGGTACTTGTAGACTTGTCACTCTCTGGGAAGGACTCTGCAACAGAGTCTGTGTTTCTGCGTGCCATTGATTCTTCATGAGAGAATGGAATGCGTTCAGTAGAGAGTCCTCTGGGCTGCCATTGACCCCATTTATCATTTATATTCTTTGCCATCTGGGTCTGTCTGTGTGTTTACATGTGTGTTTTGATGATACTTAATGGTGAAGAAAAGTGTGAGATTTAATGGGTAATCCAAGGCAGAATAATTTTTATTTGCAATGGCATTATACTGCTGATGTATCTCTGAGTCTGAATAATATGGAAACAGTGAGTAACATGGGCAAAAGAATTCTACCAGCGGAGTGGAGAGTATTGGATCTGTAGGAAAGAGACCTCATAAGATTTTCCTATTTGCCTTTAAAGAAAGAATCTGCCTATAAACTCGGAAAGGTATAGCTCTCCAGATGTTTTTAAACAATTGGTTATGTATTAAAAATGTAAGCTACTGTTTTGGTCTTTGAAATGGGAAATAAAATGACTTCTGATTGTTTCTGAAGCCACAACAGGATCGACATATGTTTCCAATGACCATGGTCTAGCAGGCATTAAGTTCTAACTATAAATTATTTGTTGCAAATTGAAAATGAGTTGTCTGAAAGAGGTAAAAAGAAATCTGGTACTGTGTAGCTTTGTGCTCCCAAAGGGCTAAGTTTTCCTTGCTAAAATTTCTAGTCTTGTCCCAAAGGCTGCAAAAAGTCCCATGAGCTAGGAACATGCCTTGGAAAGAGAGACAGATAAAGGAGGCATTGAAGACCACCTTCAGCATGGCGCTGCCTCAGATGAAAGGGTGTTAAGTTGTGGGAATGGCAACCACAGCCTGCAGCTTCAAACCAAGTGTCATGCCTTACATTAAAAACAGAACAAACAAAACAAAACAAAACAAAAATGAGTGCGATTTAGTTCTGCTCCAATAAATTTGGAGCCTAGATCATTTATTTGACTTAATTTAGATATCGTAAGCGTGTAGGCGATCTCTGTCACTCAAATATGGCTGGAAGATCTAGCTAGGATGGTCCTGTCTTAAAAGTCACATTTCCTTCCCTTTTGTTTCCTTCCTTTCTTCTTTCTTGTGTCTAAGTCTTGTTCATTTGCCCTTATGAACAAATACCATTGTTGGTAGTTGCTACATTAAGTGGGTTTGCCCTACGGAAACTGTTGTTCTTCTTTTGAATTTTTTGGCTTTTTATGACTCTCAAAACAAATGAAAAAAGTTCCCCAATGTTCTAGATGAGGCAAAAAATTGTAATTATTTTTTTAATAGCTACATAAATCTCCAGAGCATTTTTAGTATGTTAATGGCCAGTTAAATAGTTGCTATTACTTCTTATTCCTATCTAATGAAAATGTAAATAAATAACCAAAGTTTAAATAACAGCAATCCCTGAAAATACTAATATCTATCAATCATCTTTATTCACCCATAAAGGACATACCTATTACACAGGTTTAAGGGAAGAATGAAATAAGTGCTATCTTGGTTGATTAGCTACAAAATCCATAAAAGTCTAGGTAGGGCAAATCAGAATCAAATTTTAAAGAGTTTATTTCATTTTTCCAATTACATAAAAATTCAAAGCAGACCTATCTAGTTTGTGGATTCAATTTTCATATGGTTGTGATGCAGTTAGTATTTGCGGGAAGGCTGAAGAAATCTTGAAGCAATCTGATGAGATTTCCTGAGCAGGATACACCCCAGGCTGCCCACCTCAAGGCAGTTTTGGCATTTCCATTAAGGACAGACTGTCTGGAACAAATGACTTTACCACGAATATTTGTCTCTGAGCTGCGTGGCGGGGCTGGTGACTTGGTAAGTGCTGGGTCCCTTGCAGGTGCCTAGCGGTTTCTGTAGGGGCTAGTTCAGACATGTCACTGTGATGTGGGTGTGATAAGGCAGGAGCACAAACTCTGTGTCTTCGAGGTACACACAAACACACACACACACACGCCCACACATCTCCATCCATTTAGCCTGCAACATGGACATTTTTTTCAGCTTTGCCTTTTGAAAATGTTCAGAGAATCCTGGTCCTTGTTCATGATAATCGCTTCAGTACCACTCCAGCCTAAGCAGGGTAGAGAGGATTTTAGGGCCACATGGGTAGTCCTTTGGCTTTTGGTGGGTAGAGAAACTGCTGGTGATGCTAATACGGAGATGCTTGCAACCATAGTAAGTGTAAGAAGGAGCACAAAGCCCCAGATGTGTATCTGTCTCTGATTAAGTACATGACCTCATAGAATTATGTCAGAGTTCTTAGCCTGCTTTTACATATTCTCCCTTTCTTTTTCATTAGCTTGTTAGGCCTTGGACATTTATTAGCTGTACTTACAAGTTTATTACTGTTTCTCTCTTCCTATTATCCTACCTTCTCTTTTCTGGGTTTGGTTGATGATATTTCAACAATGCTTACCATTTATTAGAAAACAGCTTGTAGTGGAAAGCCTCTTTGTATTTCTTCTTTTGTTTCTCAGCTTACAGTGAGCACCTCAGTGGTCCTTCCCATCGATGGTGGTCTGTTGGTGGAAGGACGAATGGGCACCTAACATGGCCTGCCTCGATGCAGTTGGCCCCTGGGGAGTGTGGGGTTACATCTGTCTGGGAGTCCAGATTCTCTATATTCTGCTGGTTCTGAGATGACATCAGGATCTGGGGGCACCTGCTCCTCAGAGCCTGGCCCCAAGGGAAGGGAGACATAGTTTAGAGAGTGCAAAAGCCTGAGGGGGAGGAGGAGAGAGCAGAAGGGGAAGGAGAGAGGAGAGTAAGGAGGAGGTGGAGAGGGGAAGGAGAGAAAAGAGGGAAGACTTGGGGAGCAAGGAGAAGGGTCAGCATCCCCTGGCTGCATCTGTGCTCTTGGGTGTGAGGCTACAATACTTATTTTCACTACACATTCATTTCTTGCTGTAATTCGCCCAAGAAAATCAGACCAAGGTGATTTGCTTCCCCATGAAGGCTTGCTGATTTTGTTGGTACTCTGCAGACCATCGGTCTTCTCATGGTCTGACCTCCTGAAGCTTTAGGTCCTGGCTGGCAAACACAGGGAAAATCAGGAAATCAGGAGTGCCGTCTTCAGCCCTCGGACCCTGCAGGGCTGTTGGCTGTCTGGGTTGGGGGCAGGGGTGTTCGCTCAGCTTTGTCCTCATTCGCCTCCTTGCTGGAGCATTGTCTCACACTCAACAACCACCTTTCTGCGTGGCTTGGGCAAAGCAAAGAGCTAAGTGGAAAAAGGAAGGAAGTGGGGTCTCACTTAAATATGGAGAAAGAGGCAACTTCCTCTCACAGTCCAGGAAAAAATCCCTCTATGGAGGTTCATTTATCAAAGAACATCTTAAAATAGTGAATTGGAAAATTGCAAAGGCCAGGAATTCCCTGATGTTTTGTGCTGAGGACACAGGGAGGGTCTGCTCTCAAGACTCTTGCTAAGCACAGGGTGTGATTGGGGGGAAAGATTCATGGGAAGTCTGGTCTAGGCTGTGGAGAGGCCTCAGGGCGGGGTGACCAAGAGGTGGGGGCTGAGGGAATTCTAGTCTTTCAACACAGAGGCTTCTGGAAAATGCCCTTTGGAAGGGGCCAGGTTTCCTGATACTGCCACCTCCCGGGCTTCAGAGCTGCCTCTGGTTGCGGAGCTGGGACCTGTTGACCTTGGAGAAAATTGGAGACCAGACAGTAGCTGTGACTTCTGCAAGGATGTGATGATGGCATGGTGGGGACCCGGCACTAGAACACGGTCCAACACATGGTCCCCACCATGTGGTGTCACATTTCAGATCTTACATGGCGCAGGGCAGGGCTTTGATGAAAGGAGGAACCAGGTGTTGGTGTTGGTGGCCATTCTTACTTTCTCCTGTTCTTGAACTCAACAGGCAGGTATGTGTGGATGTAGGGGAATTTGGGGAGGTTGCATGGGGTCACATCAGCACTCTGGGAGCCGTGAACGTTCAGTGCTCCTTGTCAACTGTTGGGGCCCTATCATTCACATTCATGGGAGCTTCCCCTATCCCACTCCTACCTCTCCCTTCTGGTGTCATCATGACCCAGAGCACTCCGGTCCCCTCTGGTTTTTTACTGCATCTTACCTTTCCAGTTGTCAGACCCTCCAGGACCACCCTGCGACACGGGTTCTACCAAACCAGAACTAGGACTAAATACTCTCCATCATCGGTGGGGGACTCAGAGGCCCTGAGCCCGGCACGCTCTATTTTTTCCCTCAACATTGCAGCGGATATTAAATGCTGGAATTCAGGGAATGTTTCTGGGGGGCCCAGACAGGGAAGGGGTTTGCTCACATGCTTCCTATAGCTTGGAAGGAACACTGGTGCAAGCCGAGGGGACCAGAACAGCTGTCTGCATTTTCCTGCACACGCTGGTTTCCGTGAAACCCAGACGCTCTTAACAAAGAAGGGAGAGGCACGCTGGAAATAGGCATCTCCCTGACCCGCTCTGACTTTCATGAGATCTAGGACACCTCTCCAGGTGCTCATTTATAGGGCTGTTGGAACTCCTTGCTGAGGCTTCAGGCCAGTACCTGTGATGATGAAGAAGTTTCCGAAATGTGCAAGGCTTGGAGGTTGCTGGCTACAACCCCTAGGAAGGGCAGGGAATGGCACAGAGGACCTGAACGGATACGGTGGAGTCCTCATCATTTCAAGTTTTGCTTGGTGTTCACAGCAGCTTGGAATTGCAATCACAGATACCAGCTGTGTATTTTTGTGGGAAACAGAGAATAGGAAAAAAGTTAGCCAACTGCCATAGGCAAGGAGGCCATTGTGAATTTATCACAAGTACTGATCATGGGTTAGGCGGGTGGTCACATGGGGGCTGGGTGTTTAGAAGGACCCTAAAGCTCGTGGTGGGGCTGGCCAGAGAGTCAAAGGACTTTCTAGACATCAGAACTTTTAGAAAAATCAAAAGCCAAACTTGGGGTTTTCGCATGAAATTGTATGGACAATTCTGGGATTCCAGATTAGTAAGGTCTAATATTTAGCAAACGGTGCTTTTTCAGTGAGCGGGTGTCTAGTCAAAGTTTCTAGAATCAGAAAGTCTAGAATCTGAAGCATGTGTGGTGTTCATTGAAGCTGCAGGCCAACTGAATTGTTCTGATTAGACTCTGTGCATATTTAAGGATCAGCAGTACTCTCTCAAAGAGGCCAGTTAAATAAAATAAGCAACCACTTTAGGAAGAACAGAATTTTGTCTTTGCTTCTTTTCTTTCTTTCTTTTTTTTTTTTTTTAAAGATTTTATTTATTTATTTGGGGGGGGAGGGGCAGTGGGAGAGGGAGAAACTGGTGCCCTGCTGAACAAGGAGCCCAGTACAGGACTCCATACTGGGACCATGGGATTATGACCTGAGCCAAAGGCAGACACTTAACCCACTGAGACACCCTGGGGCTGAAGAACTCAGGAACTCTTTGAAAGTCCTTTTGAATAGAATTATTCTGATAATAATATCAGAATAGTTCTGATCTTCCTGCTAACAGATTCTTCTCAAGTGGAGAAGACAACAGATTTAGATGTAGGTGATTTGGATTACAGATACATAAACTCTGCCCCAGTGGGGCTCTAAAGTGAAGGAGGGAAAGAGAGCAAATACATCATCATCACAGTTGGTGGTGGGCAAGAGCTGGGGAAGGAATGCCCATCTGAGTTCTATGATTGTGCAAGTTTTTCGGGAAGCCTGCATCACAGGAGGAGGGAATAGGTTCCAAGAAGCAGTGGGTGGAAACAGGTGTTTGAAGATCAGGTGGGAACCAGGGCCAACACAGGCTGTGGCCGTGTTTGTCTAGGGCGGCGTCAGGGTGTGTCCCAAAGGAATTCCAGAGTTATTTTTAGCTATAATGATACTTAGATGCTGTTTGACACACTTATTGCAAGTGTACCTGTAACATTAAGTACATGGGAGGCACTCAGATAAACCCGTTTTTTAAAAAAAGATTTTATTTATTTATTTGACAGATCACAAGTAGGCAGAGCAGCAGGCAGAGAGAGAGGGGGAAGCAGGCTCCCTGCTGAGCAGAGAGCCCAATGTGGGGCTCGATCCCAGGACTCTGAGATCAGGACCTGAGCCAAAGGCAGAGGTTTAACCCACTGAGCTACCCAGGCACCCCAACAGATAAACTGATTTTTTTAAAGATACAATGACAATGTAAGAGCTGTGATCTGAGTAGGTACGCCTTGCAAATATGTACTGGGACCGGCCCTTCCATCCATACCAATCAGCAGCCATGCCAGCCATGTCCTCCCCGCCGTGGGAGTGAACAGGCATCTCTGTCTTGCTCCAGCCCCTCCTTGACTCTCACCGTGCCATGGTTCTCCCCACATCTGTATCCAAATCAGAGAGCCGATGGGCATGGTAGAGACGTAATCTGTTTGCACTCTGGTAGCCGGGGAGGGTCTATGAGTACAGAAAACGTTCGCAAGTGGCCAGCAAGACCGAAGGCCAAAGATAAGAAGAAGGAAAATTAAAAATCATGCTGTATTTGTGATCAATAATTATAATTGCTGTGTAGAGATACAGGAACGATAGTAGAATGATGAGGTGATGGGGTTTTATTATATCAAGAATGCTGAGCAAAAGCAGAAAGAAAAAAAAAGTGTATTTACTTTTTCTTTTTAAAGATTTTTATTTATCCACCTGAGAGAGAGACATGAGAGAGAGCATGAGAGAGGGAAAGGCCAGAGGGATAAGCAGACTCCTCGTGGAGCTGGGAGCCCGATATAGGACTCGATCCCAGGACTCCGGGACCATGACCCGAGCAAAAGGCAATCGCTTAACCCATTGAGCCACCCAGGCACCCCATTTATTTACTTTTTAAATAAAAGATAGGATGCACTCTACGGAGCTTTAAATAAATAGGTGCTTGCATATTTCAATGACCATTCACTCTGACACTTTGAAATTACTAAGCTGTCCTTCTGCCAGCTAATTCTTAAGCGACCTTAAGAAAAATCTTCAGAAATTCAATGAGCTCTTTATTTATTCCTTTTTAGAAAATGTTCCTTTTGTCCTTGATATTCTTCAGTTTCTTTCTGATGTGATAAGGGGCAAGTCCACCCCTGTGATGCCACGGCATACACATGGAATCTCAGGGTGGGGGGCTGTGCTGGGGAAGTCCTCCAGGTGAATCTGATGCAGTGTAAGGAAGAATCAGTGCTTAGGTCACTTTTGCATCTCTGGCCACAGAATAAAGCAGTCTTCATGGTATCGGGGAGTTGTGGAGGGTGGTCTAAAGGGTAGTTCTCAAACCGTGGTCCCTGGAGAGCTGCACACTGGTATTTGAGCTCCACTGTTCTAGACCATTGTTTCTCAAGATTCTATGCATACAGATCACCTGTGAATTGTGTTAAACTGCAGGGTTGGTTTTTTTTTTTTTTTTTAAAGATTTTATTTATTCATCTGACAGAGATCACAAGTAGGCAGAGAGGCAGGCGGAGAGAGTGGGGGAAGCAGGCTCCCTGCGGAGCAGAGAGCCTGATTCGGGGCTCGATCCCAGGACCCTGGGGTCATGACCTGAGCCGAAGGCAGCGGCTTTAACCCACTGAGCCACCCAGGCACACTAAACTGCAGGTTTTATTCTGTAGGTCTGGGGTCGGGCTTGAGCGTCTGCTTTTCTAATAAGTTCCAGGTGCTGTCGATGCCCTGGGTCCACGGACCACTCTTCAAGTAGCCAGGGTCTGAAATACTATGGTCACTAGGAATATACATCATGTATTTAAATGGATAAAGGGACACCCCAAGTTAAACGTCATTCTCCTGTCTTGACAGTGAACGAAGATCAAAAATAAATTGTCTTCCTGGGTAAACCTAGTAACATGGTGAGTTTCTGAATGTAAAAGCCTGAGGTTATAACTTTGGTTGTTGTTTGATTTCTCTGACATATTGTAGGCGCTTAATAAATGCTACAGAGAAAATGAGTGGGGACCTCACCAAGATTTTCTAAGGGACCTATGCCTGAGCAGTCAGGTGGCATCATTCTGTTGAATCTTTTTTTAGTTACAAGAAGAAAGTATTAGGGCAGGAAAGAGACATGTACACCCAGATGACCTCGGGGCCCTGAGGAAAAAGCTAGAAGTTCTCAGCACCGGAATCCCTCTGAGGATGCTTTTGCTGCTGTCAACACTTGACTCACTGTTTCCTCTGGCTCAAATTCACCCTTTTAATCAAATCTCATTGATTAGATGCCTCTGTGCACTCAGCACTACGCATTTTTGCCAAATCTCATCTCTCCCTCCAACACTTTTCTTTAACTGCAACTGAGGCAGAAACACATTTTCTGCATCTGGGCAGGAAGCCTGTGGACAGGCGCTGGCAGCCTTTGCTAAGAAAGGCAGTAAGGACATACTCTCCATGTCCCTCCCACCAATGACTTCTTTCATCCTCTCCTCTACCCCATCTCTGCATTTCTAGTGCTTTATCCAAAATGCCAGACACATTGATCTTTTCCTCTGCAAGAAGTCTGCCAACCAACCCATTTGTTCTCTTGCTCATTCTTTCCCACTCCTGTTGGTTAGTGGTAGATGCCTATCCTTGTCCACGAAAAGCTTACAACCTAGTGGTTCTCTCTAGTGCCTTCTTCTGGTGGAGAAGATCTAGGCTGTTGGTCCTTGACCTTTTGTAGATCTTGGGAAAGAAAGGGTATGGGTGAATCAACTAAATGGGACATTTACAAGTGCCACTCTTTCCCACCATGAGGATACCAGGTGTGATCTGAACTAAGTCCAGGAACTTCGGATTGTCTAGCTCACTCAGGGAGTAGCTTGAACCCTCTTCTGGTTAGTTCCACCCTTCGCTGAAGTAACATCAGGAGATGCTGCTGGGGCCTCTGAGATGCCTTCACATGAATTCAGTCTGTGCAATAGCTCAAGAAAATGGGATTACAAACTTCTAGAACTTTTGTTGTATCAGTTTATTTTCCTGTACCTGTAGCCCGGGACTGTAAGCATTTACGAAGACCTTCTAAAAAATGAAAGAAGAATGAATTCAAGTTTCATCCTTCTCTTTCTTAGGATGACAAATGTTTGACTCCACAAGATGGCCAGTAGACAATACCCAGAGGAGGAAATTAAGAAAAGAGATTTTGTTCCCTCCCCCTCCCAGAAACAAAAAATGAAGCGGGCATTACATTCTTTGAGAATCTAAGCACACCCGAATCAGGTCTTTTAAAGTTAACCCTCGGTGTTCTGCCACGAGTGCATTACAGCCTGGTGTTAAATTGCATCACTACTCCCATTGTGTAACATTAGTAATTCGCTGCACTGTGACAGAACCCAGCAGGCAGGGTTTGTCAGCCCCTTCAACTCACGGAAAATCTGACCTCTGTAAAGACAATGGCTCAGGGCCCCTCTGACAGCCCCTCACCTGTTCCACATATTTTCTATAATGCGTCTATAAAGCCTCCACATCAATGCGCCAGTGAGGAAGAGAATTTAATTTCACAAGTAGAAAAATATTCGGAGGAATGTCCAGCAGTCAAATTAATCTCCTTTCAGATTTGCGGAATTGTTTTTGAAAATGTGATATGTGGACTTCTATTCCTTTGTAAATACATGCTATTAAATTTATGGCTTGATTCAGGCATGTAATGTGGTTCAATTATGGTTACCTTGTGGATCATAACTTCCCTGCATGGGTTCTAAATCTTTATCTTGCATGAATATATATTTTTCCTCCTTTTGTCCTGAATCATTCTCATTCTCATTTTTACAGAGGGAGGAGTGCTGGAGCATCTCTGCGACCGTGCGGGGCACTCCCCTGGCTACAGAGCTCTTTGCAGAGAGAACAAATTTATCCTCTGGCTTCAGGGTGCCCCGCAGTGCAGACAGAAGGAGGCGGAGTGCAGCCCTGTGCTGAAGCAGCATTTCGCTTTGCTTGCGGAGGAGAGTCAGAGCAGTCCTGGGACAAAGGCACTGTGACTGTCTGCATGGCTCCTCTTGTGGACGCTGCCCCTCTGCCCAGTCTCAGAGCACCTTTGGCCGGAGCTCCATTGGAAATGCAGGAGCTCACCTCAAGACCTCCTGGGGTTGTGAGTTTGGTCCCTTGCACAGTGCTGGTGCAGCAGCTGCCCTCCTATGATCTGAGACCCTTCTCCAAGGCCTGTTCGTCCCCCACCCACTAGCCAGGATTTAAAGATGGAAAACAAAAGGCAGGAAATATTTACAGCCCTCCCTTCCCTCCCAGGATGCTAAAATCGATGTGAGATCAACTTCCCTTCCCTCCTTCCCGGAGGACTCCCATCACTCTTGGACCTCGGCACAAGCAGAGGAGGTGTAAGTGACTTCATATGTCAAAGATAGGACTTCCAGAAAGGAAACTGACCACGCTTTCTGTAGGGCTTCTCCATCCTAGCTAAGCTCAGATAATAATAACTCATGACTTGCTATATTTTAATTTGCTTCCTTAGCCTGCCAAAGTCTCCACTCAAGGTGAACTCCAAAACTGGCTGGTGCCAAATGTGAAGGAACGCCTCCACCTGGCCCTGTGTCCACTCAGAGGACCTTTGAGGGTCTTTGCCTGGCCTCTTCCCACTATGCCCAGGACCTTCTGCAGGGACCTATTATTAATCCATCTCTTATTTTATTTCATTTTAATTTTTATTATTTTTAAAATTTTATTTATTTATTTGATGGAGAGAGACAGCAAGAGAGGGAACATAGGCAAGAGGAGTGGGAGATGGAGAAGCAGGCTGCCTGTTGAGCAGGAAGCCTGATGCGGGGCTCAATCCCTGGCCTTTGGGATCGTGAGCTGAGCCTAAGGCAGATGTTTAACGGATGAGCCACCCAGGTGACCCTCCACCTCTTATTTTATTTATTTATTTATTTATTTATTTATAATTTAAAAATATTTTTAATAAACATATAATGTATTTTTAGCCCCAGGGGTACAGGTCTGTGAATTGCCAGGTTTACACACTTCACAGCACTCCCCACAGCACACCCCCAACAATGTCCACAACCCACCACCCTCTCCCAACGCCCCTCCTCCCAGCAACCCTCAGTTTGTTTTGTGACATTAAAAGTCTCTTATGGTGGGGCACCTGGGTGGCTCAGTCGTTAAGCGTCTGCCTTCGGCTCAGGTCATGATCCCAGGATTCTGGGATCGAGCCCCGCATCAGGCTCCCGGCTTGGTGGGAAGCCTGCTTCTCCCTCTCTCACTCCCCCTGCTTGTGTTCCCTCTCTTGCTGTGTCTCTCTGTCAAATAAATAAATACAAAAAAAAAAAAAAAAAAAAAAAGTCTCTTATGGTTTGTCTCCTTCCCGATCCCATCTTGTTTCATTTATTCTTTTCCTACCCCCCAAACCCCCACGTTGCATCTCCACTTCCTCATATCAGGGAGATCATATGATAGTTGTCTTTCTCTGATTGACTTATTTCACTAAGCATGATACCCTCTAGTTCCATCCATGTCGTCACAAATGGCAAGATTTCATTTCTTTTGATGGCTGCATAGTAGTCCATTGTATATATACCACACATCTTCTTTATCCATTCATCTGTTGATGGACATCTAGGTTCTTTCCACAGTTTGGCTATTGTAGACATTGCTGCTATAAACATTCCGGTGCATGTGCCCCTTCGGATCACTACGTTTGTACCTTTAGGGTAAGTACCCAGTAGTGCAATTTCTGGGTCATAGGGTAGCTCTATTTTCACCTCTTATTTTAAAACATACGTCTGGTCTAATCTCGAGCAGCTGCTTGAATGTCCATCACCCCCTTTGCTGTCTGTCTCAGGGAGCAGAACCCTGCAGTTGAAGCTGTGCTGTGTATTCCCTTTGTAGAGACTTCGGACAGTGTTGCACAGAAGTAGTGGCTTCCATTTTTCCTGAGGATGCTTGAATTTCAAGTGGTAAGCCAGTGATTTTTTTTTTTTTAAAGAAATGCCTTAAAGACTATGGCATTTCTCCATCTGCTCACACATGATGACAATTTTTTGGTCATGTTTTGGGTTAGTCTGCACCTAAGGAAGAGTGGCCGCGAAACAGATTTATGACAACCAAGAAGATCCAGTGTTCTATTCTCGCAACAGTGATTTCCTCTGTCCAGTTCACAAACAATTTTTGTGGAGTCATTCCCTGGAAATAGCAGTCTGGAAATTCATCTGCTGCATCTGGCCAGTGCTCCTCTCGCTCCAAACTCCCCGATCTGCGGCCGCCAGAGAGGATCGTGCTGCTCTGAACTTGGTGACAAGGCCTTAGGAGGAGAAGCCAGAGGGATGCTTCTCTCTCTCTCTCTCTCTCTCTCTCTCTCTCTCTCGGAAGCAGGGTCTCATGAATGTGGAAATGCCATGTCGTCAAGCAAATGGATCCAGGAAGCAACTCTCTAAGAGTGTAGCCTCGGTCCGAAATACTTCTTGACTTTGGGGTTGAAGCTGTGTGCTGATCTCGGGTGTCTCCTGTGTTTTCTCAGAGTTCCTGTTGGCTGTCAGCCTCTCTTCAGCCCCACTCTGAGGTTGTTCTTCTTGGAAATTTGTTCCCCAGCCCCAGTGTCTCATGACTGTATTGCAGAAGGATTGGAAAAGAATCCTCTATATTCTGGAGAGTTTATCTTCCTCCAAACACAAGCTTGGCATTTCTTACACCCAGCCCTTACTGCACAAGAAAAGTGGCCCGCGTCAGATGCCCAGGTGGCCTTGGCCAGGCCCTAGCTGCTGGCGTGACCTCTGGGCCTGGCTGCGCTCTGCTCTCAGCCATGCGTACCAGAGCCCGCGCGGTCGCATATGTGGATACTTCACAGCTGCACGGCTCAGAGCCCAGATGCTGGAATGTGTTTTTCCAACAGCAGCAACAGTGGTGGCAGCGTGGAGGCCAGTGGAACTCACTGCCTGCCTGGCTCCCTGTCAAGCTTCTTTGCTCGCTTTTCTGCAAAACTCTTGCCTAAGAGGACAGACTGACCATCTCTTGGCTGCTTTGCTGGATGTCATTGTGTTTTGACTTGCTTTTGATGGCACAGACGTTATTAACTCTGGGGGTCAAGTTTCTTTGCAAATCTTTGCTACGGTGTGTGCCGAGTTGGTGGATTCAATGTTCATAGTTAGACCTTGCCATATCTTGAAATCCTCTATCAGTGGTGTGTACCATCCAGCCAGAAATCAGCTGGACCTGGAGGACATAATGAGTCAAATTCTCCTCCTGGGCAAGGAGAGCTGGGGCCAATCTAAAAGCATAAAGGGAATTCTTGTATGTATTTGAATGTCCATCTGCAGGGGCTGGGACAGGGAAAAAGATAAGTTCCTCTCCTTCTCACATTACCCGCACAAATAGTACATGTGTTTCCTGGGTCCCAGAGCCCTAAAAATGGATGGAGTGAAAGACAGAAATTCCATTCACAGTGTCAGCAACATGGGGCATTGATTGCCAAGCAGAGATTCCCCTCCAGCAGTGCATCTTTTGGATGTTTAGTAGCCTGTGGGAATGGGTTCCATGAAGCTGATGGGAAGATAGAAGGAGGGGAGATAAGAATGTCTTTCTTGCATCATAGAGCACTTGAATGCTGAAGGATTCAGCCCCTGCTTCCTGTAAGCTAGCTTTGTGGCAAGTTATTGAGTGCCTGTGCATGAATGCTAGATTGTTCTGTCTTTTCTGTCCGACAGGACTTGGTTTCAAGTTGTCCCTTGTAGACAAGGAGAAGAAACTGAGCTCAAGAAGTTCCACTTGCTGGGAAGACTGTTTAGGTGTGTCTTGGGTATGACAAGATTTCCTTTTATCCCTCCTGCCCTGTGTCTTACCACCTTCCCCTCACAATCTCTTTTCTTGCCACTGAAGTTCTCTGCATGTTCCATGCTCTCCTTTCCCTCAGGACCTTTGCACATGCTGTCTCCACCCCATGAGCACTTGCTTTCTCTTCTTTCTACCTGACTATCCCTGACTTTTCTCACAGGATCTCCACCTCCACATCACCCTCTCCAGGGAGACTTCCCGGATGTCCAGGCTGGGGGGAAGTGGCTCCGCTAAGGTTCCCATGGCAACCTGTGCTTCTCCTGAGTAGATTCTGCCTCTGGTTTCATCTCTGATGTCCCCTCTAGCTTGATAAACTGTGCTCAGGAAGGGACTTCTAGATCATGATTGGTACACGATAGGTTTTTAAATAAATATTTGTTGGATGATTGAATGCAAGTCTAGGTTCTATTGACCCTTCCTCTCCAGACTCACATCATGTACAAAACATCTAGAAGGAGAGGGTTCTTGTTGTGGCTAAGATTATATTAATAAATTGCTACATTTTCTGAGCACTTACTATGTGCAGGAAACCTTTATAAATAAAATAAAAGCCTTTATCTGTATTATATATAAATGCAACAACATCACAAAGGACATATCCATATTTCTGTTTTTCACCCTATGTGGGAAATGCATTTCTCTCCTAGCAAAATGGAGAGGTGCAGAGGCTTGGTGGCACTGTCATTGGGGGTACCTTGGCTCTAACCTACTTTGTTAGCTCTGCTAATAGTTTGGTATATCAGGCGGAATAAACTAGATTATGCTGTAATAATGACAAACAGAAAAACTCCCACATCTTAGTGACATAAAACAAAACAGTCTTTCTTATCCATACCTTGTTTCCTTTACGTGAGTTATTCTGCTTGTTACAGTCCCTCAGGGACCCATGATGGAGCAGCCACCATTCAGACGTGACCAGTTCCATGCCCGCAGAGAATGGAGTGATGGAGCATCTCACACAGGCAGTTCAATGTGTCGGTCACTATTTATCATTGCTCTTCTGCTCTGTGTAGTCTCTTGGTCATACCTCAGAACACAGGGCTGGACAGGCTAGTCCTCTCCACCTAGAATTAGTATCACTCCTGGCATTATCTACTTGTGGATGTCAGCATGAAGGAGGATTGGGAGCACATGACGCTATTTCTCCCACGGCAACCATCCATGTGATCACGTCACGTGTAATTCTTTCTTAGCTTGGATCAGTGGTCAGTATTACTTAAAGGCATCTCAGCCTGATGAAAGTTATGGATATGGATTAAAAGGAAAAAAAAAAACCCTCCTTACCATCCTGTCAATTCATTTCCTTCCTTTTAGGCCACGCTGAAGTGTATATAATAGCCAATCTCTTGGCTGTGAGAATTAGCAACTTTTAAAATAATAGGAAAGTCATAATCATAACTCTTTCTGATTGACCTGAGGCTCTACTCCTGTAGCCCCAGCCTTGGACTGGCATGTTGGTGCCAGGACGTATGGCTTATGCTGTCATCATCTGCATTATTTAGAAAAACTTCAGAGCTATGGTGAGATGAAGGGATTCCTGAAATTCCTGTACTTTCGTACCAGCGAGCCTGATGTTGGAAGCTCTTCTGCCTTCTCATGGAACATATCTTTTAGGAGTGGGCTTGGGGGAGGATAGGGGAAGCTGATTTATTTCTTTGGCACATCCTCTCTGTTTTTATTCAGATATTTCAAATGTTGAAAATTTTTATATTGGTTTACTTGGTAGGTCGGTCAGACTGCTGACAATGAATGCCTGCCGTGTGCCAGGAGTTAGGGATGCAGAAACCAGTGAGCCGTGGTTTCCTCAAGGACTGCATACTCTAGTGAAGACTTAGAAAACAAATAGACAAGAAGGGAAGGATTTAAAGGCTGCTATTATTTTCTTCTCCGAGCAAGCAGTATATACTTCGGTTACGTACAAAGTAAAACATTCTTGGACTTGTCTACTAAACCTTAGCCCTCTGACTTTAAATATTTGAGAGCACTCTTAGGAATTCATTTGCAAGATCAAAATATTTAGTTCAGTGTATGATGTGCTCGTGGAGGGATCTTGGTATCCCGGTGCCTCCAAGAACACAGTTGGCACTCAATAGATAAATCTAAATGAAAAAATTCAGAAATCAGGCAAATTCTAGTGGGAACCAAATACACTGGTATTGACTGAAAACTTCTGTAAGGAATCTAAAGGTGAGAAGGATGGCCCTCTTGTTCCTGGGGAATAGTTTCCCTATATATGTACTATTTTAAGGGATGTATTTTAAGTACACCTGTATAAATAAATACAGGCACTGTGTGTCTGTGTGTGAATGTGCATGTGGTTGTGTGTGCGCGTGCACGCACACGCACATATGCACTCATATATATGCCTTGGCCATTGAAATGAAACTCCATCTTGACACCATTCACTTAATGAGAAAGGTCTACCTAAATGCCTCCCTGAGAACCCCAAAGTCCTCACAAAAGGAAACGGGAAAATGTGAAACCACACCAAATTGCTGGTTTGCACTGGGATCTGGTGTCCCATAAGTCACAGGCAGGTGGCATGGCACAGATCCCCACAGCTCTGTGGGCTATTTACATGGAGGGTCAGCTCTAATTTTATCCTGCACAAGCAAACGAATAATCTGTGGTTACGTCTAAAAGTATTTAAAATTCAATTCAACGGCAAGTTAAATTTTTTGTTCATGAGGTATGCAAAACCTGCTGGGATATTATGCCTTATAAAAGAAATATCTTCTGAGTAAAGTTGGTGTGTCTGGTTGTCCTGAAGACCCTCTACTCTCGGCTGAGCCAAGAGAAATGGAAGAAGGCCGGCCTTCGCTTCTCCACTTCAGGGTTCCTTGGAGAGCACAAGAAAGTGGGAAGGGGCATGCAATGAGAAAGAGTGGGTTTTCATGTTTTCCAGATTTCCCTTATAAGGAGGGTACATGCAGTCCTGTTCTGAGCATCAGTTACTGACAGGAGACAAATACATCCTGAAGCCCAAGCCAATGTGAAGTCATCGTTACTTTGGACGGGGCCAAACTGATAAGGAGGGCTCTTTTCTCAGAAGAATGCCTTACTGTTTGGAAGTTCACAATCCACTCTATGGGATTAAACAGAAGAATAATAAATTATCCTTCCTTTATCCTTTGAGTATCTGCTGAAAAGATCAGCACTGAGTGGATATTGGATCCTCTTTACTTAGTTTAGACAGGTGAGGAAAAGCAACCCTGTGTCAGGGAAAATGTCACCCAGGACAAGAGCTTAGAGATGATTTCTTTCTGCTCAGGGCAGGGCTTAATGGAAGAAAAAAATCCTGCCTCTCCCCTCTCTCGCCAGGAACCCAGGGCGTGTTTCTGCATTCCCAGACCCTCTCTGCTCTGTTTCTCACAGAGGCATATGGAGAATGTCTGGAGAGACACGGGAAAAACAAAGGTTCAGGAAAACATATGTCCAAGACTCCCCCGAGACGGCAGCCAATAAATCCCAAGCCTATGTGAGCCTGTGGGGTTCCTCCGTTTCCCATGACTGATCTCACTGGGGAAACTGAGGCAGTAAACACATGCTCTGGGACCTGTGACTCAGACAAGGGCCTTGCTTGTGGAGAAGTTGTCTGCATGGGAATGTGAAGAAATTCCTCTATGTGAGCCACCGTCCGTCCTCCATCACCGCGCTGGGTGTGGTAGCACGCAGCTGGAGGGATGGGTGTGAAAATACTTTCATGAACATGTAGGCCTGGCCCAGGGGCACCTACTTCCATTGCCACCTCAGCCCTGGTGGCATGAGTCCCCGTTGGCTGTTCTCACAGCCTTAACACTCCTTCCTACCCTACTCCCTCCCCTGTCCCAAGGAGGGCAAGAGAGACTTCTGTATTTGAGTTTTTGAGACAGTATTGAAAATCCATAAAGAGTCGATCACAAAAGCAAGCATTTCCACAGAAAATACAGAGTGGAGCTGGACAAAGCAGCATTTAGGAATTGGAAAGTCTGAAAAGCCAGACCATGGCAGAACAGCCCTGCATACTTTTGATTCAATTTCATCTTCCCGGCCTTTGTCTTCTCTTTAAAATTTTGTTGGTGGTTTCACAACCTTTGAAGGTAAAGTCTTCTTGTAACAATGTCTTGAATGAGACCCCAGGTGTGTCCTGAGATTGTTAACGTGAAAAATGCTACAATAGATCGTTCCATCTGCCCTTTCAGAAAGTAGCTCCTAATCTCTTGAAATGGCCCACACAGGTAATCAGCCCAGTGCTGCTCACATTTTCCTCAAACGAGGGGGACCACGTATTGTAGTGAAGAAGAATAGAGCCGGGGGCCCACAGACCCCACTGATGAGGCACGATGGTTCTTTCATCTGTGGCAAGCTAGTAAAATTCAAAGCATTTGAACACTTTCCACTTCAAAACATGGAGACAGACTGAAATATATATGGGAAAGCCTAAATTATACTTTAGATAGTACATATCAGTGGTACTAACATTTTGGTGTGTATTGAGAAAAAGAGAAGAACTTGTTCAGTATGGAGATTCGAGGTCTTGTGTCTGGGGTACTGGGTTGACTGGGCTCCAGGGTACCTGGGAGTCTGCGTGTGATGTCGATGAGTGTAGACCCAGGATTCCACTTTGGGGATTAATGGTTTATATTTTGAGGGTAGAAAGGGACAAATTATTAAAGTATGAGACAAATTGACATGGACTCTGTGGTATCATTGTTTGGCAAACTTGTTTCTAAATGTGTGATGGGAGAGTTTCCAGGGGTATTGGAGGTGACCGGTGAGTATTATTTGATGGCCTTCTCCTTCAGCTCTGTCAGTGCTGTGTCGCCAACTGTCATAAGTGAGAGGATCCCTAAATAGTTCCTACAACCTCAGAGGATCTGAATCGAGTGTGTTGCCTGGTTATCACAAACAGCATTAAGTCCCAGTTATATGCCATGATGAGGAACACAGACCTTTCAGAGTAGACGGCATGAAGCCATCAGAGGGTTGTTGCATGGGGGGAGACCCACTTGTCTTTGTCCTTCAGATCGACCTCTCTGGATGAGTGTGGAGGGTGGCATTTTGAAGAGGAGGGGACCAGAGTCTGGAAGACTAGTGGCAAGCTCCTGTTGGATTCTGGGAGGGAGAGGTGGATCTGTAGCAGAGCAGTGGTAGTGAGAATGAGGTGGATGGTGAGGAGAAAAAGTTCAGAACTACCTGCTTGGAGGTGGGGGTTGAAAGTAGGGGGACTGGTGACTGGTGAACTAGAGAGTGGTGTGGGGGTGAGGAAATTGGGTGGTTTGTTCTGGATAGGGCACACTTTATGTTTGTGGGGGTCCTGATGAAGCTGCTCCACCTTCCTTTTGACCCCCAGAAGGTTTGATTTCAGCTGCATGGGCAATCTCAACTTCCTTACCAGAGCCTTCCTTTCTCAGGCAGGTCATTGTGTCACTCCCTTTTCTGTGGCTACCCTACTTTACATGGCACACGAAACATGTTTTCGTTCCCCTCTCTGGAATGGCTGTGGTACACTGTGATCACTGGCTAGCCTTCTGAGTACAGCAGAGACCCCCACCTCCCACTCCTCATCAAGGGAAGGGCTTCCCACCTTCCTGGTCCTCAGCAGACAAGATAATTTTTGGTTCCCCAAAAGACTTCCTCTGCTTTTCCAAATGTACCAGTTCTTGGGTCCTTTGAGGGGTCAATCTTCTTGGCTTAGGGTAGTTTCTTACTGTTCTGGTCACAGTCTGTGTAGAGCTGCACACAAGTCGCTGGCCCAAGAGACATTCCTCTATCATGGCTGGTCGTGGTTCTGGCACTTTGAACATCATTTGACAAAACTTGTTAAGATTTACAGTAACAAAACTTAAAGGCAGCAATGTTACTGATTTGAGGAAATATCAACTTATGCATTAGCATTTGTTGTTTGCTTACTCAGGAGAAATTTGGTGGGCACATTTCATTTTGATTCAAAATATGGTAATGTTACGTGGAGCACGTGTGCTATGAATTTTGGCAACTTTGCATGGAGAGCTTCCAACAGACAGTTTTCAAGCAGCCTCCCCCTGGACTTCGGGATCTTCTTTGGTAGACTTGGGGGGAGGGAGTCCCCTTTGGTGACCTTTGCATATTGATGTGCCTTGATAGGAAGTGTGAATGGGCTTGCTATTTTAATTATGATATTCTTATGTACTGGTCTGTGTGAGTTGTGGTTTCAGCTAACAAAAAAGATAAAACAACACAAGAGATGTTTTTTGGTTCTTGAATCTCAGGGGCACTTTAACTGGAGGTAATTATTTTTACTGATTGAAAATAAAAATGTGTGGATAGTATTTGGAGTTTGTCTTCCCTAAGAGTACAAGAAAGGCTTTATTGCTAAGCCTTACAATGCATGACTTACCAAGGATTCTGTGTTCTTGGGCTCTTCATGCCCCAGGTTTTGGGAGTTCTAAGGCAGATTCAGACCCCAATCAAGCTCACCCTTAGCAAGACCCATGTCAATTGAACCATCTTCTAGGACTCAGCTCAGATATTACCCCTTCCCTGAAACCTTCCTGGATAACTCCAGCTAGAAACTAGATCCCTCCATCCCACCCAAGGTAATCCTTTCACACCGTCTTTTTGTTTTTGTTCTCCTTCTTCTCTTCCTCTTCTTCCTCCTCATTTTTTTTTTTCCTTAGCACATTTTACTTTAGTTTTGTCACTGTTAGCTTTTAATCTTCTGGTCCTGGTGTAAGTCCTTTGAAATCAGGAATCATGTTTATTCTTTACATAGTCCCCAAGTGTTAAGCTTAATGAGCTGCCTTAAGGTGAGTGATAAATAAAAATTGTTGGGTGACTCATCAATGAATTCTTTATTCATTTGTTAACTCAGCAGTTACTTGTTGAGAGGGTGAAGAACTGGAAGACATGTTTGCCTAATAAGCCAGATGGGCTTCTAGGAAGCTCTTACGATGCCATGGTTCATAAGACCACCCCCATCTCCCCACCTCTACCTCCTGCTTAATTTTGGCCACACTTTGATCCTAAGCTTCTGGTTCCAACTCATTTGGTCTTTCTATATATTTCCAGACCAACAGTTCTGGATAATTCTGGTATTTCCCAGCTGTGGATGCCCAGAATAAGCATGATTCATAGTGGAAATGTGGAACCTTTATAGTGATAGATTTGAGTTTTGCCACTCTGCACATAAGAATTATAATTTCGTGGTATGAGAATTACTGACAAACACTACATGTTACATAAGGTTATCAATGCTCAGAAGCCAGTACTGGAAACCATTTCCTGATGACACATTAAAGTCTGGGTATGATACTACGAATAGACCAGAATGATGTAGTATAGGCGTGTAGGGTTGTCAAATCAATCACCTGAATAACGTGTTGATGACTTTTTTCCATTGATGTTCTTCTTTAACTTCATCTTTCTCCCTTCCTTCCTTTCTCCCTTCCTCCCTTCCCTCCTTCCTTCCTCTCTCTTTTACATTAAGAAAGATTTCTTCTTGGAGGAAAATTCTTATCATACTACAAGTGGAAAAGTAGTACCATTTTACTATAATTGATTAAAGCATAAATGTGGGACTCCCAGAGGAATACACATTTACCACATGATACACTAAGTTGTCCCTTCCATGTGTCCCTGCTCTGCTTTGAACCATGATGCTACTGGAACAACACGCTGAGAAATGCTTGCCCACACTGGGGAATGGCAAAGAATCCTGGGTAGAGAGAAGCCTTTCCACCCACAAAGATGTGTTGTTGGGGAAATGTTACTGAGTCTCTTTGAATTTCCATTTCCTCATCAAAGAAAGGGGAATAATAAAGACTCCCTTTCAGAATTCATGTATCATAACAACATAACGTATGCAAAGTAATATTTAGTCCAATGCCTGGCAACAAAGGTAGAGGAGAATGAATAATTTAAAGGCTTCTTTATTTTTTCCAGTGAGCAAATGTGATGACAATTTTTGTCAGAGAAGGCAAGCAGCAAGTACTGAAAGTGTGCTCATAGATCTGGAATGACTCTTCATTATACTTGAGTCATTTCACATTCGAAGGTGTTTGGTGGGAAGAGGCTGAAGACGTGAATGTGTTCCTCCCCATGGTCCAGATCACAGTATCAGGACCCTGAGAATAAGCTCTTGTAACTCGCACAGTCTTAATTCCTTGTGGTCCCTTCTTTCCTCACCACTCTGCTATCCTACCACTTGGGGGCGCTCCATCTACCCTGTCTCCAACAATGTCCTCTTTGGATTCCTCTTCAGTCTGGGAAGAGCTGTTGTTTCCTGAGTCAGGTGAGGAGAGGGAGTGTAAGATAGTGACTAGGAGGACGGGGCAAGATGTGCCAGCGCCTGGCCAGGTAACAGAGCACTTGCTGGGGCTCTCTGGCACTGAGCCTGGTGCTGTCAGTGACCCTGGGCACCTCTGAGCTCTTGTGGTTTTGGCATCTGGGGAGAGAGCTCTTCCGCCAGCCCCTGCCTCCCACTCCATTCCTGTTGTAAGCCATCCCTTCTGCCCCATGGTAACCTTCAGGAGCTGGGAAGCAGCCCACTCCGCAGGGCTCTCCGCTCTACGCCCACCATGCAGCCCTTCTGTGGGTTGTGGTGTTATCACCAGAGCAACCAGGGGAAAGAGGGCAGCTCACATTTATCAAGTGTTCGGGAACATCATGTACCAGGAACGGGAATGCTGATGTCTCACACTCACTGGGGGGCAGTTAAGTCCACAGGAGCCAGACTGCTTTCTAGTGGGTGGTTAAACAAATTAAAGCAGAAACTTCAAAAAGCAGATCATTTCCCAAAGTCCTTCCATTTTACTGATAGGTAACGGAAGCCACAAGAAATGGAACCTTCTCCAAGGCCAGTTACTAAGAAGAGCTACCAGCAGTTCCTTGTTCAACTGCCAGGAGTAAATTTGTAAGTCTGTTCATTGGAACTCACAACTCATTCATTTTGTACCTTTTTATTGTTTATAACTTTTGTAATTATTTTATAATTGTTATAATGAAAGTCAGATGTCTAGACAAGGTTACAAAAGTGCTTCAGCTCCTGTTGTAACTCACATTGCAATACAAGTGAAGAAGATACAATATTTGCAGGCTTTGTAATCAAATTATTAAAAAAATCACAAATGAAAACAGTTTAAGCTCTCAAAATTAATATCTAGTGCTTTAGGAAACGAAGTTTGTACTTCTAGCTGACCGTGGAGCAAGGCAGAGGCCTCTATTTTGATTCTCCAGAGGACTGCTGTTTTCTGTGCAAAGTCATTTTTTTCTCTTCTTCCTTTTTTTTTCTTTTCTTCCCAACCCTCTGGCCCTGCCATCTTCCTCACACTATCTTACATACTTGGGGTACAAGCACAGAAAAAGATAGGTCCTGACCCAACAGTTAAAAACTGAACACGACAAAAATTCAGTGTGGTGAGTTTAAATTCTAATTATATCCAGGATCTATCCACACTCTCCAACGTCTCCCACTGGACTCAGCTCAGTGCTCTTCCAATTGGCCTCCCCAAATCCACCTGGCACCCTCCACTCTGTTCTCAGCTATCTTTGTCTCTTCAAAATATCATACCACCCACCCCAAACTCGAAACTCCCACTGGCCTATAAAATTCTGCAAGGAGTTGTCTTTCTAATATTTCCCTTCCCCAGCCATCACACACTTGCTGGTTTCTGCCTTATGGGGTGTTTTCTGTTCCTCTGAACCCCTGGATGACCCATACTTCCTTCACTTAGTTATTCTTACTCATGCTTATGAATGCAACACTCCTTAGGGAAGCCCAGTCTGCTAGGGGACCCGGTTGCAGACTCTCTTAACCCTGTAATTTTTCTTCAGAGCACTTTCTACAGTTGCAATTTCCTGTTTGTGGAATTACATGAGTAACGTCTATCTTCATGCCAGCCTTGCTCCTGTACACACACGAAGGGGCTTCTCAGCTCCATGAGGGCAGGGAACAACGTCGTAGGCTATCTGCTGAAGAGCTCCGGGAGGGAGTCCAATCAAACCTCCGAGCACAGAGACTAAAATGTGCTGTGTTTTGTACCTACAGAATACAGAGCAAGTCCTGGCTCTGGAGATGCATGTTGAATTTGTTTTAATTTAGTAACCACCACAAAGAAAAATGCAGCCTTGTGATACCACTTTAGGGGTTGGTGGACCAGGGCCCTTGGTTCAAGGCTGCCATCTATCACTTCGTTCAATTGAATTACACTCTTCCTACATAAATTTTGTCCAGCCTAGATAGTCTCATGACAAGTGGTGACAATCTTAAAATACAGTAGTCTAGCATCAAGTGAGCTGTAGGGGCGGGGGAAGCTGAGTGAGATCTTGAAAGGGTCTCTAGGTTTCTTAATGCTGCATACACATTTTCCCAGAAAGTACAAGTGAGCCCTACTCTCCTGCAGCAGAATACCTTAGGTGACCTTCGGAAAAATATCTAAGAATTGAACAATGGTTTTCCTTTGCACCAAAAATGTATCGCCCTCTTGCCATGGATGTAAGTAAGCTCTTAACTCCTCAGCCCATCCTCTTCTGTAAAGCATTTATCACCCATCCTTTCTTAGGGACTCGTCTTCCCATGAGCTGAGGTTAGTTGCCATTAGGACAGTTCCACACTCACTTTAGCTTTTCCCTTCCTTGATGCTCCCAAGGAAAGAAAGCATTGACTATTTCATTTGAAACTGAGACTAGTAAGAATATATCAGCTTAGAGAAGTTTTAAGAAGTTGTACCAGATTCCCTGCAGTCAAGGTTCTGGTCTAAACTTGTCCTATAGTGTTACATGTTATTTTCCGATGCTGCTGTGGTTTAGCCAAGGAGCTCTCTGGAATCAGGAAGAAAGATCTGGAGCTCTCATCCTGGCTCTGCCCCTCATTAGTCATGGGATTCTCTGATCTTTGGTTTCCTTGCTTGTGAAAACAGCATTTGTAAGCCTATTTCTCAGGGTCATCATGAAGATTATGTGAGATAGCTCACAAGTAAGTACCTGACACAGAACTGGGCAGAAATAGAATTGCATAAATGTGAATTTCCTAGCAGTTGTCAGTTTTCTTCCCTAGCTGAGAAATTTGGGAAGAATGCAAAAGTTATACTCTAGACAGAATTCCAGAAAGAATTTGGGTGAAGCTGGCTGAAAAATGTTGATTATGAAGGTGGTAGCTACTATGCTAATCTACCTACCTACCTACTATCCATCGTCTATCCATCCTTCTGTCCATCTGTTCACTCATCCATTCCCTGTCTATCTACCTACCTATCTACCTGTCATCGATCATCATCATCATCATCATCTATCCTAACCTATCTACATACCCATGTATCCATTCTCACACACACACGTACATACACATAAACGTGATTATAAATACCCATAATTAAACCTGAGGTAGCAACCTTTGTCCCAGATAAAAGGGACTGTTTTAAATTTAAAGAGTTTCCATTCAATTAATTAAAAACATATGACAGCTGTGGACACTTGACCTCCAGATTTGTCTTTCTAATTGCTTCCTGCACATCTGCTTCCTGCACATCTGCATGTGATGTCACAAAATCCACTTACAAGCTTTACCTTCCTATCTGCTTCACTTCTTGATATTTTCCATCTTGGTTAATGGGATCATTATTTGTCTATGAAGTCACCTAAGCCAGAAACCAAAGACATCTGTATTTGGTTTTCTCCTTTCTTACATCCAGTTTCCTTGATTGGTACCCTACTGCCTACATATGCCTTGCTTGGTTCTGTCCCCCGTTTGGCATCCTGTCTTCCAAGGCCATATCTGTAAAAGTGAAAGTTAAGATTATCATCACTTAGAAGAGAAAATGGATTCTGTATTTCTTAAGACAAATTTGTGTAACCAATCTCAAAGTAAATTTGGCAATTACATGTTTGGAGGGGAGTTCTGAAAACAGGTGCTGAGTTTTCCTAAGGAAAAGGTATATCCTGGCCACCTCTCTTTCATGTCTCCCTGTCCTCAGAACTCAGACCTTTCGAGGCTGTGAAAACTATGGCTTAAAATTGATGATCTAATTGCTCTCACACATTTTGAGTTCCCATCAAGAAAATGAATATGTATATTTATAAATAAATAAATTTATTTCCACTGCTCAGCTTCTTATAAGTCCTATTTATTTTTAAAAATATATCCATGCTTTCTATTTTTGAAGGTCTTCCCTTCTTGCTTTCTTCATGTAGTCCTTGAACTCTAATGATGTGAATTTTATTTATTTTTCTTTTTTTATTATTAATTATTTTTATTAACATATAATGTATTATTAGCCCCAGAGGTACAGGTCTGTGAATCATCAAGCTTCACAGTACTCACCATATTACATATCCTCTCCAATATCCATAACCCAATCACCCTCTCCATACCCTCCCTCCCCCGAGCAACCTTCAGTTTGTTTTGTAAGATTAAGAGTCTCTTATGGTTTGTCTCCCTCCTGATCCCATCTTGTTTCATTTTTTCCTTCCCTATCCCCTAAATCCCCCACTCTGCCTCTCAAATTCCTCATATCAGGGAGATCATATGATAATTGACTTTC
Organism: Enhydra lutris kenyoni; assembly: GCF_002288905.1. Classification (NCBI taxonomy): domain Eukaryota; kingdom Metazoa; phylum Chordata; class Mammalia; order Carnivora; family Mustelidae; genus Enhydra; species Enhydra lutris. The sequence goes on along the minus strand of NW_019154155.1, from coordinate 4,482,331 downwards.
TCTGATTGACTTATTTTGTTCAGCCTAATACCCTCTAGTTCCATACTTTTCATTGATTGAAATGTAATATTCCTACTGAATCGCTATTTCCTTCTCTTAAGTTTGGTTTAAGTGCTCCATGAATTTAAATAAACCTTTCCTGGATTGAACAGGTTCTGATGTTTTTACTGTGTCCTTAGTATCTTTAGTACCCGAACTATTCATAACACCCAATGAACTATTGTATAATAAGGCATCTGGCTGGTTTTCATCCCAGGTTCCTTGGATAGAGTCTTGAAACCTTAGGAATTTCTTAATAGGAGCATCTTTGTTATTCATGGTGGATCCCTCAGACCACATCTGAGTTTATGCTAATAAGCTGACTCATGGTAGGTCCCTAAATAGTTTTAGAATGAGGGACAAACATGTGATTAGAGGGTTGAAGTTTTGAACCAGGTGGCACCATCAGCCTGACTTCTTGACCTCTGGGGAGGGGCCAGGCGCTGTAGATTGAGTTCAGTCATGTGGCCAATGATTCAGTCAGTTGTGCCGATGTAATGAAATCCTCCAAGAAACTCTGGACATCTGAAGCTTGTGTGAGCTTCCTGGTTGGTGTTATACATTGATGTGCCAGGAAGATGACACATCCTGAGGACATATTTGGGACCCTCTCAGATCTTGGTCTGTGTGTCTCTTCATTTGGATTCATTTGATTTGTAACTTTTATAATAAAACCAACATTAACTTTTATAATAAAACTGTCATTGAACGTATGAGTCATCCTAGTGAATTATCAAACCTGAGGGGGTCCTGGAAATGCTTAAATCTTAGCCAGTTGGTCAGAAGTGTGGGTGGTCTGGTACTCCCAAGCTTTTGGGTTGTGTCTAAAGTGAACGCCGACTCGTGTAGGACTGAATCCTAAATCCCTGAAGTCTGACCTACCTCTGGGTAGTTAGTATCAGAATGCCATTGCAACTACTGCTTGCCTTCTGTATTATCAGAGTTCTCCAGAGAAACAGAACGAAAAGGAATGTATAGACCCATAAAAGAGATTTATTACTCAAATTAGCCTCCATGGTTATGGAGGCCGAGAAGCCTCACAATCTGCCTTCTGTAAGCTGAAAAACCAGGAAAGCCAGTGTGTAATTAGGTATGAGTTTGAGGGCCTGGGAATGGCAGGAAATAGAAGGAGTGTTGGTGGTGTAGGTCCTGGTGCCCAAAAAGCATCCTTCTGAGAACCAGAAGCACCAAAGTCCAAAGGCAGGAGAGGATAGATGTCTCAGCTCAAGCAGAGAGCAAATTCACCCTCCCTCCGCATTTTTGTTCCATCCTGCCCTGACATGGGTTAGATGATGCCCATGCACATTGATGAGGATGATTTTCTTTGCCCTATGTACTGATTCAAATGTTAATCTCTTCCAGAGGCCCCCCCTCCCCCAACCTTATAGACATACCCAGAAATAATGTCTTACCAGCTATTGGGCATCCCTTAGCCCAGTCAAGCTGACACATACAATTAACCACCAGGCCTTCTATCCTGCTCTCTGTCTGTTAAATTGCCTCCTTCCAGCAGAGTCTTCTGCTTCAGCTAAGCTAATTGGCCCTCTGCTCCTCTCAAGTACTGCGTTTCTTTCAGCCCCTGGTTGGGACAGCTTTCTCCTGTGACACCTCTGTTTTACCCATCAGGGTAAACCCCTTCTTCCTCTTGCCCCACCTCTTCCTTAGGACATTACCTCTTATGCTGTACTCTTTCTTCAACACAGGAAATTAATGTTTATTTTGAGAATATATTTTTTTCTTAACAGCATAAGAAGAGACCGTGAAGCTCTTACACTAGGCTTCCTATTAAGGAAAAAAAATTTCCTTCTCTGCTTAGCATAGTGATAAAAACTTACAACTTAACAAAAACTGAACAGTTGAATAAGACAGATTAAAATGACACGTGTACTTACATTGATATGGACTGTGGACTGCACTGACTTACTGTAACGCTTTAGGTTTGGAAGGGACTTTGAAGGTCATTTGGTAAGATGCTTTTGTTTTGCTACTAAGCCTACTAAGGCACTCCATAAATATTTGTGGAATGAATAAAGATAAGGGAAGATGAGCCCCTGGGAGTAATTGACTTGCTCGTGCCCTAACGCTATTAATATTTATTAAACAAATGAATCCAGATTAACCCAGTATAGCAGTGGGACCACTCTTTCCCCTTTCCATGTGACCCCAGTTAGCAGCCACATTCTCCTCCCTCACTTGGTTATTGGATGTGAACTTCTTTCTGGTGCTAACAAGGCTCAAATGATTATAAGTATCTTAGAGAGTGAATGATTTTTTACTCATTCTTTTTGAAATAGAAAGGCTTTATCTCAGATCAATGTTCAGATCCTTAAACGTCTCCTCTTAGAAGGCTTACCATATGTAGAATGAAATAAACTTAAATCCATAAGCCTAGTATCTAGGATGAAAGGGAAGTCACAAAAGGTAAAGTGCTCTAAACTTGGGTCTAGTTACCACATATTTGTAAACCCTAATTATTTCTATTAAATTGCCTGCTTATTTACTTCTGAATAATAGCACAAAGGCACTTGATTTCTAAGTAGTTTATTTCCTAGAAAGATGTTTTTGGGTATTTCAAGAAATAAGATTTTGCTAGTTTTTCAGATGAGCAATGCTGCTAGTGATGAACTAATCCACCAAGGGAAGACTGTGAAGGAACCTCTCTACCCTTTAGGACTTTGAGCAAAACTATTTACTTGGTATCTTTTAACTATAATCCACCAGGGTAGGCTTGGAAGAGCTCCAAAAGTCATTTCCAAGAGGATATTTATAAAGCATATAAGAGGCAGGGGGAAAAGAAAACAGTATACAACAGGGTTTTGTCTTTGTTTACTTAAGAATAAAGTAGAAATCTGGGGATTGCCTCCACTTACCAATAGCCATAGGATCTTATCTAGAATATGTCCTCTGGAGCCTTTGGTTCTCTGTATGCAATTGTCCCATCATTCAAGGGGAAAGTGATCTCCGTTCCTGTGGCATCAGAAATATGCCTGAATGCTTTTTGACAAGGTGGAAATCACAGTAAAATCTTGAATCTGATCTATCCTGAGGAAGGACAAAATTGGTCATGTTAAGGTTGATGAGGGTTCTTAGAAAGAGGAGGGAGAACATTGTCTCCCATGCTTGGACTCCTGTAATAAAACCATTGCAGGAGCAGCACTGGACTGAATTTGTGTGACCACAGCAGGTTCTTTACCCTGTGCATGTCCTTGTTCTTCATTTATAGGATGGCAACAGCAATCCCTACCCTACCCCCTCAGGCTTTCGGTAAGTACTGAATGCAATAACATCTGTAAAGACTCAGAGTGGTGCCCAGCACTTGGAAAGTGCTCAGTAATTTTTATGAGTCAACTAATGCAAAGACAGCAATAGTTGCTAAGTATACCATATATCCTGTATGAGGCATGACACAATGTATTTCACTGGTATAATGGAATGTAACAATTGAACAATTGAAATTCCCAGGCCCAAATCTTTCCTTTAATACCCAGATGTTTGTTTTAATCAAAATATATCATTCCCTTTAGGGCATTCCTTACCTTCTGTGTTTATTTTGCTTCCTAGAGAAATCTTATGGATTTGTTTAAAGATGATTCCAGAGTATTTAGGTTCTTTGAAAATATGCTTTCTGTTGCGGTTTAGGAGAAAGTAAAATTGTTTAACTCAAAGCAACTCATTAGATTTTGATGAATATTAATGGGATCAAAGACACTCATAGTTCAGTTAGCGGTCAGCTCATCTAATGATGACGTTCTGTAGTTATCTGATAATAGCAATTCTAGAAATTGAAGGCAAAAGGAGCTACCTGGAATCTAGGAATGGCCAACGAAGTTGGCCTCCTCAGCTATCTCTGTCCAGGTTATAAAGGCGTGGACCTCCCTTATGTCCCCTCCTGTCAGGATAGCAGATTAGCATCACCTTTAGCTATATCACTGTGACACATGAGTTGGTGAAATTTTACCTGTTATATTCAGAACTGAAGCACACTAAGTCCCCCTGGTTTCTGTTTAAGACCTTCCCTTCAGGACTGGTAGAATATTGTTGTAGCTTCACCTAGGGTTCATAATATCCATTTGCATCATCTATAGTGATGGGCTTCAGTGAAAAAAAATGCCAGTATAAACAAAACTTCAGACTGGGTATTTCCAATACAAACATTTGGAATTACCTGCAAGCTAAGTGCAAATGGTGTGCACACTATAGATGTGTTCAATACAAAGTATGTGCTGAGCAATGGCTGTATGGTTGCATTTTGTCCTTGCAACCCTTCAAGGTAGGTCTTGTTATGAACTCCAATTAACATATAAGGAAACTGAGGTTTAGAGTGATTCAGTAGCTCTTCTAAGATCTTACAGGCAGTTTGAGGCAAAACCACACCATGTTCTGAACAACTAAGTTGGAATCTCGAGAGTCATGTGTGTCTGATTGTAAATGCAGGTAAATCAATGCAAGAAGAAGTACATCTTGGCCACAAGTCCTTCCACATCTGGGCTTTATTTTTCTTTTTAATGAAGAGTCCAGAGATGAGCATTTTTTGGGGGGTTTGTTCAGCTGTTTGCCAATGTCTGGGCTCCGAGTTGGTGTTTCTGTGATTCTTGTGACAGCTTCAAGCATCATTCCCTCCTGTGATAATGTGGAAAAGCAGGAAACAAGACTGGCAATGACCAAGTTCTTCATTTGTCTCTTCATTAACCTGAAAGAAACTCCTTCTCCAGAAGTTTTCCTGGGAAGACTTTGCCCAAGTCAGGCTAGTTACATGCCTGGGCTTAGCTATAGTGGGGCTCGGGAAGCAAATGTCAGGGTGGGTGGGCTCAGTAATGGGAGGAGGGATCTGTTGTCAGAGGAAATGGGGGAGAGTAACCTCCAAACCCCCTCAAGAACTATGAAGTCTGCTTCCAGTAAGATGTCCAGACCCTCTGCTTTTACAATAGCTACAGCTAAAAGGCTGCAGGTCTAGCACAGAGCTGTAGATGAACTGGCCTTTTGTGCTCTTTTGAGGACTATATTTTATAATTATAACTATCACTTTTTAAGTGAGGTAATTATTGGTGATGAACCGTTGGAATATTGAGCCAAATAAAAAAAAATTAAAAATCACCTTCTGACTGGTAAGGACATGCAAGTTAATAATAGCTGGTGGTATCCATAGCTAAGATTGACCAAATGCTGTACTACAAGCTTTGCCTATAGTCCTCCGGGAAGTTTTCACAACAACGAAGAGAATCCTTCCTGTTTTGTAGCTGAGCCGTCCATAGGTTAAGCAAACTGCCCACAATCCCACATCTCATCCACAGCAGCACAGCTGTGACACAGGAGCACAGCCCTTCACTACTTCTCTCCTAAGCTGCCTCTGAGTTAGTGGCGCCTTAGGTTAGTGGTTCTCTGTTCACTCTGAAGAGAGAGACCTTTTATCTGGGTGCCATAAACCAATGACTGCCTTTCAAGTCCCCTCAATATTCCTATGGGAACTTCTGTCCTTCTTGGCTCTTTCCTGACCATGGCTCTTGGCTCCTGTGGTGGCCATCTTCTCTCGAGCTCTGTGTTATTCCCTGTGGTTACCACCCTGCTTCACCATCCCCCAGTGTGAGGCCTCTCAGTGCTGCTGGGGGCAGCAAATGTGCTCTGAAGGCCTACAGGACAGAGGGGCATCTAAAGCTCTTTTTAATTCCTGATTGCATCTCTGCTTTGGCTCCAACCTTTTTGCTATCTACTTGTGATTCCCTGTCTTTCTTTAGACTGAAACTTTGGTTTTCCACTTGATGGTAAGATAAAGTGTCTGTAAAAGTTTTGCAATTAGTTTTGTCTTTGATGGCCTCACACTGATATACATTTTCTTCCCTAATGAGCCTTTAAAATTGGAAATATAGCTGCAGAAGGATTTATTCTTCTATTATCCAAAGCTAGTCTCCAGGATGATGGGCTGATCTTTGGGCCCACATCTTGTGTAGGAAGGGAACAGCCCAAGAATCTCAGTCATAAAGTTATCATGCATCCTTGAAGCTTGTCCCCATTTTGTACTGCCTGGGACACATTCTTTACTGGCATGTAGATGTAATATTTATTTCTTTTTTTTTTTAAAGATTTTATTTATTTATTTGACAGATCACAAGTAGGCAGAGAGGCAGGCAGAGAAAGAGGAAGGAAAGCAGGCTCCCCGCTGAGCAGAGAGCCCGGTAATATTTATTTCTTATCTCATCTTTCAACCTTCCATGTGAAGTGGCAGTCCCAGTTTGAGCCAAAGCCAAAGTTAAAGACCTATCTGGGTATCTGATGAACTGTTTGAGGCAAGGTCAGAATCACTGTGGATTTAATTTATGAAAAGACAACTAAGGAACATGAAATGACAAGGACAGCATATTGTGTTTGTTCTGGAGACTGGCCCTTTGCCCTGCATCTGCCTTGTGCTAGAGACCAGGGTTTTGGGAGGAAGTTGAAAGAACAAGATTCTGGACATCTTGAGGGTATAAGAAGCCCTTGGGGGTGACCAAATGTGACCCAAAGTCAGGTGAAGGTCTGTTCCCACTTCTGCATGGAGCACAGCATAGCTTGGGTTGCACGATGAACAGAGAATGGACACAGCAGTTATCTGTTGAATGAAAGAAAGAAAGAGTGAATATTTAGAGACAATAAAGGACTGAACATCACCTCAAGGATATGCAGCCTGGAGAGCCCCAGAGAATGGTCTCTGGACTGCAGTCTTCTGAGCCACCATGCTGGATACTGGATCCAAAACAGGAAGGTTCCCAGGAAGCTACTGGAGGCAGTGTTCTAGCAAGAAAGTCTGAGGAAGACAATGTGGAGAATACCAGGTAGAGAAAGGTAATTTCATGGAAACTCCCAGGACTTCTGGAAAGAACATAGGCTTTGAAGAGCTCCAGATAAGGGTCTGGGAAGTGAGGAGTGATGAATACCACAAAGGCATCTCTGAGCTGTGACTAGATGGAAATCCCCCTCACTCTCTGCTTCCAAAGATCTCAAAGCGATGCCTTATGCTGATTGCACATAGCGCTCTATGGCTGAGCAGTGGCTTCTGTAGTAGCAGTGATTATGACCCTGTTTGTACCTAAGGCTGAGAGCCCCTGAGAAGGCCTACTACATGATCTGGGTGTTAAGGGAGGCTCAACTTTTTTTACTTTGTTTACTTCTACACTGTGTCTTTTATATGGAAACTTTCAATAATTATTTATTGCTTAATTCATCACTTGTTTTACTTTGGTCTTAAAGTGATATATACATGATTGTATTTCTATCTCTATATACAGTTGATTGTAAATTATATATATGGTTGACTATAACTGTCTGTGTATCTATCTATCTATCTATCTATCTATCTATCTATCTATGTATCTATCCATCCACCCATCTATCTAGTTGCTGTATAGTTGATTCACATGTGCCCTCAAAGGCATAGAGATCTAAGAGCTAAGAGGCAGGGGCCAGATGGCTTGAGTTGAATCACATCTCTGCCTTTCACGAATGTTATTGAACCTTTCTGTGCTTCAGCTTCTTGCCTTGCTGGGTTCTCATGAAGAAACCTGTGTGCTATTCTCCATAAAACTTCTAGAACATTGCTTGGTGCATGAGAAGAGGTCAACTGTGGTTACACTTATAGTAAATGACTTCTGGTAGCCATCCTACCTGTCCTCCCAGCTCCTCCCACTGCCACTGCCCAGCGCCTGCTTGGAGCTTTCAGATAATCTTTACTTTCAGACATGGAAAAAGGAAAAGTATGTGTAAGGCAGGGACAATTTGGGGGAGTGTAGTGGGGCATGCAGTACTGACCTTGCTCAATATAGACGTACAGATATTCACTGATTCTAGAGCTGTGTTTGGTTCTAGGGATGAAAGGTGAACATTTTATGGTCCTTGAGCTGGTGCACTCATGGATGAACCCCCCACGATTGCTGTACTTCCCTCATTTTCTCCCCTATAGATTCACATTTTCAAATTACTCTTAAAATGAAAATACTTCTGAATAACTTGTTGGCATATCATTAGGTGAATTAGCTAAATCCAGTTCCTTCCTTATAACACAGTGGCAGGAAGAAGCACGGTGAATTTTGACCAGGAAGTGAGTGTAAGAACCAATTTTGGAAGGGGGCACATTCAAGGACTTGGATAGAAGTAAGTGACCCTAGAATAGAGATGTTCAGAAAACAATACAGAGAACTGTCAAAGTCAAAGTTCATATGTTTTCCAAAGTTTGCATGGGATCTGTCTTGAGCATTGCATAGGAGGACAAGGATACTCTTTCCCACTTGTTATCACTTTCTAGTCCCCACCAATTCCCTCATCCTCATCTTGAGACCCAGAGTTTTAATACAATAATTCATCTACTTTATGTTAAATAAGCTTTTGCTGTGTAGTCTAAGAAAATGACTCTCAGTGATTTATTACATCCTCTTGAGGTAGCTCCAGACTTCACTTGTCTTCCCCCACCTGGCTCCTGCTCTTGCTTCTCCCTGCCATAACGTCCTGTGTCAAAACCAAGGAGCCTGTTGGCTGGAGATCTGGTAGGTGATTAAGAGCTCTTGGGAATCCATGGCATATTCTTGTTGACATCATCCTGTCTTGGAAGAGGGGAACACGGTCTGTGTTTTTTAGCTCTTGGCCCTTTTACAGATATTTTCACTCCCACATAACTGTTGTGAATGGACAGACCTGGGTCTTCCTCTCATTTTGGAGGGGATCCTTCCTCACCATGAGAAGTCCTAGGTTTGGGCAGCATAAGCCATTTCTGCTATAGGTCTTGGAGACAAATATCCATTTTCCTTTGCTCCTTCATTGTGAAGAGAAATGAGTACTGAGATGAATGGAATTGCGAACTGCTGCCCCCTTCCCCCTCCATTCATGGGTTGAAGTCCTCACTCCTGGTACCTCAAGACATGACCTTATTTGGAGATGGGGACTTTAAGAGGTTTTTAATGTCAAATGAGGTATTTAGGGTGGGCCCTAATACAATATGACTGCTGTCCTTATAAGAAGAGGAAATTTGGATACATGCACAAAGGGAAGACTATGTGAGGACACAGGAAGAAGATGACCATCCAGGAGCCAAGGGGAAAGGCTTCAGGAGGAACCAACTCTGCCGATACCTTGATCTTGGACTTCCAGCCTCTAGCTTTACAAAACATTAAGTTTCTGTTGTTTAAGCCCTGCAGTGTGTGATATTTTATTATGGCAACCTGATCAAACTAATACAGACACCATCTTTGTTCAGTCTGAAGAAGACCAGCAACAGTGCATCCCCCAAAGGGAGAGTCAGAAATAAAGAGGTTTCTGGTCTAGTTGGGCCCCAGGCCTCATTCGTTAGAGAGGTCTGGGGCCCAACTTGTGGCCCACATATTGTTGGATTTAAGTCAGCAGACTTACAGGGGCAAGGCCTGTAAATTACAAACAGAGTGTCTTAGTCCTGCCACCTTTCCCGGCCTTCCAGCAGGAAGAACCTGTGACCATTCAGGTGAGTGACTCATCAAGGATTGGGATTCTGGCCAAATACCTTTCGAACTCATCACACAGCTAACACTATCTGTCATTTAGATCTTTGCATTCAGGGGAAAATATGTTCTACATTCCTGATAACAATGTATAGTGCATTTTTGGATTGCAACTTGTTTAAATTGAGAAGTGCCAATATTTGTAGATTTCTGATGAACATTCGAACTGTATATACTTTTTACTGACACACCCCATAGACTTCCACCTTTTTGTGCTAGTGTAGACCATTCTTTCCAGAGTTAGTACTACTTGCTGCACTTCTCTGTCACATTGAGTAAATAGTTTCAGAGGATTTTGCAGAAAAGCTGAAAGCTGAAAAGTCCTTCTTGGGGTGCCTGTGTGGCTCAGTGGGTTAAAGTCTCTGCCTTTGGCTCAGGGATCAGTTATGATCCCAGGTCCTGGCATCGAGCCCCACATTGGGCACTCTCTTCCACGGGCAGCCTGCTTCCTCCCCTCCCCTTGCCTGCCTCTCTGCCTACTTGTGATCTCTTTTAAAATATTTAAAAAAACAAAGGACTTAAAAAAAAAGATTTTATTTATTTATTTGAGAGATAGAGAATGCAAATGCAGAAGAAGAGGGAGAGAGAATCCTCAAGCACACTCCCTGCTGAGGATGGAGCCTGAGTCAGGGCTGGACCCAGGGACCCTGAGATCATGACCTGAGCCAAAATCAAGAGTTAGACACTTAACCAAGTGAGCCACACAGGTGCCCTGAGAAGTCTTTCTTTTTTGTGGTACCATAGATTCTTTCTTTCTTTATTTTTTTAAAGTTTTTTTTTTTTTTAAGATTTTATTTATTTTTTTGACAGACAGAGATCATCACAAGTAGTCAGAGAGGCAGGCGGGGTGGGGGGGGAGCAGGCTCCCTGCTGAGCAGAGAGCCCGATGTGGGGCTTGATCCCAAGACCCTGAGATCATGACCTGAGCCAAAGGCAGATGCTTAACCATCTGAGCCACCCAGGCACCCAGTACCAGACATTCTTAACAATCAGAAAGATTGGGAAATTTTAGTTTTCAGTATTTGAGATGCTGTCTCCCACTGACATGAAAATATTCACTTTGGAATGTTGAATGCTGGTTCAATGAAGATAAGACAATGCCTTTCTTAATGACTTGCCATGAAATATTCTGTTCTCTTGTAGCATTCTTCAGTATCATATGAAGGAGAGTGAAAAAATACCTACTTTTAAAACAGTAAATGAGTTCAATCCACATTAGTTAAAGGCTGAAAAATAGGTAATATTTGTAACCAGATCATAACTATCAAGTCCTGCTTCAGGTTTGACAAAAATGATCAGACAAGCATTTACTGAAGGCTCACCCTGCTCCCAGCACTGAGCCAGGATCAATGAAGCGTCATGCCTGACCTCAAGGAGCTGACAATCTAATAGATCGGACTCACAGTATTGAAGAAATTCTATTGGATACTTATTAGTTCCAGAAATGAAAGAAGATAATCAAATAAAGTGCTTAGCCACATACTGGGCATATGATCCAATGTTTCATAAATGTTGGCTGTTATGGCCATTATTATAAAAAATAGCAAAAGACATATAATGATCTACTTGTTGCCTTTTCATTTGCTTTATCTTGTAGGCAACTCTGGGGAAATGCCTGGAAAATAATGTTAATTATTACAGAAGTCTGTAAAACACCTTCCCAAGTGTTTTGTGACTGCAGCATCACCTTTTCTACCTAGGGATAAAAATAAACATTCACTCTCCCTGGGTAACAGTATTGCATTTTGCAATTCAGATTTTATATCTGAGTGCCTTCTTAACAGCTCTGCCAATATGTTCATCTTCTGTGGGTCTTAGGACTCAACTTTGAGATTTCTGAGCACCTGTTCCCCCATCTTTTTGCCAGCATTAGCTAAATTATCCACTGACTTTTTAAATGAAGGATGGCCTCAAGATTCAGGGCTTTTGGATGTTGTTTCACTTATATTTTTGCAGCATCGAGGCATGCATTTACTGCAAAAAGTATGCAACTACACCTTAATGCTGAGGCCCAGAAGAAGGCGGAGAAGCAACTCACTGATAGGAATGCCCATGCTCTATTCCTTCATGGTCCTTTGTGCCATTATGGCTAGAAGAAGGGCTGGAGGTAAGGAGACAAACATTTGAGGGATGGCTGTCTTGTAAGAATAAATTCCCTTCTACTTAAAAATGGCCTTGCTGCAGCTTCCTCTGACTCTGTTGGCTGACTGACTCCTGCAATGGACAGGGCATGACCTCAAGCATGGCTTTCTATTGTGACCACACTCTAATCCCAGCTTCCACACTGTTATGCCACATTGGGACATCCAAACACAGCTCCCTCTTCTGCTCTCATCAGCAGGGATTTCTCCCACAGCTGGACCACATCAGGGCCTTCTGAATAGCCACATGGGATCCATTTTCCACCATCAACTCCCGTTATTGAGGACAGATGTGCATCCTGAAATTTAGGTCCATCCCAACTGCAATGGTCATGGGACACTTGATAAACTCTGCACTTCAGTGGCAGGAAAAAACCAAACAAAACAAAATAAAAGAAAACCCTTACTTTCCAAACTTCTCTGGGCAAGCCTGATCATGGAATCAAAGACCCTGCTTGCCTTTTTCTTTAACATAGAAACTCTTTAATTAAATGTGGATTTGTTTTTCACTCCATAGGAGAAGAGCACATTTTTATCTTTTATGCATGTTGAAGAACGTGTTTATTGAACAAAGGAAACAGACTGAAATCTCATTGGATAGGCTCACAGGGTGGTGAGGATGGACATGGAGAAGGACAATATTTCACAGGGAGAATCTTTACAAGAAATCCTAAGAACAAGAAAGACAAAGCTGAGGATTTGGGGTCTTATCGCTCCTAAGTGGGCAGCCATGGGTTAATTGTGGGTTAGTCTGTGTAGGAAGTGAATGTGCCTTCGGTAGGAAAACCCTCAGGTCTGGTCCTGGTCTGTGGACATGGAGTCAGGAGGACCCTGGGGAAACCCACTGGTCCCTAGACACCTCATCCTTTTCTCACTAAAATACAGAGTGCTTGGCTGACCTCTAGGGTCTCTTTAAGAGTTAAAGGTGAGCATCATTTTCTCGCTGTCTGGGTGGATGCTCTTCTCTGTGTGGAGGCACACATCTCACGTGCACGACCTTCTCACAGTTCTCGCGTTGGGCACCAGGTGTGACTACTTCCACTCTCCTCATTGCTCCCCATCAGGGTGGCCTCTGTCACCTCCTGTCTCAATTCTGGAAAGCAGATCAGTGTTAGCATATGGTGGACACCCAATTTGTGATAGTGATGGAGAGAGGCAGGAAGAGGAAGGAAGAGAAAGGAAACAGAGAGAGGAAGAAGAGAAAAGAGGGAAGGACAGAGGAAAGAAGCAGGGAGAAGGGTACTTGCTATTCTGTCCTCAAAACTCTCCCCCAGCAAGTTTGGGGACTGCCAGATTCTTTTTTTCTTTCGACTCTTTAGTTCAACTTCCTCCTTCCTATATTTTAGGTCTTCCCGTGTTCCTTGGTATAGAAGACCAATTTGTTCTAATGTGAGTAATTGTGTTGACCCTTTCAGGAAACATGTTTATTTTAATTGGATTTCCTGAGGATAACACCTGCAACAGAGAATTCATGGCTGTAAGGCAGCCAATTGGGAGAAATGCAGGGTCCCTCAGTCAGGATTGCATAAGTAATTTCCCATTGCAAATGCTCGCAGTGCCCACGTTAGGAAAGAGCTTTGGTGTTACCCGTTTGGGCAGAGACGATACGGACTTATGAAATAGTTCCTGTCCTCTTTTTTGGTGAGTTGGGGGAGCCAATGGCTGTGAGCACAAGGCTTAGGACCCCTTTCAGGTGAAGGCAGTGAAAAGCAGAGATGTCTGCCCGACCTCTGGTCCCCTCTTCAGTGGTCTGGAGACCGAGTATTCCACAGAGAGGGGCTTTGGGATGCAGGAGACTGGCTTTGCCTTAGTGACAAATAAGCATTTATTATGTCAGGCCAGTGAGATTTAGAGATTTGCCTTGTTGGAAGTTAGTATTAATTTCCAAGATTAATACACACATCCTGCTACAAAGCAAACAAAAGAACACCTTCACAGCAAGATTTCTAAAGTTTTGGGTGAGGCATTCCTGCCCAGAAGGTAAATGTAAATTTGCATCTTTCTTCACAGGGAGGGCAATATTTCTTCTCCACTGTGAAATGAATATCAAGGTTGAAGAAATCAATCCTTTCTGAATTCATATATTTGTAAAAAAGTAAGATGGTGCAGAGCCTGAAAGTATGATTTCATATCAAGTTGGAGAAGATTGCAGTAATTCCCCTGGGCATAGTCAAGTCGCTTCATTAACCACATAATATCTCATACTTGAAAAAATGCTATATATGTTCTCATTTCACCTGAATGCCTTTTATACTTGTCTATCTACAAGAGGTTGGGCGGTGAGTGGCATACTAGTAGGATGTGTTCGAGCACATCTCGATTCTGACAGTTCCAATTCTGAGCTGGGGGACAGGGTAGGAAAGGGGAAGGCACAAGATAGCTCATATTACTCTCTTTTGCCCTTAGCTGCTCTCTCCCTATCCCCAGTCTGCTGTTGTTTGCCATGCAGAGATAGAATTGTTCCGTGGAGGGAGGTAAAAGGAATTTTTCCTTCAAAATGCCATCAGAACTGTTCTGTACTTGGATTTGAGGGCCCAGATACCCAGTAATGAGAGATTTAGGCCCTAACCCTGCTTTTGCTGGTTTGCCTACAGATGCCACCCAGCCGAGCTCTGCACACTCACGTGAGACTATGCAACGCATGACAGAAAATATGTGTGGTCCCAAGCAAGTATAGGGCAGCTTCTTCTGAGGACTTTAGCTATATGCAAAGATGTGGGAATAGAGTTAAGGATCTCAACTGGTGGGTAATTCAAAACATTCATGTCATATCAAAGCATATATAGGGAATGTCATGGATTAAAAACACAACATTTATTAGGAGTGTTGAAATTGAAACATTGACTTCAGGGACAAATTATTATGGTTATTTTTGCCTACCATCATGCCCCTTAAATTTCTGTCCCCAGACTTATGGGGCTCTACATTCATTGTTCTTTGTTGTTAGGTATACTTTGATGGCAGTATTTGGGAAGCAATGCGTGTCAGAAGGGTCTCAGATGGCCCTGGTTATATTTTTCTCTGGGCAATATTTGTCTCTGTACTGTTTAGAGCTTTTTTTTTTAATTTAAAAAATTTTTAGCTTTTTAAAAATTTTTTTAGGGAACATAGTATAGCAATTTATTTATTTATATTTTGAGTCTGTTTTTTATTTATTATTATTTTAATTTTTTATTATGTTATGTTAGTCACCATACAGTATGTCATTAGTTTTTGATGTAGTGTTCCAAGATTCATTGTACTGTTTAGAGCTTTAAGAAAAACTTAATGTTCAAAATATTCTATAGATTTGCATGTAAGAGCTCTTCAAATACCTACTGAACATTTAAAAATAAGGGGTGGTTCTCAATGATCCTGAGAATTAGAAAATGATCATTGTAATTGGTCAAATGGGTTATAAATCCTGAGGAAAGTTCCATGTCTTTGAAATAAAGACACTATATGTGAATCCGTTTTAGCCAGAGATCTGTTGTCGGTAGTGGGTCTTCTGCAAGTAACTTTGGGATGTAAAGGCTTTGAAGTCTGGGGCATGTAAAGGAGGGGTCACTGAAGAGCAGTTTGCCTTCCTGGGAAGAAGCCCTTTTCATGAAACCCAAGGAAAGCAGCATCTTTACTGAAGATGTGTGTTTCGTGCTCTGCTATTCCCACTCTGAGCTGTCTGAGAATCCAAGTGGCAGAAGCGGCTTGGCCCACAATGATGGGGGCAGAGTGAGAGGGTGGGCTACCTCTCATCATTTCAGGGCACTTTACATCTGGCTCTTGGACTGTTGTACAATTTGATTAATGGTGTCTCTTGTTTAGGTAACAATTAACAGTTTACAAAATAATATACATTAGAATCAGGAGTTTAGACCTGGAAGGAATATTAACAATCCTCTAATAGGAAAGATATTAAGAATACCAAAGATTCTCATCGCCTTCACTTTGCAGTTGAAGGCATGGAGGTCCACAGGAGGGCTGGGGTGACTTGCCCAAGATCACACAGTGGCACAGTATGGTGGGGGCTAGAAGGGGTCTTCCATGCCCAGTCTTTCTGTTCTCCACGGGACATCACAGCACCACAGGAGTAAATGTGTCTTTGCCTCAGGGGTGATGGGCAAAGAGGCAAGCCCATGCCGCTGGTCGTCTTTTACCAACCTTTCCAACAACCCTTTGAGGTAGGAAGGACATGTCATGATGTAATTAAGAGCGTCTCTAAGTGACAGAAAAACAAACGGAGCCTCAGAAAACATGGGCACCTTGTTTAAGCCACATGTCTGGTGAGTGACAAAACTGGGACAGAATACAGTTACTCCAGCCTCAAGATCTTTCTATGCCCATGCTGCCTCAGTGCCCCAAACACTGTCATGGTCCAGGGTGCCCAAAGCCTGCTGAGCACCTTTAGGGCAGCTGGAAGCTTTTCATGCACTTGGAGGAAAATCTAATGACCAACAACTGGATGAAAGATTTAAAAAAAAGAAATAATTATCGGGATCTGTTATTCACACAACAAAGGAGCAATTTCCTAGCGTTGCCTAGGCAAAGATAGTGGATTTCGCAACAGGCTTTGCAGAAGGAAAAGAGCGGATTTTGTCAGTTGTCACCTTTGGCCCACTATCTTGCCACCTGCTGACTTTAAGAAAAAATTGTCTGAAGATGAGGATTAATGTAATGGCTGATTCCATTACTTCTGTACTTTTTGGATGAAATTTGATCATTCTGCTTCACATTCCTTCTCCTCACCTGCTCTGGAAAGCAAACTGAATTCTTTGAAAGAAAATTCAGTGCAGACCAGAACAAACACAGAACCAGCCTCTACCCCTCCTCTTAAAACCTGAGGGGCTCCTCTTAGCCACAAATGCTTCTCTTCTGCTTTGTTTACATTGCACGGTTTATTCCATTAAGGTCCAATTTCAGGGGCTCAGGGAAACCCAGATGGCTCGAGACTGGCTGCTCTGAAGAATATAAGCACCCGCAAGGAAACAATTTCTTAGACTAACTTCCTCAAGGATTCTCTTTAGCATTCACTGGAAACTCTGCCCGTGGAGAGCTCACCAACCTTTAAATGAGCTAGATGTTCTTTTTTGACCCAGCCCATCCAAGCTAGGCGTCTGGGTGCTAATCTCGCTTCCCAGCCCGTGTGGGCTCTGGGAGAGCCCGGGGAGGTCACCCCTGCTGCAGGGCCTCTTCCCGCCACTTCTCCCCACCACGTTGTTCCCCCTGCTCAGGCTGCAGCTGCTCAGGAACTCAACAAATAAAACGGCATCCAAAGGGCTGCACCCCACCCTCCCCACCACCATTTTTTCATAGGGCCTTTTAATATGTATACAACACATAATCAATACTCTTTGCCTTTGAAACATCTAGTTACAGGATTTTGAAATATAAGAGATTCATATGTTTCATTTCACAGTTGGGTAAACTGAGGCTGAGGGAGGTTAAGTGACAGGTCTCAGTACCCCAAATCAGCAAATACTGGAGCAGAGCAGGAATCCCACCCTGGGGATTCAGTCCAGAACAACCTTGAGCTGCAGTCTTTTTTTTTTTTTAAATGAAATAAAAGAAATTTACACGATTTTTTAAAAAATGAAACAAAAGAAATTTACACCCCCCCCCCCGACCTGCAGTCTTAGCTGTGGTGTAGCTACATGCACAGGGCTCATGGCTTTAAGCCCTCCTTCCTTCAAGGGTAGACTCAATCTCCTCCTCTGCTGACCCTGAGCTACTGGAATCCTTCCCTTTTTGAATCTCTTATAGTCCATGTCATACACATTAACACTGAATGATTCTTGTGCTGTTCATGACTATTGGTTTCCTCCTCCCAGTGAACCCAAAAGAATGACAGGGAAGGGATCTCGTCATGTGTTTCTGTCTTCAGGGTAAAACAAGATGGCGCCTACAACAAATATTGGTCGATTGAGTCATTGATTGACATGTATACTTTGGCTGCTGTCTCACTGTAAGTCATGAGATTATGTGCTACATTGGTCATGGTGGTTCTGGTGTATTCTGTGATCTGACTGTAGGCAACCCAAGTTTGTCTGTTCATCTTAATGGGCCCCTTCTGGCTGCTGTCTCTTGTGTTGCCCCCAAAGCCCAGTGCTCTGAGTCCTTGCAACTACTCACAATCCACCAAGCTTGCCATATGTACCTGCTCCTGCTCCTTGCTTCCTTCTCTCTCAGATGTTCTTCTCCTTTACTTCTCCTTCAAAGGTCTGCTCATTGCCACCTCCCCTGGAGGTAAAATCATTTGGTATCTCCTCTGTGCCCATCCATGCTCCCAGCCCAGGGCTTCCCTCTGAGTCTAGAACTTGCCTCCTTATGTTGTGGTCATTTGTTTGTAAGTCTTTCTCCCCTGCCAAGTCTGGGTGCTCCCAGAGGCCCAAGACCTGTCTTAGGCGTCTTTGCACCTACCCTGCCCTGGGCCCTGGCACAGTGCTTGGAGCTGCAGTGCCTGGAAATTGGTTTTGAATGAGCGGGTAATTTAACTTGCTGTGTGAGATGGGCCAGCAGGAAGAGTGTCCACAGAGCGGATGTGGGAGGAGCCAATGACTGGGCCTTGGCACATGCTGAGCTCTCACTGCGGACCAAGGAACCACCATGAGGGTTGTGGGAGTTTTCCCGACACCAGAAGACCCAGGCCCCATCCTCAGGGAACTTGTCATCTATTGGGACAAATAAGTCCAGAGGTGAGTTTACTGCAATGAAACTTAAACTATAAGAATCTCATCTCCCCACACCATTTCGAGGGGCCTACTTCCACTGAACTTGAAATTGTGTATTTTCTTCCTTAAAGAGAGCTCATAAAAATGCAGGACTTTCACTGGCATGAGTAGGGTCTGCTCTTGGACTATGGGTGTCCCTGGGGTCTACCCATGGGAGGAGTGACAGCATCCCTTTCTAGGGCCTGCACCAGGAGGGAGAGTTCACATGGGGCTCTTCTGAGGGCTGGTAGATCCTTCAGGAGATGAGACAGCGGGTCCTGCCAGCCCCCGATTCCCTCTTTCAGTTAAACCAAGGAACCTTTTAGGAAAAAGTATAGAATTGACACTCCGTGGCATCTGCCTCAAAAAAGAAAGAAATTCTGTACAGCATGTTTTAATTGTGTTACATATTTTTCAAAGTTCTTTTGTGTTTGTCATGCTGTTAGGTCCTTCTATGGGCCCTGGAGGATAGGTTGAGGAAAGTGCCATGTCTATTAGTAGACAAGAAAGATGAGTCCAGAGTCACTCATGTTGGGTCCCAGAGCAACCCGTGTCAGAGTTGAGGTAGAACTTGAGCCTCTTGATTAACCTACACTTTGTTTCCTGCATGAGCTTCAGAGAGGAAAAACATCATAAGTCATGTGTAGAGAGTGGAGGGACTTTTTTCCTCCAAAAGGGTTGTAAACATGGCAGCTGGTTTTCCAAGGTTGGGAGAGGTGATCAAAGAGGAAGGGGCCAAGACAGGAAACACACTATGTGTAGTGTGTGTATGGTGTGTGTGTGTTGAGGTGTGATGTGTGTGCATGTGCATGTGTGGTTAATGGTGTGTGTGGCTTGTGTTTGTGTGCATGCCTGTGTGGTACATGATGTGTATGTGTATCATGTGTGTGTTTTGCAGTGTATGTATGGGGTTTGTGGGGTGTGTGTGGTTTGTGTGTGTGTACATACATGTATGGTGTGTGATGTGTGTGATGTGTGATGTGTGTGTGTGTGTATGTATTTTGTGGTGTCTGTGTGCATATATGTGTGCAGGTTTGGGGAGTGTGCTCCACCTTGGAAGATGTATTTAGGCAAGAAGATTGTAGATGAGCTGACATTCCATGAGATGGAAATTTGGGGGAAGAGGGAACCAAAGGAATTTAAGGACGGCAGGGATTTGATTCATTGTCAGGTTTCATGGATTATTCTGAATTTAGGATTGAAAGAGGCAGCTGGAGTTTAGATATTTTTAGTAATTACCACCTTTTTAATACTTTGGTTCCCAATTTAGTGTCCCCTCCCCAGAGAAATGAAAACACGTCCCCCTGCTTTCATGCTAGTTTTGCTGTGTGAAACAAAAGAGGTCATGAGCCATCCTTTCCAGGGGCTGGGGTGACTAAACCTCAGGCTTATTAGAAATTCCTGCCTGCATTTTCCTAGCAAATACAAAGTGCTTCAGAAACATTTTGGAATACAACTTCCTAATCTATTCAACAATACTCAGTATCTGTAAGAGCTAAGGAGAAGGGCTCACAGTGGTAGTACTGGATTTGTCTAGCTCTGGACTACACATCCCTTACATATGGAACACGTCAAGGCTGAAGATAGAATCAGGGCTTGTGTCCATGAAACACAAATACCAGCACCTCCTTTCTTAGGGCCATCTTACATGGCAGATGTCGTATTGCAATGATTTCTTCAATTAGTTGTTGTTTTTTAAAAAAAGATAATGAGTTCATAGCAGCAATGGCCACAATCGCCAAACTGTGGAAAGAGCCAAGATGCCCTTCAACAGATGAATAGATAAAGAAGATATGGTCCATATATACAATGGAATATTACTCAGCTCAGAAAGGATGAATACCCACTTTTGCATCAACATGGATGGGAATGGAGGAGATTATACTGAGTGAAATAAGTTAAGCCGAGAAAGTCAATTATCACATGGTTTTACTTACTTGCGGAGCATGAGGAATAACATGGAGGACATTAGGAGAAGGAGAGAAAAAGTGAATTGGGGGAAAATGGAGGAGGAGACAAAGCATGAGAGACTATGGACTCTGAGAAACAGAGTTTTGGAGGCGAGGGGGGTGGGGAGTGGGGTGAGTCTGGTGGTGGGTATTAAGGAGGGCACGTATTGCATGGAGCACTGGGTGTGGTGCATAAACAATGAATCTTGGAACACTGAAAAAATAAAATTAAATTAACAAAAAAGATAATGAAATCCCAGAAGATATCCTACACTGCTGATGTATCTTGACAAAGATATTGGGCTGCAAATCAAGCAAGTCATGCACATTTTCTGAGTGGGACTAAAATCGGGGTCCCCAGTGAGCTTTCTGATCATGGTGCCTGGTTTGTAGCCAGTAGCCTAGTGCATTCTTTTAACTGTCAAGTGTCTGGTTTAATACATAGCTGGGTGATACGTACGTCTTCATAAATAGACACGTATCTTTGAATTCCAATGCCAGACAAAGCTTAGCAGTCTGAGTTGAGGGTCAGCACAGCCCAAGAATCTGAGCTGCAGGAGAAGAGGGAAGGAGGTGGCCTGGCCATTCTGGGTCCCAGGGGAAGGGGACACAGTGCCATTTTTAGGCCGGAGTGTGGGTGGGGGTGGAACCAGAGGCCTGGAGCCACAGAAGGTGAGTGTGGAGACAGTGGTTGCAATCGGATGGATTAGGGAGATGAAAAAGGGCGAAAGATGAGAGGTAGGGGATTAACAGACAAGAAGTGTCAACTCCCTAAGAGAAGCCTTGGGTTTTATGGAATGTGCTCCGTGTAAAAAATAACTGCATTTTGATGTCTCTTCCAGGCTTTTCATAGCCAGACAGCTGCAGAGGCAGAGAAAAATGCAGAGGCCCATATGGGAGGCGTGTATTCAGAAGCCCGACCTGCGGGAAAGGTCCCAGGCAGTGACCCGAGCACTGAGCTTTCCCTTACCTTATGCACAACCTGGATATTTGGACCTGCCGCTCAGTGGATCCTGTCCTTCTGTGAAGGTGTCATTACACACTTAAAAAAATGCACTTGCATGGTAAGATCCAGCCTCGGCTATTAAACAGGTATTGGACAATGCAGTGCCTCTTGATATTTAAGTGTGGCTAAACGTGTGCAATGCCTGCACACACATGTGCGTGCACACACACATGTTCTGAGACGGTTTAACTTGAGAGTTCAGCTCTGTCCTTGGGTACTGTTAAAGTATTTAATACGAGGCAGAGCCCATTTACGAACAAAAGGACTGTCACTTTGATGCCTATGCACAGAAAGAAAGATGTGCTTGTTGGCCACCAAATAGCTCCGTTTCCGTACAGTTAATCTTAGGAGTTTCTGTTCATGCTCAATTCTGATTTCCACTTTGCAGAGACTTGCCTCTGCTGTTTGGACAGGTGAGAGCATCAAACACACAATTCTGTTAAAATTATAGCTTGTTTGTGTGAGGCAGAAGCATTTTAGCATGTTATCAGTTACTCCTACTGTCTATTTTGACGGCTTTTTATTTATGGAATATTGGCATATTTTTATCTGCAAGTCTTCTCAGTTGTTTTTGGAAGAGAGATTTGGAGAAACATGAATGATGGGCGCAGCCATGGACAGCCAATTCTAAATTAAATGATCTTGCCATTTTATTTTTTAAAAAGAGAAATTAGCACGAGTTCATTTAATGTCTTGCAAGGTCCAAGCCAGAAATAATTCCATAATCTTAAAGGACTGCTCCTCTTTAAGACTAAAAACATCTCTTTAAATACATGTGTCTTTATCTTAGCATTTTTCCCTCTCTTATATTTCTCTGGGCATTGGATTTTGGGCTCTGTTTAGTGCACATCCCTTTCTTCTAAATTCTCCTTAAAACTAATCTCTTTTGGGGAGTCTTTCCAGGATGTTGTGTCTCAGCATTCATACTTTTTATTGCGTGTACAGAGGGAATTTGTTTTACTCATTTGATTCTGCATGGCATGGGGGCTGGATAAAAGTGGGCGTGTCTTTTATCCAAAATATAAAATACAGTTTTTCAGAACACCTGATTAAAACCAACCACAATGCTGAGAGGACTGCTTGGGACAAGAAATCATTTGCATGTCAAGGTTCTTTCATTCTTTATGATAACCTGCTGCTAGAAATCCTGCAGCTCCTGGATGAGCCCGACCTAAAACTGATATCCAGCAGTGAAATTTGAATTTTGATATATGTTGTATAATGAGACCCACTTAAAGTCCTTTGAGCCTAAAATCTCATGAAAACCATTTCTATAAGATCCTTTCCATATTTCCTGTTTCTAGGGATGTAATTAGATTTATGTATGACTTCAGAGGCTGTTGTAGCTTTGGTTATAGTTACAAAGAAGGTGGACTCCAGTCAGAACTGTAACATTGCCAAGTACCTTATTGGCGCCCTTTTCCCGGGTACCCATTTGATTTCCCTGGGACCCCATTTCAGGGTCCACTGGGCCAGATACTGTCCTTGGCTGAGGCCCCGATTTATTCTGTGATTCCCATCCCCTTCTTATCTGTTTGTTTGTATGATCATTCATTCATTCTTTCATATAACAAATACTCATTGAGAACCAGGTTCTACTCTGCCTGGAATTCAGAAGAGGACAGGATTGCCACTGTTAAGACTTTGTCTGTGCATAAGTTACAGAAGTAATTAATTCCTACCACAGTAGGTTGGGAAAGTGGGGAGGGGTGTCTGAGGAGAGCCAGGAGTAGGAGCAGGGTGTGAAGGGCAGGTGCAAGAGGCAGGAACCCTCTAACAGGGAGTCTCCAGGGGGAGGCTAGGAACCTGCTCTTCTAGAATCCAGCAGGAAACCAGTGTGCTGGAGAAGGAAGGGCAGGTGGGTGCGTGCAATGGTTCTTTACAACTTTGAAGATATCATAGAAATTGTACTTGACTAGTTTGTTTTTCATTTAGGGTACCATTTAAAAATGTTTAATTTATTGATTGCTAATAATCCTAGGTAGTGTAAACTTCTTGGAAATATACTTAATATTTAGAAAAGTGCATTTTATTGTTAGTAATCAAAATTGCAACACTCCAAAAATTTTCAACATTTCATATGGGATTTGCCAACTATAAATTGATTTCTTTTGAATTCATGTTTATGTCATTTCCTATTTCATCAAAGTTTTAGAATTTTCACAGTTCTCTTGCCTGTTTTTCAAGCAGCACATCCCCTCTGGTTTGCTAGTTCTAGGACCAGTATCCAAATTCTCTTTATATTGCTTTGGGTTTTGGTTCTCTCTCTAGGTCATTTCTTACTCGTCTTCCCCTTAGCATTCAGCAGGTTAGCCCCCTCATTGTGCTCTGTGACTTGGCCTGCTTTTACATCTCTTCTCTAAAATTGTTTTCATTATGAATTTATTTTAAATTATCTTATTTCAGTATGTGTAGTTCTTAAGAAGCTTCCACTATACTCCAGAATTTGCATGGATATAAATTTCAAGTAAATCTGTTTATCCTTTCTTATCAATGTCTGCTAACTTGTCCTTAGCACATTTTTATTCAAGGCCTATTCTGTGCCTAACATAATGGTGGGCTTTGGGAATATACAGATTAAATAAAATCTATAGCTTATTAATGCAGAGTCTAAATAATGGAACTTTATCTGTAGTCTCCTGTTCCTTTTAGGCAGCATTTTACTTTAATAAATGTTGTTTATTATACTATAGAACTGGATGACACACCCTTTATTTTTCTATAATGATCTGTTGTGGGATGTGATACTACCTTTTTGTTTTCCTTCCAGTGACACATAAGGCTTCATCAAGCTTTGGCATAAAATTATGTTTCTACTAACTGACTCTTTTTTTTTTTTTAGGTTTATTTATTTATCTTAGTTGGGGAGGGGCAGAGGGAGAGGGAGAGAGAGTGTCTTAAACAGACTCTGAGCTGAGCTCAGAACCCCACCCTGAGATCATGACCTGGGCCTGATGCTTACCTGACTGTGCCACCCAGGTGTCCCTCTACTAATTGACTTTAATGGCAAATATTGGCAGCACTTGACTTTTTATATGTTTGATTTTTGGAAACTAAAAATTTATATCTTCTTAAAATTTACTAGCTAATTCCTGATTTCTTTTTCCCTCTCTTTCTCAAAAAGAAAAAAAAAAATTACTTCTCACACCTTGATTAGCTCTAAGCTACTTGTGGTTCCTTGAACTATTTAGGTCAAGTGACTTCTAAATGAGACCCATTCAGGTTCTTTGTTGAATGTGTAAGTACTGTTTTCCCCCAGTAAATACAATACCCAATAAAGCCAACTTTACTGTTATTACTTGGTGGGTGTTTTCCAAGATGGTCACTGGGATTTCAATGTTTGGCAAACTATGGTATGATAACTGAAAAATTCTGCTGATTTGGATAGAATTATGCAGTGCTCAATACATACAAGCTTGATGCTCCACCAAAACTGTAAATTGTAAAACATCGTAATTTTAACTGTAAAACAGCCAAGAAAATGTTACAAATGTAGAATTTTAAAATATTATTTGCTTTGCCAATCAAGGTTTAGTTCAAAACATAGAATCCAGTTCAGATATTTTAAGCAGAAATGACTGTGTTTTAGGGAGCTTAGGTGCCCACACAAGTATTGGAAAGACTAGAGAAGTAGGCACCAGGCTAGAACTCTGGAAATAATGCCTAGAACAAAATCTTTGTCCTAGTCCAGGACAGGGGAGTCTGAAGCTAGGGATGTACACTTGAAAGCAAGATCTGCTCCTTGTCTCACCTGCAACTGCCTCTTAATTCCCAGAGGGGAAAAAACCAAAAGGGATCAGTCCCTCCTCTACATTGCTTCCATCCTTAAAATCTTAACAACATTTGATATCATCAGGACCTTTAGCTGAAGGGGAGTCTGGGAAATGTAGTCCTTAGCCTCTCAGCTTCTACAGGGCAGAGAAGTACTCTGGAAAGGGTTGAGAACGAGTGCTGAGTGCCAGTTCATTATACCCAGCAGAATTACAGAAGGGCAAAATAGTGGATATGCAGATGGCTGCCGCACAAGGAGAAGGCTTCTTGTAGTTTCTGTTACTGGAATCTTCTATCATCAGAGCAATCAACCCTCCCCATATTTGTCACACTTGAATAATGGCTGTCAAGAAAATTTTAGTAAGGTTTAGGTCTATTCAAAAAGGAAAGGGAAAGTGAAACATACAGGTAACCTGAGGAATATTAATGAAGTCAGGTTCATGCTAATGTGCCCCAACCTCAACCACCATGCAGGCTGATGCAGGGGCAGCAAGCAGGGATCCAGCAGCATCTTCAGTTAATAGAAAATTCAAGTGGTACAAGGTCTCTGGGAGCTGAAACATTCTGTGAACTGGGAAGCATTTGTAATCTAGGTACTTAGAAGCATTGTCATGTTAAGTTTTCTTATAACCAGAGTCAACAAACACATGTTAGGCCCCAACCACGTGGAACACCTTGTGTGGTGGGTCTTGGAAGTGATGCCAAAGCATAACAGGGCATCTTTGGATGAGGCAGAGAAACTCTGGCTAAGTTAGGTGAGCATTGTCCCTACTGCCTATTGCTTACGGGATGACATGGCTTCAGGTCTTGAAGGATGCCCAGGATATCATCAGAAGAAGGTGTTGACTCTAGGCAGAGGCACCAGGATGGGTAGAGTTGCAGGGACCTTTTTGATTCAACAAACTCAACACCCAAAAAAGAATCTGATTAAAATGGGCTGAAGACATGAACAGACATTTCTCCCAAGAAGACATACGGATGGCCAACAGGCACATGAAAAGATGCTCAACATCTTTCAACAAGAAACAAGTGTTGATGAGGATGTGGAGAAAAAGGAACCCTAGTGCACTGTTGGTGAGAATACAAACTGGTGCAGCCACTCTGGAAAACAGCATGGAGGTTCTTCAAAAAGTTAAAAATAGAGCTACCCTATGACCCACAATTGCACTACCAGGTATCTACCCCCAAAATACAAAAACAGTAATTCAAAGGGATACACACATCCCTGTATTTATTGCAGCATTATTTACAATAGTTAAATTATGGAAGCTGCTCAAGTGTCCCTCGATAGATAAATGGATAAAGAAGGTGTGATATCTATCAGTCTATCATCTATGATAGAATATTACTCAGTCTTAAAAAATGAAATCTTGTCATTTACTAGGACAGGGATGGAGCTAGAGAGTATAATGCTAGTGAAATAAGTCAGTCAGAGAAAGACAAATACCATATGATTTCACTCGTGTGTAGAACTTAAGAAACAAAACAAAAGAACAAAGGGAAAAAGAGACAAACTGAAAAACAGTCTCTGAACTATAGAGAACAAACTGATGGTTACAAGGGGAAGGCCGAGGGGTGGGGGGAATTGGGAGAGCACTTACTGTGATGAGCACTGAGTATGTATAGAGTTGTCGAATCACTATAGTCTACACCTGAAAATAATATAACGCTGTATGTTAACTATACTGGAATTAAAATTAAAAACTTAATAAAAAACAAAAAAACCCAAAGACTGTAACTTTCTTCTTGCTGTTTTGGCATTGGATAGAGAATGGCTGAGATTTATCATTCACCATAACAATTTTTGGGTACAATTTTATAAGGAAATTCTTGCTTTGGTTTCTAACGAGACCCTGTGGCCTCAAGAATCTGAAGAGATTTTGTGGTTTAGTTTTATTTTCATAGAAAGACCAAAAAAGCCTCTGGAACACAAATTGATTCTGTATTTTAGGTTTGCCGTATAGCTTCTGACAACCACAAAGCTCTCAAGCTCTCAAGCTTATGTTAACTGAAATGAGCAAGAATTCCTTCAAATTCAGAGAAGCCCGTGAATGCTGCAGGAAGTTCCCAGCATTCTGTTTACCTACAATTGGCCAAATGCCTCTTTTTAGTCCTCAGAGTTGGAACTAGGAGTCACCTATAATTTTATGTTTCTTGAAAGTTTTCCTGAGAAGTCATTTTTAAGTATCTCATTTTTAAAATTCTGTATCATATTTTTATTGCCTTTATATTTTCGGTGAACCATGCCTATAAATAGTTTAGCCAACTGGAATGGATTCTTTACCCAAAAGGGCTTTACTGTCTGATGAAAATTGTATTTTCTCAGGGAAAGAAAGAGAAGATGAGTTTTTTTTTTTTTTTTTTTTTTTTTTTTTTCCTGGGTACTTCCTCAGAGCTTTGTTTCTGCAGTCTGAACTAACATTTGGGCATGAAATTTTTTGAGGGTTTTTTTTTTTTTTTAAAGGCTTTAGTTACCCTTTACCCACATGACTTCTTTCATCCCCTCTCATATAATTATTCTATTTGTTGTAACCAAGACATGCTGAAACATTACAGGGAATGTTTCTTTCTCATGTAGACTGGAAGTGGGATATAATAGTCACCTAAAATACAGTGTGCTGGTACATTCTAAGTCTAGAATTTATGAATCTGGGAACTGGGAAGTGGTATTCAAAGGAACATCGAAGGAAGTGGTATCTAAGGAATAATTTGGCAATCTGGTTTTATTTTTTTCCCACTAGGCAAAGTAGCATGATTATTTAGAATGTAATTTCTGTCGTCTCTCATTGGATTTGAAGCTGCCCTTAGCCCCCACGTGACCATGGGTGGTTTCCTTAACCCTCTGCACCCCTGGCTCCTGAAAGTGGGGATAATATTAGCAGCTAGCTCCCAGGGGTTACTAAGAGGATTACATGAAATTAAATTAAATTCATAGAACTTTACAAGACTCGTCACAGCTCCCGGCACAGTGAGGGCACTAAATTAATGTTATTATTGCAATTAATGCTGTTAATGACTTTCGGTCCAGCTTGGGCTTATGCCCACTGCTCATTCTTTATCTGCTAAATTTAAATAAATGCTGCGCAGCTTGGTGAGTAACTGTTATTCATTGTTTAATGGAGCCATGTACTGGCTCAGGACTGTGCTGTTTCTCCCAAGTGCTGCCCATGGCCGCTGGGAGATTTATCTGGTAGAGGGTGGAGATAAAATCTGAAGGCAGTTGTAATAAAATGATGAGCTACAGTATTACGTAAGATGGTCTCTTTATATGCACTGTTGAAATAAATTTTTATGAAAAGAACATGAGTCAGTAGGGATGAGGATGTCCCTCTAGCAAGAGCAGACAGGGACCTGTCCTCTGGGTAAGAGTTGCCAAGGTGCTCCCACTCCCTCCTAGGTACTCCCACTCCCTCCTAGGTGCTCCCACTCCCTCCTAGATGCTCCCACTCCCTCCTAGGTGCTCCCACTCCCCTAGGTGTTCCCACTCCTTCCTAGGTGCTCCCACTCCCTCCTAGATGCTCCCACCCCCTCCTAGGTGCTCCCTTCATTTCAAGAGGCCCTCTGAGTCTCATTTCCTTTACTGGCCAAACAAGGTTGATGCCTAGGCTTGCCATGGTTTGATAAGCTCTTTCGCAAAAGTTTTTTTTTTGTTGTTTGCTTGTTTTTTGGTAGTTATCGAGTATTTATCGAGATGATGTCGAGTTATCGAGATGATGTCTCTGCCCTTAAGGGACCTTTCATTTTCTACTGGGAGGGACATACAATAAATTCACGCACAAATAAATAATTCAGTATAATTTAATTTAATTTTATTGAAGTTTAGCTGACACACAATGTTACCTAGGTTTCAGGTGTATGGTGTGGTGATTGAACCACTCTCTATATGATGCTCTGCTCATAGATGGGCTCCCATCTGTCCTCAGACATGGCTATTGTGATACCATTGACTCTATTCCCTATGCTGTACCTTTCATCTCAGTGACTTACTCCTTTTAGTTATTGATAACAGCTGTGAATCTATGTTCTCATAGATCTCTTTAAGCAGGTGGTTTTATTCTTCTTAGTTTCTGGCTCTTGTACTTGCTGTATGATCTTAGGTTACTTAAGCTCTCTAAGCAATGTGTGCAAAGCACACTTTCAGAAATGCAAAAATACTACCTGTAATACATTACATACACGGTGATGTTCTTGGGTAGAAATTTATGATACTGTTATCATTCTTTTCCCCAAGGATCAAGCCTGAGATCTGGTTTCGGGAGCTCCTGTGGGATGATTTACATAAACAATGGGTTTTGTCATTTTTATTCCTGAGTCTCACAGTGCATAGTTGTCATGGTACAAGGGTCACTCACTTCATTCTGCTCCACCGCTGCCAAACCGGACCTTACCCTTGACCAACTGCTTTGAAAATGTACACGGCAGGTCAGGAGAAATTGTGGCGAGGTCAGCACAGATGTTTCTTGGGTCCTGGAGACACAGTCTGCAGAGCCCACTCTTCAGGGGGTGAAGGACCAGCTTTATCTTAGGAGATAAAGGCGGACCCAGAAAGGTGTTCCTTACTGGTCCCTGAGTGTCCTGTGGGGATGAATGGGCCTCCACAGGAAGCTGAGATTCTCAGGAGCTCAACCTGAGCTTGCAGTGTGGGTTTGACCCTCTTTATTGGTTTTTAGCTTTAGAACTCATCCTACTAGTTAGAACAATCACTCTCCCGGTGGCATCAGCTCAATGACGCGGTTGTCAGTAGCTGGCAAATTCCAAAGCCGTCTTTGGGGAGTGCTGCTGGGTCACTCAGGTGTCTGTGTGGAGTTTGAGGTGGTTGGAACAGGGATTGCTTCAACCCCCACCCCAATAAAACACCCCTATCTGTACAGTCACGAGAATTCAGAGTGGAAACTTTAGCAAGCTAACCCAGTGGCTGTATTTCAGACTTGGCACAGGAATTTTTTGGTGAGTTCTATTTCCTGGCCTTGATTCTGGAGACTATGATTGGCTGCAGACAGCAGCATGAGAAACATCATTTCAATCCTGCCATGAGAAGCTAGCTATGTTCATTGACTGTATGGCTTACGGACACATCCCAATTTTACTATATAGTTATTTATCTCTGGCTGAATTCTAACTACGCATAGTAGAAAGAAAGGCATTTTCTCTGATAAGCTGTTCCTGGTTCAGCAGGTCTAGTGTGGGGCCTGCCTCTGGGTATTTATTATTTCTAAGCTCCTGGTGATCCTGAGCAGGCTTTGGAATAATGTGACTTAGAGAATTTTAAATAGTGAACTTCTCAAGTAAACTCTGCCATTCCTTACTCATCAGCTGTGCCAATCATGATCTGGGGCCTTCGGAAGACCCAAAGTTCTTGGCAGGAGAAATCCTCCCCAAGCTGAGATGAACCACCTTGACCTGATTCCTGTGTAATAACCCCAACCCTGCTTATTTGGTCTCTGAGTAGTGATGGTGGGTGCTGTGTGGGGACGGGTCTCAGAGGTCCCAAGATGAATGGAAAACAGGAGGAGGGGTGTGCCTGGGTGGCTCAGTGGGTTAACTGTTTGCCTTTGGCTCGGGTCCTGATCTGGGGTCCTGGGATCAA
Organism: Enhydra lutris kenyoni; assembly: GCF_002288905.1. Classification (NCBI taxonomy): domain Eukaryota; kingdom Metazoa; phylum Chordata; class Mammalia; order Carnivora; family Mustelidae; genus Enhydra; species Enhydra lutris. The sequence goes on along the minus strand of NW_019154155.1, from coordinate 4,451,661 downwards.
GCCCCAAGTCAGGATCCCTGCTCATCTGGGAGTCTGCATCTCTCTCTGCCCCTCTACCCCGACTCATACTTTCTTTCTCTCACTCTTTTCTCTCTCAAAAAATTAAAATCTTTATTAAAAAAAAAATAGAAAGCAGGAGGAGGGAAGGACTTCTGTGCATTGTGGTTTTCTTATTTAAAGCAAAATTCTGCACCTTATGTGGTCCAATCTCACACTTTGAGTACACCATGTATAACAGTGGACACTAAAGGACTCCCAACCCTGTCTGGATCAGTCCCATGAAGGCCAGAAGAGACCGGGATACAGGCCCCAGGCTGCCTACTGCCTCCTGCTAGTGAACACTGTGGCCAGCAGTAACTTCTTCCATTAAAAAGGAAGGTGACTATTGAGGGGACAGCCAAGGTCTTAGATGAGCAAAGTGATACTGTGGATTGAAAAGGAATCCTGACCCTGCTGAGCCCTGGGCGTATGGTCTGCTATTCCATGACACGGTTTTGAACTGGAAAGCAGTTTTGCGGCTTGCGATCAATGGGTAGGACGATGCCTTCCTATTGCTCAGAGGAATATGATCACATAAGTGGTATAAAGTCAGCAGACGGGGGGTAGATGAATACTGACAGGAGGAAAAGGAGAAGCACTGAGGTTGGCTGAAAAGTCAAGCCCTTTAAAGTGATATATTATTAAAAAAACCCACAACATTTCTCTGACCACATGATTTTTCACAGGAAGAATGTATAATTTTTTTTAACAGAGTTTTTATTAAGAAAGTTATCTTTAAGATAAAAAGGTCAGCTCTAGGTGGAAGTGGTAACATAATTACTACAAATTTTTTTTTAGCAAATGAATTGTGAAAATATCATCCCTAGGTCAAAATAAATGTTTAAAATATACAGTCCATTTCACAAGCCTCTCTTCACAGACTTCTTTTCCATCCCCCGCTTCCCTCCCTACCCTCTACGGAACCTCCATATCCTCCCCTCAGCCCAGGCTTCCTTTTTGTTGCTTTCTCCATCGGACCCTCTGCAGAGCATCTTTTAGCCACGAACTCGTATGTTCCCCAACTTGGACGATTTCTCCTCCCCCCTCTAGACAAAATTGATTGCTCAAATATCAGTGCTCTAACCTCCAGCACATTTTTCACACCTCTGTTATGAGAGATTTTCATGACACATGGTCATTTATTCTGTAAATGTCTACCTGCCTTACCATGCTGGACAATCTAAGAGAGCCGAAGGTGTCTTGTGCGTCTCTGTGTTGCTAGGCTCCGGCAAGGTGTCCTAAGCAGAGAAGGAACGGAGAATGTGTGCCATTCAGTGAATGAGGGGATTCGTGTGGGATAACACTGTCTGCAGAAAACTGGGAACCAAATCGCCTTCCTTATTATCCGGTGAGACAGACACATGGCACGTTTTGATAGTAAAGCATGAGGACTCAAAGGAAGTCCTCAGAATAACTCCTCCCTTGGAGAGATATAGGCATCTTACACTTACAGGGTACCTAGTAAATACCAAGGGCTCACAATGCATATTGTACACAAAACACTTAAAATATGCATTGTAAGCATTGTTAGCTACAGGTGGATGAGAAGACCTGCACCTAAAGGGAGCAGGGATTTGCCAGGTGTCACCCCACAGCCCTGGGCCAGCGTGAGACTCCTCCTCTGGTCCCTGGTCTTGAGCTCAGCTGGCAAGCCCATTGCAGGGCTTCTGGGGTAGAGCACAGACTTCAGAAAACCAGAGAGCATTTGGTGCAGAGCCCCAGACTTCTCTGTGTCTAGCTTTACCTTTTCAGGAAATTCAGTAATCTGAATATGCGTTGCAGACGAGCCCACCCGTGGCTGTCAAGGCGGTTGTGGGGGTGGGAGCATGTGGGAACTGGCTGCGCCTGCGTACTGTCTTCCTCCTTGCCTGTGTACCGAATGGCGTGCAAAATTCTCGAGGACTTCAGGTCCCATAGAGCATGTCTGCGTGAGGCTTCCATCCATCATTGTCAACCCCAGAACTCACATCAATTTTGCTGTTTCTAACATAAACTGTGACTATTGCTGGGGCTTGAGGGTTTGTAACGAGCAATAAAATACAAGTGGACGTTCAATTTACTTAAAGCTTATACATGTCATCACCTAACTAAATAAAAGAGAGGAGGAAAAATAAACTGACAATGATTAATATCAGTAATGATTTGTTTTGCTTATTTTCTAGAGTAGTAACTTGATCCTCTCTGTTTAAAATTGGCAGAGAAGTGATAGGAGGAAGCACTAAGGCAATTTAGCTTCTGTCCTTCCTTGTTCCTTTACCACTGTTGGAGAAAACTTGGTTTTTCTGTGGAGTTAGATGTGCATGTATTCATTTTCGTTCAGCAAGAAACATGGAAATGAAGTTCTGAGTGTGTTAGTAAAGATAAACTTGTCTAATTTAACAGTGATTATTTATATAAACTGGCACACTATTAACGCAGTGGTGGGTGAGATGCTGATTTCCTAGCATCTGTGGGTACATACTGTGAAGTCATCCATTGAAATCATTGATGCTCGCTTAATGTTGGCAACTTTTGCTCTCGGTGTGAGCAAATCCAGATGATAACTGATATGGAGGCTGGCAAGAACTTTGAGAACTGGTTGAAACATTTAACCCTTGCTTTTAGTTGAGATAGGGAAATCAACCTGCCTCAGTATGTTCCTTGTTAAGATATTTAGTATTACTGGGCTCTCCTTAGCATCTCAGCATGCTAATCAGTACATTGTTTCCTTTCTTCTCAGACTACATCTGAGGACAAAGGGTTTCAGGCATTATTCTTCCTTTTCTGAGTGTTCTCTGGTTTGAGACTTAGGCTATTGTACTGCATTTTGCAACTGGCAAAACCCTGAAACTCCAGAATGTCCTTATGAAACCAGGTCCAGTTAAATAGTTAAATAGCCAGTTAAATAGCCAGTTAAATAGTGACAAAATGTCCAAATGCAGCTTTGAATTGCAGATTTGGGCTGTAAAGGAATTAGCAGTCAAGGTGTAAAAAGAGGCCGAGTGAGTGTTTCAAAATGGTGCTCACTCACGCATTACATCACTGGCACTGGCCTTCAAAGAGGAACTTGGTGTCTGAGCCTTTGCGTGAAATTTCCGTTACTGCAGAGAGTGCCTGAGTGTGTTCTGTCATCATAAGGAATAGTGGCTGGTTAATTGCTTCTGAAGGCTGGCTTGAAATGAGACATGGTGATGATGGTGAGAATGAGAACCAGGCTCCCCTGGGACAAACACGGCCAGGGTGCTCAGTATTAGGCCCTGCAAAGCTGTGACAGTTTGAGTCTGCCATATGCAGAGGAAACTATAAGATCTCCTTATCTTCTTCTTTACCTATTGTTGGCTCATTAAAACTGCCGAATAAAAAAGGATTGTTGACAAATAACATCTTAATTTTAAAATGTTGGTTATGCTCTAGAGTAGATATCTGTAACCTTTGGCCCATGGGGCCCACCACCTGGTTTTGCAAAGAAAGTTGTATTAGAACATAGCCAAGCTTAGTCATTTACGTCTTGCCTGTGGCTGCTCCTCCTGCCACAGCAGAGAGTAGTGGCTGTGACAGAGATGATAGGGCTCAAAGAGCCTACCTCTGCTGGCCCAGTTCAAGAGAAAAGTCATGTGGGCCATGCATGTAATGTAGTTTAATGATCACATTAAAAGAAGAAATAAAAATGAGTAAAATTAATTTTCATAATATTTTTTATTTAACACAATATATCTAACTACTGTCATTTTGGTAAGTAACAGTATATGAATTAATGATGAGATATTTACATTCATTCTCTCATATGGAAACTGAAATCCAGTGCTTACGTTACTCTTGGAGCCCATCTCTATTTGCAGGAGTCACATTTCAGAGGATTAACATCCACCTAACCCCAGAGCACAGTTCTACAGAACAGTGTTAGTACCTTGATCTTTCTTTCACTGCCCAGAAGATTCAGTGGGCTGGTACCCCACCGGCTCCCTCCCCCTTCTCAGTAATTGTCATCTCAACTCTGGGAAGACAGGAACTTCTTCGAAGTGAACCAGATAATTCTAGTTTTACGTGGCTCTGGAATGGTGAGATCAAAGAGTCCTAAAAGCAGAATAACTGAAGGGCTTTCATATTGTAGAATCTGCTTAAGATCTTTAAACGAAGACCCTGAGACCGCTGAGAGGTGGTTCACTTCACTGGATCTTTTATCTAAAAGGCCAGCTCACTTTTTTCCCTAATCAATTCCTATTTATTGGGTTCTACAATTTCTGCTTTGTTTCTGTGGTAGCCCAAATGCTGTGCAAAAAACCTAAGCTGCAAACCTCAAAACTGGATAGAGAATCCAGCTAAGTCTTTGATGTCTGTTGAAGAAGCCTCAAGGGACACATTTGGTCAGACCCATAACTTCTCTTGCTCCTGTGTTAAGTCAGACCACACTTTGGGCCGAATTGCTGAGATGCTTCCATCCAGATACATAGGAAGGAGAGAAAAGACATTTATTTTTGCAGACACGTTTATGTTTTTTAAATTACTGTTTAAAGTGAGAAGGATTCATTATATTATTTGGCTAAAAATATGTATAAAATTAATATGAAACTCAAGATTGTTTCAGCAAACAAAAAACAATAACCAAAACCATACAGAGATTTCTTTTTCATCAGAGCAATAAGGAGGAGAGAGAGAATGAGAATTCATTTTTAAATGGTGGGGTATTTTCCTAATGTCCTTCATGTACATTTGAAAGCCATTAAGGTTGTGGACAAGATTTCTTGTTTGTGAGTTACAGTTATGTGTTCTCTGGGTTGCAAGGTTCAGTGTTCCATTAGTCACCAACAGTCTAGAAGAGCAAAGTTGTTGCAATTTAATACTCATAATTTAATATTTAAGAGCTGAGGGCTGAAATGAAAAACTAATGAAATACCAGTCTATGGGGTTCTAGTCTTTCTGTGGAGTTTTTATATACTTCATTCTGATTCCACATAGATAGTTCATTAGGTGCATTGATGAAATGGGTCAAATTGGATTAAGGGGAATTCTGAAGGAGGTGAAGTGGAGGGAGGGGTGGTTAGGGGATACAATGGAACTAGAAGCTTTGATTCTTGTCTACCTGGGAGGTCTTGATGGATTTGTTTAGATTGGGAAGGTAGACAGGAGTCATCTTATTGTAAAGGAGCAGAGGACCCAGGTTTAATGTGAGTCTCAGTGAAGTAATATGATAGTTCATTTCTGAGTCTTCCTTCTTTCCACTGTAAAATAAGATCACTTGTATACATTCTACTTACCCTAGAAAGTAGGGTAAGTAGTAAGTTGGTGTTGTGAAAACCAACAAAGTTAATATGATAATACATTGTAAGTTAAAAGGCCCAGAGATAGAAAGGTATCATAGTAACTTTCAAGAATGAATATCTGTCTAGCTCATTAAAGGTTGATGGGCTTTTGTCTTTTATCCACATTGGGGTCCAAGTTGTTTTGTAAAATATATCCCTCAAAAGTGGCCCAAGTGGCATGAAAGTGGGTAGATTTCCCAGTGGGTTATGATCTAACTTTTATGGATTTCTTCTATTAGTAAAGAGAAAAAGGTATAACAATAGATAACCAATTTTATTAAAGAAGGGTCAAGGAGGCATAAGTTAAATAATTTTATTTTTAATTTTTTCAACTTTGAGCTGCTTGGATTGTCCCAGAAAAAAACAGGTCTCATCATTTCAAGATGATGGCTTCAGAGAAAGTGCCTAATGCCATTAATCCTGGAGCATTGCAATCTGGGCTGGTGTGAAAAATTTGTGTGTTTTGTTATGAAGACTAAAGATCTTATATAACCCTTCTAGTACACTTAGTTAGCTTTGGGAGACCTAGGCAATCTGTATTTAGTGTGAAGTCTAGTTACCTATTGAACAAAGAAGAAAAGAAAATTTGGAAGTGATTGCTTTGCCAGATTTCTTGCCAGAATTATATCTGAAAGTGGAAAAAAAAACAATGTTTAGGTTTTGTGGAGCAGGGAGACCTTCAGCTTGGAGATGTCTGATTTTTAAACATTTGTTCTGTTGGGCTTCACAATCTCCTGATGTTGGAAGGATCTTAGCAATAAAAATATTTTAACAAGTCCTGCTATTTAGTTATGAAATAGTAGAGGTAGCACACAGCATTCATTTAGAAATATATATATATACATATATATACATATGTATATATATGTATATACATATGTATATATATGTATATATATATTTAATAGATCACGTGCAGACAACTTGATGACTCATTTTTACATCTGGAAGATTTGAATTTGAGGAAACCACTTCCCCAAGGAAGGTTGTTGGAGATGGTAGCTGTGGTGATCATAAAGACATACCATGAGGCTCTCAGGTTGTCGGAGAGAACATAAATATGGATTTGCTGGAAGGTGGGATGATCTCTCAGTTCCTTTTAACACCTGCATTTTAAGATGCTTAATGAAATGGAAGACACTCCCTTAGTTGCATTTATTGCATATGGCATCCTGTCTCCCTTTCTTCTTTTTCCTCCCTCTCTTTCACCCTTTCTCCTTCCACTTATTCTCTTCAGGGTGGGGTGGGAGTCACTGTGCTTCAGATATACCTACTCATGTCCCTCATAACATTCTCCTCATGAGTGTCTATTTTTATCCATGAAGAGCACCTCCTAGACTTTGAGGCATATTTCACCCTTCAGAGACAGTTTGATTTCTTTTTATTCTTTGCAGATAGTTTCCCTAAATATTCTCCTTTTGGTTCCCTTTTCCTAGCTCCTGGTACTCTGACATACTGAGCCTTCATAATATTTCAAACTTTCACTACTGGCTTCCTTTGCCCTTGGAAGACTTTCACCTACCGCTCTTCTATTTTCATGGAGGTGGGTTTTAAGATACAATAGCTGTGCAATCTTGAAAGTCTTAACCTAACTGCTTTGAGCCTCAGTTTTTTTTTCTGGTTTTATTGAGATATAACTGACATATAACATTGTGTTAGTTTCAGGTACTATAGCATAATGCTTCGATACATGTATATATTGTGAAATAATCACCGCAATAAGTTTACTTAACATCCATTACCTCACATAATTACATACTTGTTTTTTCCTGTGATGAGTGAGCCTCACTTTCATCACTTGCAAAATGTGAAGAATCATATGCACTTCATGGGGATTTGAGAAATAAAATGAGATATAGTTGGTAACTGGTGCATTTATTGAATACATTTAAAAATGAATGTGTTGATGACTTGCAGTAAGCTTTTGACAAATGTTTTTAAACAGTTGATTGGATTGCCATAGCACACATTTTGGTCCTCAGTTCAGGTGTTGTCTTCTTGAAAAAGACCACTGTATGGTGTCTTGTGAACTGGGATTCAAGCCCTCTGTTAATGCCCTGCTTTGTTTTTCTCTCTAATCCTGTGTTACCAAAATGTGGGTAAGCATGTAGATGATTCTCTTAGCCTTATTCTTTTCTCTAGAACAAGAGAAATAAATCATAGATCATTTTTAATTGAAGTACTAAAACTCTGATGCAAAATTCTAAGTGTTGAACAGTGCCATCCTAACCTGAGCAAATTATAAAAAAGGTGAAATCACTAAGAAAAGGAGACTTCTTGCTAACTATTCCCTCTCAGTTGTGAATGGTCTTTTCTTGAGCAGTATGTGTGGGGTTCAAGGTGACACACCATACCTCATAAGCTTTTTGGCTAGAGTAAGTGTAGATTGCTTTCAGATATATCATCCTCACCAACTAGTATGTTCTAAGTGGCTGATGGGTTTAGACCTTATGGAGCAGAAATGGAGGCAATGTGGAGAGTTAAGGATATAAAATTCCCTGGTTTAGCCTTTAATAGAACTGAGATTTCTTAGTAATTATTCCACTCACATCCCATTTGCTGACTAAATGAACACTGAGGCTATAGGCAAAAGGGTCCTGCTTTAAAATGCTTACTTGACCAATTTCTTGGGAGACCAACATTAGCTACATGCACCCTATACCGAACATCTTAGACTTTAAGTAGAAAAAAAATCAATACATTCAGGTATATGTGGGGAACCTTCATGTATAGATCTTATCTTTAAAGTTATCAGAAAATAAATAATGGAGAAAGCCTTTCCTGACTAATCTGACAAACATTTGTTGAACTTTCCATCACATAGAAAACACTGGTGAGTGCTAAAGATAGAAAGAAAAAAAAAAAAAAGGCAGGGAATCTCTGGCCTCAAGGAGTCTTCAGACATTTGGGGAGACATACAATTATATTAATGCAGTAAAGAATCCATAGAGAAAAACTTAAGGTGTCCTATAAATGCCAGGAGAGACCGCCCAGAGGAGGGCTGAGGTCAGGGAAGTCTTCAACACCAGAGAGTGATACTACAGCACTCACTGTCAATGAGAAAGCCTTTGGGCAGAGATTATCCCTTGTTTTACATCATCACATTCATAATGGGCAGATGCACTGTATAAAAGAAGTGCATAAAGCTTTAGGCTGCAACATAGTCTTCACTGATCATTAAAAGAATCCAGCAGGAGAGAAACAGTAAGTGTGAAGAATACAATACAAGATCCTATAATCCAGACTTCTGTATTCAATCATCAAACAAGTAGTGTGTCTATCTCTGGGCCAGGCCCTGTCAAGAACTAGGGATACATGTGTGAGCAAGATGATGTCTCTGCCCTTAAGGGACCTTTCATTTTCTACTGGGAGGGACATACAATAAATTCATGCACAAATAAATAATTCAGTATAATTTAATTTAATTTTATTGAAGTTTAGCTGATACACAATGTTACCTAAGCTTCAGGTGTATGGTGTGATGATTGGACCACTCTCTATATGATGCTCTGCTCATAGATGGGCTCCCATCTGTCCTCAGACATGGCTATTGTGATATCATTGACTCTATTCCCTATGCTGTACCTTTCATCTCAGTGACTTACTCCTTTTAGTTATTGAGAACAGCTGTGAGACTACAGAGTGGCTAGGATGAGATGAACGGTGGTTGCTTTCTTTAGGGTGGTCAGAGAAAGCTGTCTGAGGGAGAACAAACTGATAAGAAAAAGGCAGCATGTGCAAAGGTCCTGAGAAGGGAATGAGGCTGAATGTCTAAATAACAGAGGGGTCACCAGTGTTTGCTGGAGCTGAGTGACACAGGTAGGGGATGGGAGGCAATGGGGCCAGGGAGATAGATGGAGGCCAGGGCATGGAGATCAGCATCAGAAACCCCAGCTCTGGCACCACAATGAGACCCCTAAACACAGGCACAACTGATACCAAGTATCAGAAGCATCATTATTACAAAAAAAATAATAAAAACAAAAACACCTCTACTTAAGGAAGGTGGAAAAGCCTCAGACAACACTTATGGTTCAAAGTCTCTAAGGGAAAATAATGTGGAAGACCCTCTCCTCAGATCATCTCCCCTCTACGTCAAAAGACCATGTTAGAGGACAATCCTGAGATTGCAATACACATGGAGAGCCTTCAGGTTTAGTTTAGTACTTCTGCATCCCCAGAGACTTTTCACAGGAGAGTAACCTGGGAATGGATCAAGTGTGCAGCAAGATGTCAAAAGCTGAATTCTGTGTTTTTAATGAAGTCATGAGTGGGATTTTATAGATGCTTTTTAGAGTTGCCATTCAAAAGAGTAGAAAGAAAACACATCACCTAGGGATAAAAAGGGCCTGGGGCAGATGAATAAATGTCCCATGAAACTTTCTGGCATGCACTTGCTGGGCAGCATTTTCTGTCTTGGAAGACGAGAAGGTTATCAGTGCCACTGAACTGGGCCCATAAGAGGTAGTCTGCTGAGACTCAATGGTTATCTGTCTGCCTGCCTATGTTCCTCATCAAACACAACAAATACACCAAATACTAGCCAGAACCAATTACCTATACAGCGTACTCAATCTGCATTAATGGGACTTTGCCATTGCATGGTCTTCATTAGCATAACGTCGCTATTCCTGGAAACTCCTAATACAGGCAAATAACTTTATTGTTCATTTCAGGGACTTCCAGAAAGACCCATCAACTCTTCAATAGAAAGCATCAACTGAAAGTTTATCCCTCACCTCAAAACCATGGTATTGTTTCTTCCATTTATATTAAGATATTTTGATATTTAGCCACTCTTTTTTTTTTTTTTTTTTGAGAGAGAGGGAGAGTGGATGAGCAGGAGAGGCAGAGGGAAAGGGAGAGAGAATCTTTTTTTTTTTTAAGATTTTATTTATTTATTTGACAGAAAGAGAGATCACAAGTAGGCAGTGAGGCAGGCAGAGAAAGAGGGGGAAGCAGGCTCCCTGCTGAGCAGAGAGCACTATATGGGGCTCAATCCCAGGACCCTGAGATCATGACCTGAGCCGAAGGCAGAGGCTTAACCTACTGAGCCATCCAGGCGCCCCAGGGAGAGAGAATCTTAAGCAGGCTCCATGCCCAGCATGGAGTCTAATGTGAGGCTCCATCTCATAAACCCGAGATGACAACCTGAGTAGAAATCAAGAGTTGGACACTCAGCTGACTGAGCTGTCCTGGTGCCCTTATATTTATTCACTCTTAATCAAGTGAAAGAACCATACTGAAAGAGCCACCTTAAACCAAACTTCAAAATCCCCATAAAATCCAACATTGCTCTTCCCCTTCTGAGATGCTACCAAAGCCCTGGTGATGGGGAGGATTTCCTTCCCTGGAGTAGCAAGCAACAAAGGAGGTTGTTAATGGGTTGTGTTGATGGTATTTGGGGTTGGCACTGACATGCCAGAATTTGAGGGAAAAGAGATTTACCAAGACAAATGAGACAAAGCTATGGGTATTCATCTTGGTGCCTGAGACAGGTTAAAATATAACAAAAGTAAGAGACTAAAAAGACTAAAAAGGACTGGGAGAAAATATTTGCAAAATTCCTATCTGATACAGGGACTGGTATTCAAAATACTCAAAGAACTCTTAAAATTCAACACTAAGGAAAAGAAACCCAATCCAATTAAAAAATGGGCAAAAGGGGCACCTGGGTGGCTCAGCAGGTTAAGCCTCTGCCTTCGGCTCAGGTCATGATCTCAGGGTCCTGGGATCGAGCCCCACATCGGGCTCTCTGCTCAGCAGGGAGCCTGCTTCTCCCTCTCTCTCTCTCTGCCTGCCTCTCTGCCTTCTTGTGATCTCTGTCTCTCTGTCAGATAGATGAATGAAATCTTTAAAAAAAAATGGGCAAAAGATATGAAAAAAAAATCTCATCAGAGAAAATGTACAAATTACAAACAAGCGTATGAAAAAATGCCCAATAAGCATATGTCTTAAGGAAATTGCAAACAAATTGTTTGCCTGGGTGGCTCAGTGGGTTAAGCCTGTGCCTTCAGCTCAGGTCATAATCTCAGGGTCCTGGGATCAAGCCCTGCATCAGGCTCTTTGCTCAGTAGGGAGCCTGCCCCCCGCCCCCCCGCCTGCCTCTCTGCCTACTTGTGATCTCTGCCAAATAAATAAGATCTTTAAGAAAAACAAGATACTGCTACATACCTGTTAGAATGGACAAAATCCCAAACACTGATATACAAAATGCTGGTGAGGATGTGGGACAACAGGGACTCTCACTCATTGCTGAAGGAAATGAAATGGTGTGGCCACTATGGGAAACAAATATGACAATTTCTAACACAGCGGAATATGTTCTTATCATATAACCCAATAATTGCATTTCTTAGTATTTACCCAAATGAATTCAAAACTTATATCCACACAAAAGCCAGCCCACAAATGTTTATAGCAGCTTTATTCCTAATTGCCCAAATTTGGAAGCGATCAAGACATCCTTCAGTAGGTGGATGGATAAACAAATTGGTGTATCCAGACAACAGGCTGTTATATAGTGCTAAAAAAGGAAATGAACTCCCTGGAGTAAATGTGAATGCAGTATGCAAATAATAGGGAAATGTGGTGGTGGGGGAGGGTTGAGGAGGTACAATGAGGACTTTTTGTGCTTTCTGCTCCACTTTTTTATAAACCTGATACAGCTTGAAAAAAATTATTCATTAAAAAATAACCAAACAAAATTCCAGTTATTTGGTAGAGGTACACATCAGGTACAATGAATACTACCAAAACAACCTCCTCATGAGGTCCACATGAGTGGAGGGAAGAAACAAGGTAGGAAAGTTTCTGATGGGGAGGTGACCCTTTGGGAGAGCCCTGAAGGGGAGGAATGGATTAGTTAGGTGAAGAGGGTACAAGGACTTTTCAAGTGAAGGAAGCAGTACTTATGTATGTCCAAGGCGTGGGGGTGAGGGTCTTCAGGGTGCATGGGAGAACAGACTGGAGAGGTCTGCATCAGGAAGGACCTCCAATGCCAAGCTGGGAGAGAAGATTGCCTTTAGAAGGGGTGTGACACGGTCAGTGTGCAATTGGAACAATTGCTCTGGTTGCAGAAGAGAAGTGGGTTAGAGAAGGCAGAGGTGGAGGCAGCAGGGCCAATTAAGATGCTCTTGTAGCAACCCGGGGGGAGGTATTTTGCTGGGCTCAACTTTTATCCTTTGTGGCCAGTGCAGGGCTGGGTGCCTGGTGCAAGCTCAGGCAGTGTTCGCTGAGGGTGCAGGGCACGCAGTTGGACCTGTGCTTTCTGTCACTGGAATTTAAACATCTTCTCTCTGACTTACTCAGCTTTCTCTCCGATGGCATGTAGAATGATACAGAAGCATCTCTTCTGAGCCCTACCTAGGAATATATCATCTGATCATTTTATAAAACATTTGACGTTTTGGGTTAATCCCGAAAATCTGGGTTGTGTGGTCTGTTTGAAAAAGAGGAATAAACATTTCTCTTTCCCACCGGTCAGAAATGGAGATCTTTTATAATGACCTCTTACAGAAAAAGTAGGAGAAATTGTTTGAAAGAAAGAAAAAGTCTAAAACATGTTTCATTTATATAGTGAAAGATTCCCGGGCTATGTAACAGCATGACTTTTCACAGTGCATAATGACTCTCTTTATTAGTTTTAGCAACTTATTGGAGTATTTTGGAGGCAGAATTTTCTATGAATAGGTAGAAGACACATCTAGAACAGTGTGCTCCTAAGGCACCCTCGCTGACAGCATAATCACAGCTCTGCCCCCGGCGGTACGAGCAGACGGCTCGGCACAAGTTACTTCAAAGTCACTTTGTATTCAGAGAAATTGACTGTAATTCCTCACAAAAAAGGACCTTTGAAAATTACATTTAGCATATTGTATCCCCATAATCCTTCATGTTTTTTGACTTCCTATAATTTGTGCTGAAGTCATTATCCGTTAAAAGCAAATTTAAAAATATAAGATCAAGGTTTTTTCTAGTTATGAATAAAGACAATTTAGACCAGCTCACATCTGGTGCTCTCTCTCTCTCTCCCTTTCTCTTTTCTTCCTACCCCTTTGCACCCAACACCTCTCCTTCCTTCTTTTATTCATCATTTGCTTCTTTACAGGCTACTTCCTTCTTCAGAATACTTTGCCTCATGGTTCACAGTATCATTATTGTCATTATTTTTTTCTTCAGTGCTGGTGTGTCAGATTGCATTTGTACAACTAAATATGGCTTGTGGCTTTCAAACTTTGTTGCACAGAGCCTCTAAGATCTCACAAAAATTCCCTTAGCCTCGGGTTCCTCAGAGGAACATAGGGCTTGAGAGAGCCAGAGCAGCTCTATCTTGATCTCTTCATAGTTGAGGGCTTCTCTGTTTGACTTGATTTGGAGATAGGGCTCCTGACTTAAATAAAACAAGAGGATGAAAATCCACAATCTTGGTCAAATGGACAAGCAGGCACCAGGTCACACATGTATGTGCCCTTTGCTACAGTCTCTTACTTCCTTCAATTCTTGTTGTCCTCAGAGGTCAAACACATTTTGGGTACCATTTTGGATAAAGTTCTTGCTGCTCTAAAATCTCACTATATGCTTTTTGAAACTCTGGAGTCAAACACTTCAGATAGCATTGATTTTTAGCTATGTAAACCAAGGAACTGAATAGATTTTTATTTATATGTCAAGCAGTACTTGTCTTACGCAGTTACTGATACTCACACAACCATACACACTCATGTATCAATATGACTTCTTTCTCTGACAGACATCTGAACTGAGAAAATATATGGAACAAAGGGAACTTTCTATTGTTACTCATTTGTCACTTTTTTTTTTTTTAACTGCCCTGGAGCAAGTGAATGTGTGTGTATGTGTAGATTCTAGTGTAAAACATTATAATGGAAATACCATGAACAGTAAAAAGTCTAGAAGATATTGTGTCTGAATATTTCAGATTTGGTAGATAAGAAAGCTGATCAATTTCCCTTTGAATTTCCATCAAATTAAAATTTTTTCAAAAGTTCAAAAGCATGGAATTTCCAGCATATGGGGTTGAGTAGAAGTGGAGACAGCCTCAGGAAGGTAGTGCTTTAGAAATGGTGTTATGTTTGAGAAAATAAGATTCCAATTAGAATTCCTACACTTTCTAGTCAGTGACCTTTAGGGAGACATTTAATCTCTCTCTACACCTCAGTTTCCCTATCTATAAAATGGGGATAATAAAACTTTACCCTCGTGGGATGTTGGAGCAGGAAAATCAGATAGTAAATGATGGTCAGCTGGAGTGTTATGAGGACAGGGAATCGCTGTTCATTCTGTGGTGCCTAATACAGTACCAAGGATATGGGAAGTGCTCAAAAAATGTTGAATAAACAGTTTTTTCTGCATGTGTAATATTAACAAAATGACTAACCAGAACATGAGATGAGATTTGATTGAATTTTTCTACTCATTTTCCATTACAGTGTATTCCGTGGTGTGGAGAATATATGTGTGTGTGTGTGTGTGTGTGTGTGTGTATACACACGTATATATAGATATAGATATATATATTTTCTCCATATATATATAGTGTAAATATATATATTCTATAGATAGATAGATATATGTATATCTATCTATCTCTATCTATCTATATATATATATCAGTAATATTTTTGATAATGGTCTCCATCCTTCATGGGACAAAGCAGAGAAGTTGTGTACTAGATCTTATTTTAATTAGCCTACATTTCCTACTCTTTAAAAAAAGAAGAGCTAATAGTCCAGATAGCAAAAATATTCACTGAAGTGCAGCCACATGTACCCAAAAGCATGCCATTCGGCTCAAGGGGAATATAAAACCATAGGGTAGGTCTTCTTGCAGTCTGAGGTCAGAGAATCCTCTCCCACACAAAGGCCAGCACATGGCCCACCGTGCAGGGCTGCAGAGCATTCTACACTTTGACAAAGGAAACCCAATGCAAGGAGCTGGTGCCCAGCTTTGGGCCCATCACTTGGTGACATCAAGTAAGTGCCAAAAATATCAAAGGCTTGTTTGAATCCTGCTGAAATCTTTCAGAAGGGGTTTATTGGTCTTTATTACCTCTAATGGCTATTGCAGCAGTTGTGGGAGGTTTCCCTGATTAAAAAAAAAAAGGTGAAGTGAGATCACCATAAGGAAGAGTGGTGTTCTCAACCAGGTGACACTTTCAGGGGCAATGTCCCAAGCAGTAGTTGAGAGGTTGCAGAAAGGCCTGATGAAGGCAGTTTGATGAGTCTCTTGGAGGACCTGTGTTTTTGGAGAAGAGAGGTTTTTAAAAGTCATACAGAAAACTTGTGGCCACCCTTTCATTCCCTAGAGACGTTTCCAAATATTGGCAGATACAGCAGAACAAACTCACTTGTAAAGATGATTGTCTGTCATTATGGGCTTCACAGATGAACTTTAACCCCTTCGTTGCTGCCAGAGCCAAGGCAGAAGATAAAATGAAATGGTAGGTCTCTGGAAAGGAGATACTTGTTTCCGGAGGAGATTCTGATTGCAGTCCCACTCATCATTCTCTCCTCACTTTGTTTTATAGAGGGGAGAGGGGGGCGTGTTGGGGGAGAGAGAGAATCCCAGGTAGGTTCCATGGCCAACACACAGCCTGACATGGGGTTCAATCTCACAACCTGAGATCATGACCTAAGCCAAAATCAAGTTGGGCACTTGACTGACTGGGCCACCCAGGCACCCCTCATCATCTCTTTTGATCTGTTTTTGCTAAATTTTGAATAGCCTTGATTGGATGGCAACAAAGTCAAGAGCATTATCGTTAAACAACCACAATAACAAACCCCAAAACCTTTCTCTGCTGGAGAGATTACTTTAGAAAATTAAGTTTTCTTTAGTTCCCTATGTCAAATAAACCTCCTAATTTTGTTTCCTGGGGCCCATTCCCCCTAGCATGTGTCAGGAAGGGGATAAAGAAGTAGAAAGATCCACTGGGATTTCTCTCTGCCCCCACGCCACTTCTATCCCCATTTGGGTCATCCCTTTCAAAACATTTCAAGAGAGAAAAGACGTGCGAGTTCTGGGCATCTGAGAATTTTGTAGAAAACTCTAGCCCCAGAGGACCCTTCTCTCTAGAAGCCATAGAACTAAGAGATAGTTCTTTTAGTTTTGATCTGTCATTTAGTAGTGATGCACCTTTTGGTTGACAAAAAACAGAACTTGACTTTATTGACAAATTAATATGTGTTGGGTACTTTACATGTATTTTAATTTTTTAAAAAATTTTATTTATTTATTTTGAGAGAGAGAGATAGAGAGTGAGAGAGTGAGAGAGAGAGAGAGAGCATGAATGGGGGGAGCAGCAGGCTGAGGGAGAGGGGGAAGCAGATTGCCCACTGAGCAGGGATCCTGATGTAGGGCTAGATCCCAGGACCCTGGGATCATGACCTGAGCCAAAGGCAGATGCTTAACCAACTGAACCACCCAGGTGCCCCTACATGTATTTTTTTTTATTTAATTGCCATAAGATACCCATGAGGACAGTAGTTTCAAATTTATTTTGCATATAAAGAAACAAAGATTTGGAGTGAGTATGCAAGTTATTCAAAGTGAACATCAGTAGTATGTAAAGAAAAAGAAAACTAGGAAAGAATTGAATTTCAAGATGAAAACAATAGTTTAATTTATGAAACTCCATCTCCTACACCGCAGTTAAGGGGTAAGACACCCACTTCACTCCGGGGGTGTGTGGTTTCATCAAAAGTCCTTATGATCCAACCTGGAAACCTCCTGGTGGATTGTGTTCCCCAGAGGACTTAGGACAATGCATGGAGACATTTTTGGTTGTCACAAGTTGGGTAGACCTTAATGTCATCTAGGAGGTAAAGGTCAGGAATGCCAGTAAACATCCTGCAATGCACAGCATAGCCCTCACACCGAAGAATTATCAGGGCTAAAATGTCAATAGTGCCACAGTTGAAAAACTCTGCTTAGGTAATCTTGCTTAATTAATGGAATTCCATTGGTTAATTTATGAAAGTCAGGTGGTGGCAGACTAAAGGAATCTGAAAGAGTGGGGCTTTTGCTGATAGTTTGGGTCTACAGAAGATGAAAGCTTTCTTACATTGTGAGCAGATGCCCTTCACCTACCTTTCTTCCAGTGCTTCTCATGGTGCTTTGTGCAGTAAGATGTGGACTGGACTAGATGGACAGATTGGAGGCCAGTTGGCTTTGGTGCAGGAAACTACTTAGTCAGAATAAGGCAGCGGAAATGAAAACCTGAGAAGAACGGTGAGACACTAGTTTGGAACATAAAATTCCAACTGGCCACCCACCATTTTGGAAGACCCAGCTTTAAAGTCTTGGGGTCAAGAGCTACATTCCATTTCATTTCTTGTCTCCTCATTATGCTAAAACCACCTTCCAACTCAAGGAGTGTTTTCCTGTGCACAGAATGAGCTAAGCTCATGACCACCTGAGGTTTTAGTATTTGGCATTTGCTCTACCTGGAATATTCTTTTCCCCAAGTGTTCTTATTGCTTGTTCCCTCACAGCATTTGAATTTCATGCTTAAAATCACCTTCTCAGAAAATCCTTCCTGATCTTAAAAGAGTCTTTACCCTCTTCATACTTTTAATTCTTTCAAATTGCATTAATTTTTTATTTTTACAGCTTTCTGAGACTTAAAATTATTATTTACTTATTTACCTGTTTGCCTCTCTCACTAAAATTTAAGTTTCATAAAAGGAAAGATTTTGTTTGTCTTCATCATTGCTTTATTCTGCATTGCTGTGCCTTTAGTATTTGACAACCTTATTTTCAAATAAAAGAATGGATGTGTGTGTGTGTGTGTGTGTGTGTGTGTGTGTGTGACTGAGTATTCACCTGTAAGACCATTGAGTTGCACAATTCCAGAGCACAGCAGACCTGGTTACAGTGAAAACAATCTAGAAAGATTATTTGTTACCTGAAATCATGGAACTCTTACAGGGATTACCCATGTACGGATCCTAAGTTTTTTCTAAAGGTTGAGAATAATGACCAAGTTATGAAGGCAACATAGAGCCAGAAGTTTTTGTTTAATCTGTGAGCACTGGACTAGGCAGCACTTTATCTGGAGTTTAACAGAACTCTATTCAGACCATCTGTTTCAGGAACAATAAGTAAACAGAAAATATAAATTTAAAAATAATGAGGAAGATAGCACATTGGGCAATCAGTTACCCATTTAGGAAAGACAGAGTGATAGCAATGTTATGCTCAAAGTATCTCAGTTATTCCTAATTGATCAAAATACCCTGATGTTTATAGCAAATGAGAGAGTGACTCAGAATGAAATGAAGTCAGAGAAATGCCAGAAGTTTTTACATCCAAAACAGAGACATGGCCCATATGTTCAGAAATACTTTTGTCCTTAGGAAATGTTTATGAAAAAAATGGATAGGCAGTTCCTCAAAAAAGAGACTCAACTAATAGTAATACGATTCAGATAACAGAAGCATTTTTTCCACTAAGATCACTTTCCCTGTTATTTACTAATTGCTCCACCATTGGGTTTGAGAAAACATTCAGATAGCAAATGCAAAAAGTTGCATTAATGGCATATTCATCTTACATGGAAAAAGTCCAAAAAATGAAAGATTTTCAGAAAGTTTTTCATGGTATCATCCATATACTGTTTTTGGTAAGTAAACATGATAAATGATTAATAGTGCCATTGTCTAATAATATACTATATACACAAATATTTATAAACAACTGGAAATTTAAAATCTGTACTCCATATAATCCCATACAGTTATATTGGTACATATGATGATTTCATCATTTTTCAAAGTAAGAAAATGATGAAGTAGTAGAAAGTATGGTGTGGTTAAGACAAAGAACGGCAGATGATTCGTGCTTTGTGGAGTTGTGCATGACATGGGACAGGGACTGCTGATTGCCTGGGAGAGCAAGCACAGGAGCCTTCAGTTCGAAAGGGAAATTCAGGTCCTGTCTTATGAAAACATTTTAATGAAACATCTTATCACTAGGGTGATCATACATGTTATCATCAAGATGAGAAACTTTTGAGAGTAAGAGTGGGAGTTATGAGAGTCATGATGCTGGGATAACTGGTGTGCACTGGAACTATTTCTGCACATCCTTATTAGTCATGGCATGGTGTTACCATTGTGTATGTTCTATTGGTGGGAAGCTAAAGAGACTCCAAAAGGTTTTCTAACAATCCCCACCCCTTTGTGAAATTCCTTTCTCTTGAGTGTAGGTTGGACCTAAAGACTCCCTTCCTGCAAATAGAATATAGAAAAGTGGTTGGATGTCTGTCCTGAGATAAAGTTATGAAGTGACTATGACTTTCACCTTGCTCTCCATCTCTCAGTTTCCTTTGGAGTCCTTGCTCTGGAGAAGCAAGCTCCTGTGTTGTGACCTACCTTATAGAGAAGTCCATGAAACAAGGAACTGACGGCTTTGGCCAACAGTCACCTGAGTGAGCTTGAAAGCCATCCTTTCTCAGTTGAATCTTAAGATGACTAGAACTTCAGCCAGTACCTAAATTGCAGTGTCATGAAAGACCTTGAACCTGAGAACCCAGCTATACCATGCCAGATTGCTGATCTATGAAACCTGTGAGATAATAAATAGTTGCTTTTTCCAGTCCCCAGTTTTGGAGTAATTTGTTGAACAGCAGGAGACAACAAATACAGAGAACTTCAGATATCAGGATATTGGTACAAGTTTGCCGTTTGGGGTCAGATAGGCTGCCTTTCTTATTCGTAGTTCTGTGGAGAATAGGAACACAAGGGTGCCACAGATAGGTTGATTGAGGCCAGATGAGGAGTTTTTAGTGACCCTGGGAGTAAGTCCACCTTAATGTGTTTGCATTCCTGCTTCACTTGAAGGAAAATAGAGAGTGAGTTTGTTCAGTTGCATGTTTTCTCACCAATACCCCTTAAATTCAATGGAATTTAGACTTTTAAAAAATGTGAAAACAAAGAAAAACCAAGCAAATTTCGTCCCATCATTATCAATCTGTGGCTTTCCTCATATTCTGAAATACTTTTCTTTTTTTTTTTTTAAAGCCAAGACACATAGTAGAATTTGGTATAATATTTATGGAGAAATGTCCTCAAAATTATTTGAAGTTAACAGAGCAGGAAAATGAGTTAGGAAGAAAAAGAATATACCACATATCTTTTCCTTTTTTTCCTCCCCTGCCCCCTTTCTTTTTCTCTTTTTTTCCTTGCATCCTTCTATCCTAGCTCCTGAGATTGTGAAACTGTTGCATTGGGGTTTTTTTTACCCCTCAAGAGGAGCTCTTGAGAGGAAATTAGACAGAACATCAGGGTTATATTAGAAGTGGCTGGCTTGTCGCCATGTAGATAGCCTGAAATTGAATTTATCTTTGTGTTCTTTATGTCTGATGCGTTTAAGGTGCAGAGGGTGGCCCAGGGTCTCAAGGTGGAAGCATGAAATGACAACAATTAAATGAGATCCAACTGAAAAACTAGAAGCTGAAAGAATAGAAACCAGTGCTTGGGAAGGAGCCCAACTTGACTTGCCTCTCAGGATTGAAGTGTGGAGATCAGGGTTTATGATGTCACAGCCCGGAGATGAAAGCTTCTGGTGCAGAAGCCCTCTGTCCTAGTAGTGGCAAATGTTGGTCATGCAAGATGCCATATAGCTGCTTTCGTTCAACTTCCTCTCTAGGCAGATGAAGAAATGGAGTTGAGGAGGTCATGTTGGCAGCAGATTGGATCTGGAACTCAGACCATCATATTATCAGCAATGTTTTAGATGCTCACAGTAGAGGTTCAAGTCTCTGTGCTGCCAATGATTAACTGTGTGACCTGGCAAGACATGTGCTAAGCTTCTGCTCCTACATTAGTACAAATGAAGATGATGCTCATTCTTACTGGTGGTTATCAGGATGGATAGCCTGGGCCCGAATGAATCCTCATCAATGCAGTGATTTATTTATTTATTTATTTATTTAATGTTATGTTAGTCACCATACAGTGATGTAGGGTTCCATGATTCATTGTTTGTGTATAACACCCAGTGCTCCATGCAATATGTGCCCTACTTAATACCCGTCACTGGGCCAACCCATTCCCTCACCCCCTCCCCTCTAAAACCCTCAGTTTGTTCCTTGGATCCCATAGTCTCTCATGGTTCATCTCCCCCTCTGACTCCTCCCTCCCATTTTTTCCCTTCCTTATTCTAATGTCCTCCATGCTATTTCTTATGTTCCACAAATAAGTGAAACCAAATGACAATTGACTTTCTCTGCTTGGCTTATTTCACTTAGCATAATATTTTCCAGTTCCATCCATGCTAATACAAAAGTTGGGTATTCATCCTTTCTGATGGCTGAGTAATATTCCATTGTCTATATGGACCACATCTTCTTTATTCATTTGTCTGTCAAAGGGCATCTTGACTTTTTCTACAGTTTGGCTATTATGGACATTGATGCTATGAACATTGGGGTGCATTCATTACATCTGTATTTTGGGGGGGGTCATCACATTGTCTGTTTTAAGGCTATATTACAAAGCTGTGATCACCAAGACAGCATGGTATTGGTACAAAAACAGATACATAGATCAATGGCACAGAATAGAGAGCCCAGGTATGGACCCTCAACTCTATGGTCAACTGCTCTTTGACAAAGCAGGAAGAATTATCCAATGGAAAAAAGACAGTCTCTTCAATAAATGGTGCTGGGAAAATTGGACAGTTACATACAGAAGAATGAAACTCAACCATTCCCTTACACCATACACAAAGATAAACTCAAAATGGATGAAAAGACTTCAATGTGAGACAGGAATCCATCAAAATCCTCGAGGAGAACATAGGCAGTAACCTCTTTGGCATCGGCCACAACAACTTCTTTCAAGACACATCTCCAAAGCCAAGGGAAACAAAAGTGAAAATGAACTTTGGGATTTCATCAAGATAAAATCTTCTGCACAGCAAAGGAAACAGTCTACAAAACAGTGAGGCAACCCACGGAATGGGAGAAGATATTTTCAAATGAAATTACAGATATAAGGCTGGTATCCAAGATCTATAAAGAACTTCTCAATCTCAACACCCAAAAAACAAATAATTAAGTCAAAAAATGGGCAGAAGACATGAACAGACACTTCTCCAAAGAAGGCATATAAATGGCTAACAGACACATGAAAGAATGTTCATCATCATTAAACATCAGGGAAATTCAAATCAAAACCACACCAAAAAACCACCTTACACCAGTTAGAATGGCAAAAATCAACAAGGCAAGAAACAACAAACATTGGAAAGGTTGTAGAGAAAGGGGAACCCCCTCATATTGTTGGTGGGAATGCAAAGTGGTACAGCCACTTTGAAAAACAATGTAGAGTTTCCTCAAAAAGTTAAAAGTAGAGTTACCCTATAATCCATCAATGCAGTGATTCTTACTGCTTGAGAATTTGCCCAGGGTTTTAGGGTTGACAGATTCAAAACTTGGGGCCAGCTTTTCTAACTTTGCCTCCAGCACTCTTTCTCTCACATCAAATTCACTGGAAGGATAGAAAGCACTGATTCCAGAATCTGAAGGAATAGCCCCTGTCCTCAGCTGGTGAGCTATCTCCTAGGATACATGCAGGGAGTGGGGTGGTGGGGAGGACACTATTTTAGCAATAGAGAGCAACCGAAACAGGTTGCTTTGAAAGACCATGTAGAGGAGATTTTGGCTTTGGGACTTTGGCTTCCTACAAGGTTCTTGGGGCTATCTGACTTAATTTTAGGTGAATCTTGACAGTTCAATACTTCAGAGGGATCTGGAGGAGAACTACACATCCTTTTAGTAGTTGAGAGGTCATTAAAGCCAGAATCAAAATTGATGGTAGAGAGAAAAATAAGATCTCTTGTGCAGGCGAGACCTTTGTGTAGAGCACAATGACCAATTCTTGGTCAGGATCAGCTGCCCGCCCTTTCTAAGCATGGGACTTTCCCAAGATCAATACACTTCCCTTTTTTTGTGTTGTTATTGTTGTTTTGTTTTGCTTGTTAAAGATTGTGTTTATCTGAGAGAGAGAAAGAGTGAGCGAGCAGAAGCAGAGAGGAAAGGGAGAAGCAGGCTCCCCTGAGCAGGGAGCCAGATATGGGGTTCAATCCCAGGACACAGGACCATGACCTGAGCTGAAGGCAGCTTGCTTAACTGACTGAGCCACCCAGGTGCCCCAGTACACTCTCCATGTCAGTTCTGACAAATGTCTGAAGGGACCACAGAAGACATCAGTTACTGGCATGCCATTCAGAGCCGGTCACATCTGGGCTGCAGCCCATGGCTGGAACTAATTGGCTAAGAGAATGAGGACCACGATTTCACCTGTTTGAGCCTCACTTGGTTCTTTGGTAAATTAGGGGAAATAATTAGACCCAGCCATAGGTTTGCTGAGAAGATGGAGGGTAACGATGCATGTAAAATCCTGTATGTAGAGCGCAGTGCCTGGCAGGCAACAAGGCCAGTAAGTGAGAACCAGACGTGCATTTGGATGCTCCTCTGTGGGGTTCATTACTCGGGAGGTTAAGTCAGGGAAGGCAGGTGAGAGACTTTCCATCTCACATTTGGATCAGGAAAGTCACTGTACTGTTGCTGTCCCTCCCTCCCAAAAGAAGGGTGTGAGCTGGGGAGGAGCGTCTGAGCCAGGCCCTGTGATGATGCCAGCCATTCCCATAGCCCTGTGACCATCATTCCCAACTCTGGTTTCTCCAGGATGGCCTCATTACTTTGTTTAGTGTAAAGGACTGAGACGTCACCGAAACACTCCGGTCTCTCTTTTATCACCTGCAAGGGGCATACAACGGAGTGGCTAGGGGCAATGGAAGCAGAGGGGAACAAAAGGAGGAACAATGGGCAGGCATCCAGTAATCCCTGTCCCCTCCCAGCCTGTTCGTGGTGGGCGTTTGACACATATAAACAAAGGTTTCCTGGCCCTGATAGACAGCTGAGTGATAGAGAACCCATGAAGAGGTCTGCATGAGTTACATCCTAGATTCCTCAAGTTTTAAATGACCTGGACCAGGCTCCAGCCCGGGACAGACTGACGTTCCTGCACACACCATTCCCCGATCCTGCCAAGCCAAGCCCCCAGACAGGTAGGCTGGCAAACACTGGCCGCTCCGTTTCCCCTCCCCACTATGAGGCATCATTTATGTGTCTGCTGGAATGTGCCTCCTGCGACTTTCACACCTGGCTGCCTTTTACTCTTTCTTTAAAACCTACTGCTGGGAAAAGCCTGGATCCCGCCTCTCCAAACCCGGCTTGGTTCCCGCAAGAGCTGGGCTGCCGCAGGACACAGCCCCATTTCACCGGTGTGCTTGCCTGTCTCTCCCGCTCACCTGGGCTCCTCGAGGGCCAGTGCTACACCTGGTGCAATAGTGCCTCCACCTCCCAGCATGGTTGTTGGAACTCAGTGAACGATTGAAGAATAAGTGAATATTCCAATATCACCAATGTCCTGGCTTTTTGCATCTGTACCATATCCTTATCATTTAATTATATCGTCTTATACTGAATTTATTCCTTCAGTTTTGGCCATGTGATCCGGCTGGATTAAGAAGCCATGGTTTCATGGCTGGGGCTCAGTGTTATGGGCCAGTATTTGCTTTACCCCTCTTCCCTGCATTGAGAATGGTAATTGCTGCCATTTGTTTTGTTCTAAGCTTCCGTCTGATAGGTGCCAGCTGTATTTACATCTCTCCACTCCTTTCAAGGTCAATGAGATGAACATTTGAGATATTTTATGCAAGTAAAGACTGAGGCTCTGAGAAGTTGAGAGCAGATTTGGGTTCAAGTTGTTTGGGTGGGGAAAAAAATACAATTGTTCTAAAATAATTTTTGAAATTGCATCTGCTATGTATTCAGAAAGTTCTGGCCGGCTGGGACTTGGTACCCTCTTGAGTGGCTTGGTTGAGTAGCCATAACGCATTCAGTGATAGGGCAGGGGTGAGGGGCTCTGCACCCTGCAGCACCCCTGAGGCCATCACACTCTCCCGGGTGGGTGATTTGTTAGAACGGCTGTTGCCCCTTTCATAGAGGGAGTTCCCGACTCAACCCCAGGCCCCCTTTCGTGTCTGTCCTCATCTATTACAAATGTCTCCAGGAGAAGAGCTTATAGTGGATGGCAGAGTGATTTTAATGGCTAATTGAAAAATCATGGGCTTTTAAAGCTCAGAAAGGCTTTCAAAAAGATTGATGATGGCTCATGGATGTGGTTTACCTTCTGCAGCTCTGTGTGTGACTCTTTCTTCCCTGAGGATATAAAGTGGGTCATTCACCCTCCAGTGGCTGGTCTCTCTCTCTCTCTGATTAAATGGTTGCATGTCATTGCATGTTGGTATATGGCTTCAGTAATTTTCCCTTCTCTTTTTAGTTGTGATAGGAAGGCCTGGGATATTTTGAGCCTTTTTTCCCCCCTAGGTGGAACTGTGGCTGTAATTTATTCCACACCATGGGAAATACACCCTCTTTCCTGAAGTGGTAAAGAAACCCTTTTAAACAATGAAGTGTCATGGTGTGCACATGGATGGTGATGTCATCAACACCTAATAAATAAAATAATAACATTTTACATTTCGTGCTGTGATTCTGCTCCGCCAAATCCTTGCAGCTATAGTGTAAGTCAGTGCTTTGGAAAGAAAGCCAATTTGAATGTGGGTGAACATCAATTAAGACGCGGGAATTCAGAGCTTTCTTGTTAATTGTCACTCTGTTATGGAAAGCTCCCCAGGGTATCCTCAATTTCCATGTAGACTAGATTAGGAGTTCTCAGACTTTGGAGTTCCATGCTGCCGTAAAATTTCCAAAAACGTTAGAATACTGACATGTTTGTCTATTTTTAATTTTATTTCTTTTTTAAAAAATTAGAAATACTTAAAAAAAAAAAGCCAAGCTAAAATCAGATCAATAAATAGACCCCCTCACACTTATAATCACTGCATATTTCATAAAAGAAATGAAATTTCAACACCCAAATATTTAAAAAGCTTAGGTCTTTAATCTGTAAATAAATGACTACTTTAAATAGGCTACATTTGGCATTATGAAAAACTTCCTGCATTTTTCTTATATTATTGTGGGCTCATCTTATTATTTAAACTCCTAAGAAAAGAGAGCAAAATACATGATAGGTTAAATATGCCTAGGTAAGTAGAGAAAAAAAACCACCTGCCAATATTATAATATTGCTCTCTCTGGCCAGTGGAAGCAAAGGGATAATTTTTAATTTTTCTTTTTTGTATTCTAAAATTATTTAAAAATATTTAGTATTATTAGTAATAATAAAATGACATGAACTATGTTAGATCTTCACCCCAGATTTTTCAGGGAAAGGGGTGGCTCTAAAGGATCTGTCTTGGCATATTCACACAAATGTCAGACATCACGCCCCTCGAGTGTGTGTTTGCCCTTAGCAGGAGGCGGCGGTTGGTCCCCTGCCATGTGGTGAATGAGTGTCACTGTCTTTGTCTCCGCTTATGCCTTTCCTGCTGCCACCACCTCCGATTCCAGCTCCTCCTTCTGTCTCTTGCTTTTGGCTTCCTCAGGGCCTCCTCTTGACATCTCCAGCCCGTGCTGTCTCATGCCTTTGTTGGGGGTGGATTTTCACCTTCTGCGTCCTCTGTTTGCCCGCCTGCAGCCTCCCATTCTATCTCTAGATCAAATTCCTGAAAAAGGAAGATTCCGTTTGGGTCTGTCATGTATCACGGCCCTGTTTGAGCAGAGCTTTCGGTCAGGACCTCACAGAGGCTGTCACCAGCTGACTTGGCTGTCTTCGAGGCTGGTGCCTGGCTCTGGGCCAGCTTGCTGTGGCTTGGGGCATGAGCTCTGTACTAGGCACGTCCCATCGGTTATTGATTTCATGATTTTTAAAGACCCATGAGGTAGGTGACAATATTGAGCTTACCTGAGTCCTGTGCTCTGGGGAGAACAGCCAGGATTATGCAATCCCTCCACCCTTTGGTGTTCCCGGCACCAGCCAACCACAAAAGACCACCCTGCTCTCTCATATTCTCACATAAGACCCAGCTCCACCCTTCTGTATGTGACTTTTATAAGATTTGCAATGACTTTCTTATTTGCTCGTCCGAATAAAACCCCCAAGTTTCTCATTAATGTGTGTTCTTCCTGTTGCAATGGCCTGAATAAAACCTTCCCCTTCATTGTGCATTTTATCTTCCACAAAGGAAGTATTTTCTCCATCGCTATTCCTGTGTAAACTAAAATGTGCCCCACACCACACAGACAAAAACAGCCAGCATTGGGTCTCAAGAGTAGCTACGGAACAAGACTCTGAATCTGTGTCCATTTTACTGAAGACGTGTGTTGTCACATCAGCATCGCTGGGATAGCTGAAGACCTTCCCAGGAAATGGCTCTCTGACAAGAGCCATGCTCCTGGCTGGGCAAGTCAACACTGCCCGGTGACAAAGGTCCTCATGTCTTCTAAACTGAAGAACACCACCTTTAAGCCGACCTTCTTTTCCTCGGTACCTCTGGGTCTGTCAGATTTGTTAGAAGCAAACATGTGGGATTCCAGAAGCACCCTCATTATTCACCATTCTTAAAACGAGCTTTGGAGTCTTGGCAAGAAGCTGGCCACATTCAGCTGTGAGCCAGGCAGCGGGGTCGATGGATGGGTCATATGCCGGATGCTGTATGGAGGATGTAATGTGATGCCAAATGCTCTGGTCACCATGACTGGGGGCCGAGGGAAATAGGAATGTAAAACATATCATTACTACTTGTATGAGTTACACGCTGAAATAGTATTTTGGACACATCATGTTTAAATCTAAATTACTAAAATAAAAAAAAAAAATAGAACTGCCTCTTTTGCTAGTGTTTCATGCCATAGCCTTGGATTATTATACACAGTTTATGTGTCTAGGAGACAATGCCCTTGGAACGCGTGTGTCCTGGATAGAGCAAATTGTGCACAGCCTGTCTCCAAGTTTGTTCCAAAGACGATCGACCCTTGCAGGCAGTGAGAGCTTCCGGCATCCTGACTGTGGCCAGGACAGCATGGAGTGTTCTGGAAATAGGGCTCTCTTGGTCAGGGAAGATGCTTCTGTATGGCAGAAAGTCTCACCCCCAAAGATATTATGTGATCCTGTGTGAAGTTTAAATACGTCATTATATATAGTCTGTATATTATGAAATTATCCAGATTTGTTTCCTTACATGATTTTTTTTTCTTTTCAATATTAACAAACCTTGGTGTCTCTAAAGAATCAATGAAGGATTTCATGAATTAAGTTTTGTCCATCTTGACTTCTGGCCTGAGGTTGGCCACCTTCCTGGACGGTTAAGAGCCAATACTTCCGGAGAGGGCAGGATGGAGAACAGTGGTTGCCCCGAGAAACTTGCACGGCCTCAGTCTGTCCAGGTTTGTCAGGCAAGACAGGGATGGGGCAGGGGGAAGGTCAAGTAGCAGCCCTACTCCCTAGAACCCTGGGTGTTAGCATGCACTTTCTTCCTGATTGAAAAAAAATACACATGCCTACCTTGGAATAAATACTATTTCTAGAAAATGCTTATTTCTTTTCTGTCTCTAAAGTGTTTGAAATTATTTTTAGCTTAAGGCCAATAAGTAGGCTTTTTTTTTTTTTTTTAAAGAAAACACTATTTAATATGAAAGTGTAATACATTATTTTAAACTTACCTGAAACTACAAGTAGAGAAAAAGATGTATCCAGAGTTCAAATGTGTTAAAAACAAAATTAATTCCCTACTCTTGCTTTCCTAAGACTTCTGGCTTCACCTGAAAAGCTACATCCATTCATAATCTCCATTTAGGAGAAACAAAAATTGTAAGCCACGTCTTTTATTTCCAACACTCTGAGACTGCAAAAAAAATATTTAATATATATTTTTTAAGATTTTATTTATTTGACAAGTAGGCAGAAAGGCAGAATGAGACAGAGAGAGGGGGAAACAGGCTCCCTGCTGAGCAGAGAGCCCGATATGGGGCTCAATCCCAGGACACTGGGATCATGACCCGAGCCAAAGGCAGAGGCTTTAACACACTGAGCCACCCAGGCACCCCCCCCCCCCCAAATGTATTTACACCAATGAATTCCTATTAAATGAGCCAGCAGCACCAATGGAGCTTAAATGGCTTGTTAAAAGACACAGTGGTCAAGACAGGCAGCATACCCATCGGCCAATCCAACCGCCATCTCTTCTTTCTTGTTGGCTGCACTTCCTTATAAAAACAGATCCCCTGGGCTTTCATTGTCTGTGATCAGAACCCTATTCTGCTACTTAGAAAGTGTGTAGGTTTAGTTCACTAACTCTCTCAGTGTGTTTGGGCTTCCAGAACTCCAAGGCTACGGAAGGTGTGGCTTATAAACAAGAAACACTTAGTTCTCATGGTTCCAGTCTGGGAAGTCCAAGATCAAGGTACCGGGAGATTCAGGGTCTGAGAAGTCTTGGTTGGTAGATGGCCATCTTTTTGCTGTGTCCTCACATGGCAGAAGGGCCATGGGATCTCACTGGGGCCTCTTTCATAATGGCACTCTTCCCACTGTGCTGAATGAAGACCTCATTCACCTCCCCAAGGTCCCACCTCCAGATCACCAACACATTGGAAGTTAGGTGTCAAAATATAAATTTTGGGGGGGATGTAATCATTTAATCTATATAGTAACAAATCTGAATTTTGAGTTCCTTTGCTTTGAAATTGATATACAGACTCATTTTTTGGAGGTGTGTGTGTAAGAGGTACAATTTTTTTTTTAAGATTTTATTTATTTATTTGACAGATAGAGATCACAAGTAGGCAGAGAGGCAGGCAGAGAAAGAGGGGGAAGCTGGCTCCCTGCTGAGCAGAGAGCCCAATGTGGGGCTTGATCCCAGGATCCTGGGATCATGACCTGAGCCCAAGGCAGAGGCTTTAACCCACTGAGCCACCCAGGTACCCCAAGAGGTACAATTTTAATGAGAAAGTGAGCATATATTCACCAGAATGGCTTTGTATCTACTACGGTTTGTGCTTCTTATAGCAATCAATATTTCTGTCCTTACCATGACTTGCAGTTCCATTCAGCTTTACTGTTTTCTTTTCTCGTGATAAGCACAGGACCTAGGCTTTCCCCACTGGCCATTGGGCCTTACTGCTTCCACTTCAGACTGTCTGCTGCTTGGATTATGATGATAGGTTTCCTTCCCAGACATGAGCAGGACCCTGCCTTCTAACGTGGAGCCTGGCCTGCTGGTGAGGTAGGAGAGAGGAGGCCATATCCCAGAGCTCATGTCGGGCCACTGTTTTATTTCTTATTCTGGTCCTGGTAACCAGGACGAATCATGAGAAAACATTCTCTCAATGTTTACTTTAAAACATAGGAAAATACTGGAAGATCAGAAGTAAAATTCAACCTACTGGTGGCATTATCATTTGTTTCTGCTCTCCTGAGTTTGTGGTAAGCTCCTTTAGGCCAGGGTTGATATTCCCTAGGGCTGAAAGCAGCAGGTCCTCAGAGAATGCTCAGGAATGAGTTCAAGGAAGACAAATGTTGGGCTCCGAGGTCAGCTCACAAACATCTGGGCCAGTATTGAGACAGCCAAGAGGAAAAAGCAGTAAGCTATTTACTAGAGTGTGAACAAGAGTCTCCAAATTAACTTCAACCGTAAGAAACTGTTTACGGAGGCATCAGAGAACACTGCGGAAAGACCTCTGGAGGCATGGCCCTAGGCAGATGCAGCTGTGTGTTGTCAGAGAGAAGCCCGCATTTTGCACATGGAGCAGATCCCAGTGCATCAACACTGGCATCCGGCCCCCATGCGGACAGGTCTCAGAGGGATGCTGCAGATCCCTGAGGCACTTCCAGAGGCTCGTTTATGGACAGGAGACGAGCAATAGCTCCGTAAAAGAAGGTGAGTTGAACATTCTGTGCATAACTTGAGCACATCTCACTGTGAGTCGACATCTCTGAGCACCAGGGATGCTTCAGTATCTGATTCAACTGGGAAACTCTCAAGAAACCTTGACTACCACGTCACTTGGGGGTGGAAGGAGGAAGGAAAATACCTAAGATTCTTATGGTCCACCTATATATACTTTGACATTCCAGAACTTTCTTAACTCTTTTGTTACACTCACAACTTAGACTTTATTATTTTCAATTAAAAATTAAATGTATAGTCTGAAAAGTCTCATCGAAATGACCCCTAAGATGGATCTTTGTATATTTGGCAGAAGCTATCATCTTTGTTCAGATAAGTGAGGTGACTGCATTCATAGGCGGGATGAGGAAGGCCTGGAGAGATCACCTTCATTCCAAGGAGCAAATTGTTACATGTCAAACACAACTTCAGATCCTTTGCTTATTAAGTAATGGAATGTGCTTTCTCCATAGGCTCCTGGAAAATGTATCAGAGTGGTAATAAAAATCTGTAGGTTTTGCTTCATTCTACACTTGCACATACCCATGCTTGCACACACAAGCACACACACATGCAAACATGTACACACACACACACACACACACACACACACACACAGATAAAGGTCCACAGAAACATTGTGGAAAGATTCTAGGAATAGATCGAAACAAACATTAAATTAATAAGTTGCTGTCTGAGTGGTCATGTCTCTTCCATGCCCAGCTACCACAGAAAGGTCTAGCTGACACCGCTGCTACCTTGACCTTGGTAGATCGAGTCAGGTCTCTGTGAAACAAAGTTTCTGGAACTAACTTGCTATTTGAAGTATGGATTAAATGATTTTTCTTCAAGCATTAATTCTGGCAATTCATGCTGTTGTTAGGTCTTTATTGCTGTCCTTTGACGAAGCTGGCAGCAAGTGTCTCCGAGGAAGGACAAATCCTTCTGACCTTAAAAAATTCATCTATTTAACCTCTTTTGAGAGATATCATGTCAGGAAGAATGTGGTCACTGTGAAATCTTATTTCCAATTATCAGGCACACCCAGGAGTTCTTTTTTATAACTTTTTTCTTTTTCTATCAAGGTGTCTATAAGTCAGTCCCAGATCTGCCAGAATGGCCTCTAAATTCAGTCTAATCTCTGTCATGCACTCGGCCATTGATGTGAGTCACTGTGACATTTTTGAGACAGCAGATTTCTCAGAAGGGGTGCAAAAGAGACAGTTTTACAAACGCTGTGACCTTGAAATAGAAAAGTCACTTCATTTTCCTGCTCCAGATATGACCATGTGACAGTCTGAAATTCAAGTAAGAAAAGGCAATGAAGTTATGCAACTTGAATTTGTCCTTGTAAATCCCCACTGAGTGACTCACACTTATCAATGAGATTTTGTTTTGTGCCTGTGGCAATTCGCTAGAGAATTAGACTGAGTTGATAGGGAGGATCTGAGGGGTTATTTTAGTGTTTGGTGAACTTGAAGCTAAACATGAGCCCCAAAGCAGTGGGTCATCCGACTTAAACACAGAAAATGATGGAAGCTTGGGAAAAGCCGGCCTGTCCAGCAAGCACTAAGGGACATGACGGCACAGGTGGGATATTGGGAAAACTGACGGACCATCTTGGAGCTGAGGTGAAAATGTGTTTAAAAGGTGTTTTAGCGGGGAGGAAGATGTGAAAAAAAATAGGCTACATGAGACAGACGAGATCATTTTAGTAAAAGTAGCCCAAACCATGTGACCCACTATTGGAGGTCTCTCTTCCATACATCGAGACCAAATAATCACACCAAATTAGCATCCATACCTGTAATGTATGTTGTTCCTGGTTCTTCTTTGTTTTTGAGTCATTCTCTAGTCCCCAAACATAGGAGGAACTTAAATGGAAGAGGCAGGAGCGTGTTCGTGGGGGCAGTGCCGAATCTGAGGAATCTGAAAATGAACAATTTCAAAGAAGGAAGTGGTAACTTGCCATGGTTTGGACATGGACGAATACTTTTTTTGTCAAAAAATCCTTTCATTTATTTATTCAGTAAGGACTTCTTGACTACCTAGTCATTTTAAGGTACATGTTCGGTACTGAAGATTGCAATCATGAGCACCAGTGGGCATGGTACCTGCCTCTTGATATGCCTAACATTGCAAGGAAGACAAGTGGTAATGAAATGTCCCCAAAATAAATATAAAATGGGAACTGTGACAAAGCCTAGAGAATAGGCTTTATAACCTTTTAGATTTTTCAATTAAATGTATAAGCACCAGTTTGTCCTTATTTTACATTTTTTTCTTTGATTTATTCTTTAATAAATACTGAGGGTTTGCTGCCTGCTGGCCACCATTACAGGGTCCAGGGATACCACAGAGAAAAAGGCAAAACTCCTTCAGCTCAGGTCATGATCTGAGTCCTGGGATCCAGCTCACCGTTTGGCTCCCTGCTCAGTGGGGAGACTGCTTCTCCCTCTGCCTCTTCCCTTCCCTACCATTCGTACTCTCCGTCTCTCTCAAATAAATGAATAAAATCTTTTAAAAAAAAAAGGTAACTGCATTGGTGTCACAGTCCTTCTGTCTTAAGAACGAGGGTCAGGTTTTATGGGATGTGCTCCTGTTTAAGAAGAAGGAAATTGATCTCCTCAACCAGTGGATGCCCTATGTTAATGGCATTCCTTTCTACTTCTGACTGATAATCTATCTCAGCCCTTGTCTTTTTAAATCAGATGATGGCCTTGTGTCACAATGAGGCCAGCCCCAACCCCTAGTTCTTCTAATCCTAAAAGTACTAAAAGTACATTATCTATACTTGTTGACCAAATTCATTCAGAACAATGCACTTTTCTTTACGTATTCTGTATTAACTCTATAGTAACTCAGGTGAGAGGCTGGCCCAGAGTTAGGGTCAAGGCATCCAACAAACACTGGCCTCAGCTGGGCACACAGAGAACCCAGGCAGACAAATGGTGACAGGAAAAGGGAGACCGAGATCATCAACCTGGCTTAATAGTTCTGTAGCACTTTAGGTGTTTTAAAAAGTACTTTTACAAATAATTTATACTTTGTCATCTCTACAATAATGTGAACTAGGTGAGGATAACAGGTATTTTGAGTTTTTAAAAAGATTGTATGTATGTATGTATGTATTTATGAGAGAGGGAGAGCAAGAACGCACACGAGTGGTGGGGAGCGGCAGAGGGAGAAGCAGACTCCCCACCGAGCAGGGAGCCCGATGTGGTCCCTGATCCCAGGACCCTGAGATTATGACCTGAGCTGAAGGCAGAACCTTGACTGATGGAGTCGCCCAGGCGCTTCTAGATATTTAGATATTTTGATTTTAAGTATGAATACACTTGGGACAGAATGAGTAGGAAGAGAGAGGACAGGTGACTCTCATGCAAATTACAGCCCAGGTGCTTGTCAGAGCCCAAGCTTCTCCTTAGCCATATTGTTTCTAATTTTACTTTTTGAAAGTAGTTTCCCACCTCGGTATAACAGGAACATAAATCCATTGCTGACAATTTCAAAAATGCCAAAAGCATCAAGACATAAATTAAAATCACATGTAGTTCTACTACCCAGAAATAGATAACATTCTGGTATAAATTCTTGTAGCTTTTTTTCTGTAAGTATACACACACAGGGGAACACAGACTTTCTAAATTGGGAGTTAGACTGTACATCCTCTATAATAAGCTGGGATTTTCACTTAAAACTATTTGTGAATTTCTTGTGTGATCAAATATTTTCTGTAATATCATCTATAATAGCTATTTATTATTTTTGATGGAAGTCATTCTTCATTTGAATAAACTTTTATTATTAGGCGGTTGGGTTGTTTCCATAAATATGGTTTATAAATGGATAATTCAATTGAAAGTTGACTTGGGGAAAAAGGGAGCTTATCTTTTAAGTTACTAAATTCTCTTTCCCAAAAATTGTTAGATATAATTTTAAGGAATTATTTGATTGAGGCAGAGTTCACATATAGTTATGATGCATGGTGTTAGGTGTGCAGTTTGATGAGGTTGACAAATGCATTTACCCCAACAAATTCATAGATCCTTGCATTGTCACAGAAAGTTCCCACTTGCCTTTTTGAAGTCAATCCTCAAATTCTTCCAGGGGCACAACAGGTCTGGTTTCTATTGACATTAAGTTTTGTCAATTCTATGGCTTCTTATAAAGTGACTCTTGTACTCTTGATGTCTCGTTTTTTTTTTTTTTCTTTCAGCATCATGTTTTTGAGATTCATCCATGTTGTGGCAGGTATCTGTAGTTTCTTCTTCTTTTTCTTTTTTAAATTATTGCTGAGTGGTATTCTAGTATATGGGCATAGCAAAATTTGTTTATCTATTCTCCTGTTGGTAGACATTTTGATTGTTTCTACTTTTGGCTATATTCAATAAAGATGCTGTAGAGTTCCTACATAGGCTTTTGCATATTTGTTTGCCTGTTTTTGTTTTGTTTTATTTTTTTCAAGTATATTCAGTATATTTCAATGGGAAAATGCCTAGAAATAGAAAATTGGATCATATGGTAGTTTCTTTATAAGAAACTCCCAAATGGTTTTCCAAGGTGACTGTGCTATTTTATTTTATACCCCCATCAACAATGTATGAGAGTCCTGGTTGTTCCAATTTATGAAAACATTGGTATTGTCAGTCTTTTTCAGATTAGCCATTCCAGAGTTTGCACAATGGCATTCACAGTGGTTTTCCTGAAAACTATGTTGAGTACTTACTCATGGGACTATTTGTCCATCACGTCTTCCTTTGTGAAGTGTCTGATCAAACTTTTAGTCCATTTTTAATTGAGGTATGTGTCTTCTAGGAGTTGTTTTTGTTCTTTGTATATTTTAGATAAAACTTGTTTGTTATATATGTTTGTGAAAGTTTCCCGTAAGCCTGTATCCTTTAGTCATTTACGTATTTTTTTTTTGAGAACAGATGAAATCTTAGTTTTTCCCTAACAGCTAGTTAGTTTTTGAGTTCTAAGAGAGCTTTGCCAATTGAAAGTTGAAAACATGTTTTCATCTATTTTCTTCTAGAAGCTTTACAGCTTTAGCTTCTGCAAGTGACTATATGGCCCATCACAAATTAATTATTGTGCAAGAGGGGAGGCAGGGTTGTGCCTCATGGCTTTCACATAGATCTCCAGCTGTTCCAGAACCAGTTGTTGGAATGATTTTCCTCTCTTCACCAAATTCCTTTAACACTTTGTTGAAAATTAATTTGCTATATAAGTGTGAGTCTATTCCTGGCCTCTATTCTGTTCCACAGATGTATTTGTTTATCCTTATCTCAATGCCATGTTGACTTGTTACTGTTGCTTTATAGTAAGTCTTGAAACCAAGAGAATGTAGTTCTTCCAGCTTGGTTTTCCCCAAAGATTTTCTGGTTATTCTAATTGTTTTTTGGCATGTCATATACGTTTTAAAAAAGAGCTTGTCAATTTCTGTAAGAAAAAAAGATTGTTAGGATTTTGATGGAGATCATATCAAATCTGTAGAGGAATTGAGAATTGGCATCTTAGAAATTTTGAGTGCGTTTTCCAATCCACAAATGTGGTATAACTCTCCAGTTACTTAGGGCTTTCTTTTTATATTCCTCTAAGACATGTTTCAGAGTTTTCAGTGTATAGGTCTTGCACCTGTTTTATGAACCATATCCCTAGCATTTTGTGGTTTTAATGTTTTTTTTAATTACTGTTTTGTTTCAACTATATTTTCAAATTATTCATTATATATACATAGAAATACCCCTGACAATTTTTATATTGACCTTGTATCCTGTGACATCACACTTATTCATTCTAGTAGTTTTGTTTTTTATAGACTTTTTAAGATTTTAACATGTAGCTTGTGAATAAACACAGTTTTATTATTATTACTAAAACTTTATGTATTTGATTTCCTTTCTTGCTTTATGGGCTAAGATCTCCAGTACAAAAATGAATAGAAGAGATGAAAGAGGACATTCTTGCCGAGTTCTCAATCTTACAGGAACAGAGTTCAGGGTTCACTACTAAGTGCGATGTTAGCTATTGATTTTTTATAGATGCCCTTTATGAGATTGAAGGAAATCACTTCTATTCCTAGCTTACTGAGTTATTGTTTTTAAGTCATGAATGGATGTCGAATTTTGTCAAATGTTTTCTCTGCGTCTCTTGGGATGATCTTACGGTTTTTCTTCTATAGTCTACTGAATGTTAAACCAATCTTATATTTGTGGCCTAAATTCACTTGATACGCTCTCATTTTTATACATCTCTTGGTTTGACTTAATTTGTTAAGGATTTTTGAATCTATGTTCAATGTCTTTTTGGAGAAGGGGGTCTTTTTTAGGGGTTTGCTTTAGGTATCAGGAAAATGAAGATAATGTCAGTTTCATAAAAAAAGCTAGGAAGTATTCCCTCCTCTCCAATTTATGATTATTCTTTCTTTAAATATTTTTCTGTCCCCAATTCTCTTTTCTCTCTTTCTGTGAGTACAGCTGCATGTGTATTGGATCGTTAGTGTTACCGAACTTCTGAACCACTGAGCTTCTATACCACTTAAAAACAGTTTTCCCCTCTGTGCTCTGTTATGGGTGAGTTCTGTTGCTATCCCACAGACATGGGACTCACCTCTGTTAGGAGGGGGCACTGCTCAGCTAGTGCAAGTGTCTTTGAATGGGCTCACTAAGGCTGGTCCTAGGAATGTCCAAAAAACCAGAATAAACTCCTGCTGTTGAGTGGAAGATCTGTTTCTGAGCCATGCGGACAAGAAGCAGAAAGATGCTTAATTGACTAGGAACAGGGGTGAGCCCATTCCCTGTTTCCAGGACTCCTGTACTTCTGGTATCTCAGAGTTATATACCTTTGGCAGAGCCTCACATGGAGGAGCAGCAACTGGCAAGGAGAAACATGGCAGACTCTCAGCCTCAGCATCACACAGCAGGTTCTAGAGGGGTGGGTTAGGAGCTGAGAGACACTTGCTTAATAATGAGCATAACCATCTTCCAACTCAGACTCTATGCAGTAGCCATAGTGATCTTTACAGTATATCCTTCCTTCCCTCCTTCCTTCCTTCTCAATGCACTTTGGATAAAAGTCCTTAGTATGCACTGTGGGCTACCTAGCATCTAGCCTCTGTTCATCCTCACAGTCTCACATCTCTTCACTCTTTCTCTCCTCATTGCATGCTAGTTTTTCTTCTACCCTGAAACCTGCACACACATACACTCCCTCAGCCTGGAAGGCTCCTCCTTTCCTTCTTGACCTATTTAACCCCTACTCAGTCTTCCTTCAGTTTTCAACTCAGTTGTCATTTCTTTTTGTTTTGTTTTTTTAATTTTATTTATTTATTTGAGAGAGAGAGAGAGAGAGAGAGACAGAGAACACACATGAGCAGGGAGGAAGAGCAGAGGGAGAGGGAGATAGGGAGACTTCACTCTGAGCAGGGAGCCTAACAAGGGTCTCCAATCCAGGACCCTGGGATCATGACCTGAGGCGAAGGCAGATGCTTAATTGACTGAGTCACCCAGGTGCCCCCTAAATGCCATTTCTTCAAAGAGGTCTTTCCTCATACCACATGTAAATTAGGTTTTCTCAATAATCTATACAAGTTTGCTTTTAAATCATGTATCTCAGCTTATAGCTATATTTTGTTTCTTTGTTTTATGTCTGGTTTCCTTGCTAGACTTTGACCTAGCTCTATACTACAGACACTAAGGTGGTTCTGCCCAGCCGGGGAAACCTAGTGTCCAGTATGGCACTCACACATAGTCAGCAGGGAAATCATTCATTCATGAGTGGATTATTATCTTGGTTGCTCTTTATCTCCAGCAAATTAAGTGTTTAAAAACATTTTTAGGATGATAGGAAGGATTAAATGAATGAGTGACTAGAAAATAGGTAGGATCTTGGGACTTGACTGAACAGACTTCTCATTTCACTCCATTTTGCCTACCTTAGCTTTCTTCTTAGAAATGTTCTGCAGCCTATCTGGTGGTATCCTGAGGGTCCTCTAGTTTTTGGGAAGAAATGGATGTTACTGTTGTTGTTTTTCAGCATCTCTTTTTTGACCTGATCTGATGACCTTCACAGCAGCCAAATGTAATTCGGACAGATTAGAACATTGGCTTCTTTTCAGGAACTTGCAGAAGCTTTGGAATGGAGACAGTCCAGAAATATACACATGGGCCACATTACCCAATCTCTAGAAATGTCTATTTTTAAGCAACACGAGCTTGTTTTCTCTTGTTACTAGAGAGCTGAATTTCTACATGTTGCCATCTTCTTACCAAAACGTCTTAGGGGAAAGGTAGATGAGAAATCAGTTTTCAAAGTAGAAGGGACTTTGAGACAGGAAACATGCTTAAGTGTATGAGTTCTGAAAAAAAAAATTGATCATTAGCTTGACCCAAATTTAATTTCTCAGAAAAAGAAAGGATTTTAAGGATAGATTGATGCAATTCATCAGGCAAATCCAAACTAGATAGAAGCAAACGCAAAATGTGTCAAACCTATTACCCAAGCTTGACAATTACTTCATCAGTTCAGCAAAATTGCTAATAGCCTACAAGAGCTACACATTACGTGAAGGCCTGGGAGCCCACTAAGACCAATGAGATCAGCAAGCTGCTCTCACCTGAACAGAAAAACATAAATTACCATGGCTAAAGTTGAAATGATATGAGCTTCACAGATGTTGGGACACAGAAGAGGGGGATTACCAGCCTGGTTGGGGGAAACTCTGTGTGACTGGCCTACCTCTTCCCTTGAAGAAACCAGGAAGATTTTTTTCCTTTAAGCAAAGACTAGGTTCAATTTTGGCATGGAAAAGCACACAGACTGCTGTTTCTCTTTCCCTCTGGTGATTTTGCAAGTAGTTAAAAAGGAGAATGTTTAGCTAGAGGGGCATGTGACTTAGTATTGCTTAGCTGGTGTGACTTCCAGAGTCATGGGCAATTTCTTTCCCTTCTTCCCAAAGCCAGAACACCTCCTGAAGCAGAGAGCTGAGAGCTGAATTTCCTTAATTTCTAGCTCTTTAAAATGAAAGCTTGGCCCACTGTTTCCATGGTAATGCCCTCCTGGAAAATAACTTGGTCAAATCTTACCTACTGGGCACAACTTCCTATGAACAGGTTTTTCTTGTTACTTCTTAAGAATAAAATTTGGATCCACAGAAAAGATGAGATCACTGGAGCCCTTATTTGTGGTCTGTGCATGTGTTGGGGGTGGTAGAGGTAGGAGAAAGTAATAGTGAGGAGAGGTGGGGCTGGTGGGGATGAGGAAAGATAGGAGTGGAGGGAGTTGGGTGGTGGAAGGTGGTGGTGTATGGGGAGATGTGGTGGGTGTAGGGATGTAGTAGGTGTGAGGGGGTGATGGACTGTGTGGGAAGGTTGTGGGTGTTGGGGGAGGTGGGTGTAGGGGAGGTGGGTATGTATGGAAGTGTTGGGTGTGTGGAGGTAGTAGGTGCATGGGGAGGTAGC
>NW_019154155.1:4365879-4410987 GCF_002288905.1 Enhydra lutris kenyoni | reverse complement strand
TGGTGTGGGGAAGTGGGTGTGTGTGGAGGTGTTGGGTGTGTGGAGGTAGTAGGTGTGTGGGGAGGTAGTTGGTGTGGGGAAGTGGGTGTGTGTGGAGGTGTTGGGTGTGTGGAGGTAGTACGTGTGTGGGGACGTGGGTATGTGTGGAGGTGTTGGGTATGTGGAGATAGTAAGTGTGTGGGGAGGTAGATGGTGTGGGGAGGTAGATGGTATGGGGAGGTGGGTATTTGTGAAGATGGTGGGTATGTGTGGAGGTGGTAGGTATATGAAGGTGGTATGTGGGGAATCAGGTGTGCATAGAGGTGTTGGAGGTGTGGTGTGGCAGTGTGTATGTGGGGAGCTGGTAGGTGCGGTAGGAGGTGGATGTGTCCTTACCACTGCTTGGTGGTGGAGCTGACTGGGGAGAATTTCAGTGTGGTTCAGTTCACAGGGCATTTCATAACTATTGTTCCTTATATAAAGGTTAAAATTTCTAATATAGCACTCCCCACAACCCAAACCCATTCATGTAATTATATGAAAGACACATAGATGTTAGTCTAAATCTAAATCTAAGTCTAAAGTAATTATGCCTAGCAATGCTAACAGCATTCGTTGACAAGAATTTGGGCAATGGCCCTTCTCTCTCTTCAGAACACTTCATGTTTTCTTCAATGGGTATGCACTAGTTTGATAAAATCTCAGCACACTCAAAGGGACCCTACAAATCTTCTCATGAGGCATTTCCATTTTTCAAAAAAAAAAAAAAATGAAGAGGGATTTCTTGTGGTTACTCTCTCAGGATCCCCTGATCAGCATGTCCAGGGTCCACTCACCCCAGGTCTGAGTGAGGATGCAGGAGACCCTGGGGAGTGAGACACAGCACCTGCGACCAGCTCCCACACCCATTCAGGAGCCGTCCAGGAGAGGTCCAGACACCTAATGTTGCAGTGCAGCTCACTGTGGAAACTTCTAGAGCAGAGATTTGTGTAAAGAGCTGTGGGAGCTCGGTGTGTGTGTGGGGGGGTGGGCAGAAAGTTCTGCCCAGTGCAGGGGGCATATTAGGAATCTCCCCCTTCCTTGCTTGCTTCTGTCTCCTTTGCTGTGTTGAGACCCATTCTCCCTGGCCTCGGGACCTCCTTCTTCAGGTTCTTTCTTGCTGACCTGGTTCCTTTTCACAAGCAGGTAGTGAGAGATGAATGGGGCTGTAAATAGCATACGGCAATGATGGGTGGGTAAGGAGCTCGACGGGTGGAGGGACCAGCACGGGCAGAGGCTGTTCCGTTTGATCTGCCTTTTACAGCTTCCCCCAGGATCCCACAAAGTCAGGAACTTTGAAATACTTAATGAGGGAAAAAAAAAAAAAAAAAAGACATGTTATTAAAGCAGTTCTGTAAGCCAGAGCGTTGAGGCGGCTGTGTTTCTAGTGTTGGAAGGGCCCACATTATCTTGGATATTATATTCTCTGCTCTGATAACTAAGCCATCGTTCCTGAAATGAATGCCTTTGAAAGAGGAAAAAATGCACAAAGAAAAATATACCTTTGGATTGAAATGTTCTCCTTCTGTTTCACATTCAAGGTGCCCTCTTTCCACAGCGCTCTGTCCTGTAGCTCACAGGCTCTTCTCACATATTGGCCGAGAGAGCATCTGAACGTATCAGCACAGAACATTCCTCTTATCTTCCCCCAAGGCAACTGATTTGAGGGCTGAGGCCAACAGAGTGTCCAGGAGCTCAGATCAAGCCTCAGGTATGGCCCTGTGCTCACCAGAACACAAGAGGGCCCTGGGGATGGCCTAGAATGCTTCTCACCACCGAGGGGTTGTGCGACTCTAGGCTTCGGGCCTGGATGCCAAGCAAGAGTCTGAAGTCTGCTGTGACAGTCCAGGGGTCCTGCTCAGTGAGATTGTTTGCTGTTTGGAAGAGGGCAACTCAGATAACCATTCTGGGTTTCTTCTGCTCCAGTGTGATTTGAGGAAACTGCCTTCAGATCTGTCAGTCCCACAGCCTGAGCCAAATCAAGGTCAAGGCTTTCTTGGCTACACTACACCTTTTATGGTTGTATAGTCCTAGAATTTCCTATTTTAAATGTTGTGAATTTTTTCCTAATTGTTATTAGTTAAATAAAAGGCTAAAATGATCAGAATGCCTGGGTACTTCCTTCAGGGCCTGCAGGTGAGAAATGGGGAGGCTGACCCTTGTTCTGAGGTGGTTTATGGAGGAAGACAGAAGAGATGGGAGAAGGGTCTTAAGGACCTGCTGAAGATAGGACATGGGGAACAGGGGGCTCTCCAGATCCTGGAAGCATGAGGGCAGGAGAGCTTCCTCCACCATCCCCTTCCTGTCCCTGACTGTCTGGAGGGGGTCCTTCAAGCTCAGCTCAGATTTCAGTCCTGCTCGGAAACCTCTGATTTGCTCCTCTGCCCCCAGAGGCTTCAGAGTGATTTCTTTGCACTTCTGTAGCCTGTCCTAGCTCTAGTAGTGCCTCCATATTGCAGACTAACTGTGGCTCACATGTCCAGCTCACTTCTCCAGGGTGAGTTCTAGACTGGCTTCTTCCTGGATTCCCCTTCCTGGCAGAGAGCAGTGATCATGGTGATGGTAGTGTCATACTACTAAAAATGAAATAAGAGTCGATCCTATTCGTCGAAGGTGTCTATGCAGCAGCGTGAAGTGCTGGAACTTGCAGGAACTCATTTAATCCTCACAAAATTGCTTCATGTTAGTTCTTTGTATAACTCGCTGATGATCACACAGCTGACAAGGTGCAGGGGCCCCCGCCAGGGCTTCCAAGCCCATGTTCTTTGCATTGATCAAGGGGTGTTGAAGGAAACCAAGGGCTGGACGTCCGGAGCTGACCCGGAGACTTGTATGGATCAGAGGCAAAGAGCTTTATTTATTTGTTTGTTTGTTTGTTTATTTGGCTTCACTCCATTTACTGAGATCCTAGATGCTGCCATTTTCGCTTTTAGTGTCCCAGAACCTGGGGTGCCTTGAGATGGCTAATGTGTCAGAGGACCAGCCTTCACAATGGCTAGGCTGCCTTTCCTCCT
Organism: Enhydra lutris kenyoni; assembly: GCF_002288905.1. Classification (NCBI taxonomy): domain Eukaryota; kingdom Metazoa; phylum Chordata; class Mammalia; order Carnivora; family Mustelidae; genus Enhydra; species Enhydra lutris. Next base: position 4,407,955 of record NW_019154155.1, on the reverse strand, counting down.
GCCCCTTTGTTCTCATGAGGCCTCACAGCTGCTGTGGGTGACATCAGGAGCTAATGATCTTGGAGCAAATAGCACCAAATATGCCAGCAATTTAATTCTCGCCTCAACCATGGCCGGCTATTTAAGGAAAAGATGGATGAGCTAAGAATGATCTGGGTCACTGCCTGGAAGTGGGGGTCATCTGCTGCAGCCCGCAACTCTTTGGGAAGCTCTAGTAGAATGATGACCCACAGGGTAGGTGCCTTTCTTTTATGAGGAAACGACACTTTGCAAGGTCCTCTGTCCAATGGATACACACTTATCTAGATCCACTGATACCCATTGAATATCTAATGCAAGCCTTTTATGTGGATGGAATTTCCTCAAGTGTTCAAATGTGTTCTTTCATTTGCTATTGGCTACCCCCTCCCCCCACCCCAAGTTCTCTAGTGGTCATCCTGGTGGGTTTTGGGCTATGTCCTCTCTTTGCCCTTTTCTCTGAGCCTGTTCTCTCCCCAAGTCTACAAGCCCAGCCAGAGCCCAACTGGAGTCTTCCTCCCTATGGGAGTGTTAGGCAATTCCATGGACCACACTGCTCTTTGCCTCAGGATCTTGAAGTGACCAGTACTGGAGGCTGCTCCTGACATTTTAGGTTTTGTGTTCAGAGGATCTGTCTGGGGTAGACTACACTAACTCATTTCAACCCTGCTTCCTTGTTGAAGCAGGAAATATAACAACTATGGGAGTGGAAGTGTAACTGAATCAATATGGGAGTGAAATGGTGACCTTAAGGAGTCACGTCCCCAGTACATCAGTTTGGGGTATTTCCCTGTGTTGTTTGCAAGTAAGGAGCATTTTCTACTGTGAATGTTTACTAAATATTAAAAAGCAACACTAATCCTCAAGGTATCTTGCTAGCCCCATATGTATCAGGTATAGAGGAAGTTGCTCTCATTTGGGTTAAGATACATTTGATATTATTTACCAACTAAAATTCCATTATGGTTTTCTGCCTAGCCTCCTGAATTTACACATAATTTGGAACTGAGTACACTTGCCCACATTGACTAAAGGAGGGTCACAGTTAATTTTGTGAGTCACCCTAACCCAAAGCAGATTTAGGTCCTTAAGAGATCTTCTTCTTCCTCCTCCTCCTCCTCCTCCTCCTCCATGACTTGAGCTGAAATCAAGAACTGGATGCTTTAGTCACCCAGGAGCCCCAAAGATATAAAATCTTTTGAGCAGCTTCAGAATCACTGTCACAGAGCTTGAAGAGATCTTGGAAATCACCATGAGATAGGTTCTACCCCAACGTAATTGACTTTTTTTTTTTTTAGCCTTTGCAGTGCAAAAGGGATATAAAGCTGGTGTTAATGCCAGGAATCGCTCCAGAGGTGCCAGGGCCTGCTCCTGGCTTAGCTGGTAATGGATCAGCCATGCTGCCCATGAGTGAGACTGCTGTCATTCCTGGAGGTGAGGCCAATGCCAGGGTTCGCTTGCCTTGTACAGCAACCACTAGCCACATGTGGTTACTGAGCATGAAAATGTGGCCGGTCCAAACAGATGTGCTATGAGATGTAAAATAGACACTGAATTTTAAGAAATTGGTATGAAATTTTAAATTCTGCGTGTGGCTTGCTTTTGTGCCTCACATCAATTCTGATGGTCCTGATGTGGGATTGAAGTAGGTGGCCCTGCATTGCATTCAGAGGCCCCTTCTGTGTAGGAGGTCGGGCAGCTGGGAGAGAGACCCGCGCTAGGGAAGCATGTCTCTGTACAACATGGCTTTCCCTCTGAATAGCAGGACTTTTCCATTATCCTCTTTTGATCTCAGTTTCTGCAACTGTCCAATGGGCGATTTAGTCTAAAACTGGTTTCTATGTATTGTCCAGCCCTGAAGAATAGTCACAGATGGCTTGGATTGTTTCCAAGGGCCTCCTTCACAGGGAATCAAACTCTACCCTGGGGACCTGAGGCCTTTGGTTCTGGTTCCCACTCTACTGCTGATGTGCTGTGCAACTTGGGGCAGATCACTAAGGAGACAGCATTAATTCACCTCCAGTTCCAGCATTTTGTTATTCTAGAAGGATAAAAGAAGAGGTGTGCCATGAGTATCATTATGTGAACCGGGCATCAAATGGGAGATAGCTTTTGGCAGAACAGCACGACTGGAGTTTGGCAAGTCATTCATCTTGGCTCTCTTTTGAGTGGACTTTCCAGTTTGGGTGGAAAAAATAGAAGATACGCTTTGCTGTATGAAGCCAAGAAGGACTCTGTGGGGTCTTCTAGAAGCACAAAGGCTCTCTGGACATGAGTCTCCATTCCACACTTGGTTGCTGAGTCTGGTTGTTGGCTGGTGTAGAACAAAGGTGGGGCTCTCTAACTGTGGGAGGGAGGCTCTCAATCCCACCTGGGCATGCACTGTGGGGCCCATGAGAAAGGGTGAAGCTGGGCTAGGACTTCAGCTCTGGCATGGGAATGAGGAGGGCACCAGGCATTCTTTCCTTGGCAGCGATGCTGACCTGTCGACCTTGTGCCAGGACTGTATGGTGTCAGCCACCAAAGGGAAACTGGGAAAATGAAAAGAAGAAAGAAACATTGGGAAACTCTTTAAGATATGATCATGAGGGAAACAGCAAGTGAAATGTTGTGTCATTTGAAGATGGAATGCATGACCTGTTAATTGAAAGCTGCATCCTAGGAACATTTGATATCAATACAATTTACTTAACCAAATTACTGTTATTAGTGAGTAACAATGACAAAGAATTATCCAACATCCACACATTTAATTTTGGTGATTATTATTTACGCATGATTTATTACCCCCAGTGCAAAGCACAGCTGGAAGGATCACAGAGATGACTCACGATTTCCTAAGGCCAAATTTTTGTTTTGTTTTGTTTTGCCAAAATGATGGTTTTATCGAATCCTGGGATGACAGTCTGCTCCTGATATGTTGCTCACACCAAATGCATTGGAGGAAATGCAGGGGCATTGAATTATAACTTTGTTTCTAATGAGGGGTTCAACCTTCCCTTTGTTCTTAAACAAGAAGCTCTAACCAGAGATCTTGAGAAGGATACAAGTCTAATACTTTCTTTAAGACAGTAGTTGCAGACTACAAAGAGAACACAGTAACACCATGTTACATTCAAATCCCTTGAAATGATTTAATTATAGTATTTCTATCATCTCAAGGAAGGCTGCTTTTGCAGGCCCCCCGAAAATGCTCATAGCACATTCTTAAGCCTGAACAAAAAGAATTTGCATAATTGTTATATTCAGAGAGCAGTGGAGCAGAGAGGGTCACATTCTTGTCCCTATATGTAATTCTGTATGAGACAACCCTCGTCCCATTGCTGGAGACCACCCCTTGCATGTTTGGATGGAGCTGGACAGAAGTAGGCAATATATATAGCATGATATATGTGTTTAAATAAAATTCTCTTTTATAGAAAACTCTCAAGAAGGTTATGTCTAGGGTATGTCTATATCAGACAATAAACCGAGGCACCAGTAATGAGCAATGAATATGTAACAGTTTAGTTAAGACACATTAAAAGCAGTAACTGGTCTCCCAAATGATCACGTTCTCTGATTTTCTAAGATTTTCATTAACTGTGAGCAACCATCTGAAATGTGTGTTTTGGGGTGCCAAGAGGAGACACGCAACACTGGTAGGAGAGATAACTTTGTGTGGCTGTCTGATGTAGAGGTCTCTGGCCAGGCCACTCTGTCTGGCAATTAGACTTTAAATGGAAAGCCCCCTACTCATAACCACAATGGAAGCCCTAGACCACAGAGAACCTTCCAATTGACAGCAAGCTTCGTTATTAATTCATCATGATGATTTTCATTTGTAGGCCCCGTAAATTCATGAGAGATTCCTCCCTGGATCGATTGGTGTCACTACTTTCGGTTCCCAGAGCATCTTTGACCTTTAGCGCAAATGCCACTTTTGCCTAATTTTCAAGCAAATGGATAGATTTGTTGTTTTGCTGTTGAGCAGAATGATGAGGGCAGACTCCTATCAAATAGGAGATAGATGGAAGGGATTGAGTGCTTTAAATCTGCTCCCCATAATCTCTATGGATTCAGCCTTTGAATCACCCCAAATAAACACCAATGCTAAGTAAAAACTGTACTTATTATGCCAACGAATATTCAAGATAATTATTTTCATGCTCTTACATCCCAATTAAATTGCCACCAGCTACCTCCTTCTAAGCTCTTTGTGGAAATATAGACACTTAAAGGTGCTTCAAGTGAAGGACCACCGTGCTACCTGTAAACTTCTGAAAGCCATGAGTCCGAGGGATGCTCCAAAATAAGCCATGGTTGGACATTTAATAATATTCATAACCTGAGAGACCCTCCTTTGTTACCATTTCCTAACTTTTCCCAGTGGGGCTTTTTAAAAATAAATTTGGAAAATTTAAAAAATTAAATCTTTTTTATCCAAAAGTTAAATTGCCTTGCCCTTTAGATGTCTCAGTCTATCATGTCAAATCCTTAACTCAGTTTGTTTTATTTCTGTTCTACTTGGATTTGAACATAAATTCATCCCAGTTTTTACTAGCAGTTTTTCTTGAAGATAACAATTTTCTGCTAAAATGCTGCAGTAGGAACTAGCAGGTTTAAGGTTTGATCTCAGTTTTATGAGAGAGCATCTGTTGTACATGATGGAACATTTTGGAACATATCTAGCTTGTCCTTCTTCTAGGGATAAAGTGAGAAGGCAACATAGATACAAGAGAGAAATTATGTTCTTGAAAGACTTTTGAGCTCTGAGGATGAATGAGATTTAAAAATCTGCAGAAAACCCTTGTTAGTGCCATTCTGTTGCCCTTAAATCTTTAGTAACCTGAACCTTTGCTCTTTGCTAATATGACAATTATTATTTATGATGATATTTTTGAAATGCTACAAGATTCCAAAATGCTTTCTGAATATCCAAAGAGGACTTTGGAAGGCATTCAGAACAGTTTTACTATATAATCACATTCTAAACATTTAGACAAACAAGGGGTGGCATTAGTTGTTAATCAAAATTCAATGACTAGAAACATGGTAGGAGAGTTTGTTCTTTATAACAAAGAACATCTCTCTCCCTTTCTGTCTTATATGCACACACTGGTTACACACATAGAGAAAAACACAAAAATCCAATATTACATAGGCATATATAATGTAGTTATATATAAAATAAAACTATTGCTTCCTTTTCCTCTATCCTTATCCTAATCAATTGATTTTCCATGTTCATTTTAGAATGGACCTTACTTTACAAAATCTTATTATATAAATCCTAAGGACCTAATTAACCCAAATTGCATATATATGTATATGCACAATTTTATTAATTTCATTAATTTGATCAATCATTAAATATCATTAATATAGATATTATAAATAGTATTAATGTATCTATTAATATATTAAATAATATAATATTTATAATAAATGTCATAGAAATTCTTTATCTTGCCTTTTTAGCTTTAGTACCTCAGTGAGTTCTTAGCATGTGTGTGTAAGGGATATGTGACACACTCCTTGAGTTGTATATTATAGGTTGTGTGACTCTTGAACATGGAGTGTTTTTTAGCTTATGAATTTCTTTTAGATAACTGTAATTTTTCTTTGCTAAGAAAATAAGTTTAGAAAATAAAGGGCTCTAAAATGTTTAATAATTTTTAAATCTAAATTTTAAATCTAACTTCTAAAATCTAAATTTGTATTCTACAGAAGCTCTTTTGATGCTGAGGGCTTTTTTTAAAACAAATTATAATCATCTTCACATCTGTCACTACACATGAGACAATGTTCTGCACATACAGGCACTTAATAAAGTTTGATTGTTTTTAGTAATTGCAAATATTTGTACAGCTCCATGCCTAGTTGTCTTATGAATTGAAAGTAATGATTTCTGATGCTTTCCAATATCTTGGATTCCTTCTTAAATGTGGTAGTCCCCACTATTTCATCCTAGACCTCCTTGTATATTTATTGTACCCTTGATGTACAAACTGTGCTGATGGTGGAGGTGCTTTTTCACTTTTTGACCATCTGTTTAACATCCTGTTATTAATGACCCCGAGTCTCAGTTTCTGGTGTACTCCTCTGCCCCTCGCACTAGTCTGCTCTTCACCAGGCACCTCCATATGCTTCCTCCAAAGGCTACCTGTCGTCCATGCCTCAGCATGTGCCTCCTGAACTCCAGATCTTGTTTATTGATACTACCAAGAACCCAATAACTTGAACTAGAAAACTTCAAATGATTCTTGATTCTTTCCTCTCCCTATTTTTCCATACCAAGAATTGTGGTTTTATCTCTTAGATAGCTTTTGAATCTATCCCTTCTCCATTCTCAGTGTTGCAGAATGGGTGGCCTATTTGCCTGTGTAAGACTCCTTAAAATCTTGAAGAGGAAATCCATACATTTTTGGGAGATGATCCAGGGCCTTGTAATTAAGCCCCATTGCTGGACTCACATACACTCTTTTTGTTTTTCCTTTCTTGTTGATTCTACCTCGCTGTTGTCTTGTCTCTGTCTTTCACCATGTGTCATGCCATTTCCACTCCAGTCCAGGTGGCTCAGTTCTACTCATTCTTATAAGATGCATCTCACATCCTTTTGGATATCATTGCCAGCCCCATATTGAGCGTGTTCCAATAGCTCTTTCTTTAGGCATCCAAGGTAACATGGGGTTGTTGTAGTCTAGTTATCAGTTCAAATGTTCTTCTCTTCACTAGACTGAGCTTCTTCGAGAGGCAGGACTGTGCTTTAATCACCCATACAGAATAGTCACAAGATAAAGATAGAAACTCTGTAAATACTCATTGAATAAATTTGGTTTATCAGAAATCTGTGCCTGAAGATATTGGTAAGCATGTCAATTACCCCATTATACCAGGAACAGAATAGGAACAGAAATCTGTGGACTCCATGCTCTGTGGTTTGGATAGGTCTTTATCTCCATGGACTTCACTTTCATTCTGAGGGAGTGAGTTCTACAGCACACCTGTGGGTAGAAGATGCCTTTGCAGTTGCTCCCGGCCGGGGACTTTGCCTGCGGTATTTCCCTGTCTAGTCCTACCAGAAGGGAAGAAAGATGGCTTTCGAAGAAGGATCTTGTTTTGGCTAGTGGGAATGTGGAGAAAGCGACTTTAGCCAGAGAGAGAAGCATGTGTAAGAATGTGTGGAGGTTAATGAGATTAAAGGTAAAATATGTGGTAGGGAAGAATGAAAGATGGTGGAAGACCATCCCTGTCTGTATAAGAGACAGGACATCTCCCTGAGTGCAATGGGAAACCATTGAAGGATAAATCCATTACTGACAGTGACACAAGCAGTGTCTAATGATGTGTATGGTGAGTCCATTTTAGCTGCAGTTGGGTAAACTTATGTTCTAACTCTCTGAAATTAAAAAGTTTAATCAAATAAAGTTCAACTATAGTTTTTTTTTTCAGAGAAGCAATATTTGAAAAATTCTCAGCTTAACAAGTCCACTTTTGTTTATTTTATTTTATATTTGTGGGCAGATATCTAAAATAAATGATTAATTCAGGACTGATTTTATTTGGCCCCTAATTACAACATCTAAATTTCTAACTTCTAAGTGAGTTCTGGGTGGGGTTGGGGTGGGAGGAGGGATCAACCACTCAAACCCAGGTGACCACCTGCTCAGTTACCTGTGGAGTTTCAATGTCTTTTGTTTTGTTTTGTTTGTTTGTTTTATTATGTTCAGTTAGCCACTGATTAGTACATCATTGGTTTTTGATGTAGTGTTCAATGATTCATTACTTACGTGTAACACCCACTGCTAATCACAGCAGTTTGTTTCCTGGGGTCCATAGTCTCTTATAGTTCATCTTCCTCTCTGATTTCTTCCCATTTGAATTTCCCTCCCTTCCACTGTGGTCCTCTGGGCTGTTGCTTATGTTCCATATATAAGTGAAACCATATGACAATTGTCTTTTACTGCTTGACTTATTTGACTTAGCATAATCCACTCCAGTTCCATCTATGTTGATGCGAAAGGTGGGAATTCATCCTTTCTGCTGGCTGAGTAATATTGCATTGTATATATGGACCACATCTTCTTTATCAATTCATCTGTTGAAGGGCATCTTGGCTCCTTCCACAGTTTGGCTATTATGGATATTCTTGCTATGAACATTGGGGTGCATGTGCCCCTTCTTTTCACTACATCTGTATTTTTGGGGTAAATACCTAGTAGTACAATTGCTGGGTTGTAGGATAGCTCTATTCTTAACATCTTGAGGAACCTCCATACTGTTTTCCAGAGTGGTTATACCAGCTTGCATTCCCTTTTCTCCACATCCTTGTCAACATTTGTTGTTTCCTGTCTCATTTTGCCATTCTAACTGGTGTAATGCGGTATCTCATTGTGGTTTTGATTTGTATTTCCCTGACTGCTAGTGATGTTGAGCTTTTTTTTCACATTTGTTAGCCATTTGTATGTTTTCTTTGGAGAAGTTTCTGTTCATGTATTCTGCCCATTTTTTGACTGGACTATTTGTTTTTTGAGTGTTGTGGTTGAGAAGTTCTTTATATATCTTGGATATCAGCCCTTTATCTGTAATGTCATTTGCAAATATCTTCTCCTAATCCGTGGGCTGCCTCTTAGTTTTGTTGACTGTTTACTTCACTGTGCAGAAGCCTTTGATCTTGATGAAGTCCCAAAAGTTCATTTTTGCTTTTGTTTCATTTGCTTACCTTCAACTTCTTATGCTCAGGACTTGGTGTTGTGTTAGTACCAAGGAAATTATTGCAAAGTTTTGTAATGGGACTTTCTGATCTTTAATTATTGGTAAGAAAGACATTATGGACTCTGAACAATGAGAGATGATGTCAAATGCTCTTTACCAGATGTAAATCTCTACATTGCTCATTGTATTTGTAGTATGGTAGTGTGTGAATATGTGTGTGTACGTGCATGTTTGTGTGTACATGCTCCATCCTATATACTCATTTTGAGACTCTCAGGGCAAGCTATTGTTAAGCATACAGCTCATTAATGTTAAGTCTTAAATAGTAAATCAGCTTAGATATTGCCAACTTAGATCTTGGTCTGCTCTAGAAATAGGAAAATGAGTACACTGGGATGAACTTACACCATGAAAGACTACATAATATGCTTCTCAAGTATGTTTCTTCCCAAAGATGTTGTGTATGGTGTAGTCTGTACTGGCTCTGAAGAAAGGAATTTCATTTGGTCAGGACAAGGTCAAAGAAATTTTTACAGTCATGAGCAGAATTCTTTGGGGTAGTGCAGGAAGTAGGACTTGAAGAAAGACATTCTCCTTTTCACCTGAAATCCGTGGAGAATGTCCTTCCTTGGCCTTAGGCACAGTCTTTCCCTGTTGTGGGGGTGGGTGGGCAGCCTCAGGCTGAATACTTAATGTGAAGTCAAATGCAGCAGTGAGCACGCACCCAGCCTTTGGACATCACATGTCTAATGCATTTGGACCTGCTTGTTTCTGTAATGAAAAAAACATGCTTCTTCTCATGGATAATAACTTTTGACTTCCTGGACAGCTCTTTTGTTTTGTTTACTTTAGCATAAAGTATTCCACCCTTTAAAAATATTACTCTCTTTTATCTGTTTTATAGTATTAAAAATACACCAATGTGTTTATATTTAAAAATGGGAAATGTCAAAAACATTTTTATAGCATCTTTTAATCTTTGTTTAAAGGGCTGGCGGGGAGGTGGAATAGCTTCTAGGTTATGTTCAATTTTGTCCATATCGGGGAGGGCTCGATTGAGGATTCCAAGCCTTTTGTGTCACACAGATGTTCAGGATAAAAGAAAAAAGCATGTCATGTCTCTCTGATCATAATAGCTTGTAGTACATGTTAATACAATGTTAGAATCACTAGAATTGCAATTCTTTTGCTAATAATGTTTAAAATTTTAATAATATTAAACTCTTTGAATGATGCTGTGTTCTAATACATGTTTCATTTTTGACTTTTGCTATTTGCAATGTAACTGGCAATGTTACATTCCAAGATCCTTGCTAAGGACTCCAGGACCCTTATGGGTCTACCTACCCTACCATTATGACTGAATCAGAGGCATGGAGAATTGTACTCTAGGGGTGCCGAAAAGTAATTGAGTGAGGTAGGTACCCCCTTTCTGTGCCAAATGGTGAAAATACTGACATGTGTTCTTCAGTTTGGTGACAAGGATGAGGGATGACCCTAGCTTCAAGCTACTGATGACATGTGTAATGACTGCACGAAAGGCTTTCTGTTATTGACAACATAAACAGACAGATATTGGAAAGAAAAAAATCCGACCTTTAAGAAAGCCACGAGTGTTTTGATTTTTTTCATTTGAAGGTAATGAAATGAACACTTCAAAGAGTACAATTTGCACAGAAATTGCTTTATAAGTTTTGTGTGTGTATGTTGGGAAAGCATTTATGGCTATCATTTTGTCTCTTAACTCTAGACTTTTATTCTCTCACAGAAGTTTATTAAGTAAGGTAAAAACCCATGTTAATGTGTCATGAATGCCAAAATGACTGAAACAAAATGACAGGATATTATTAATTTATTATAATTTTTACATACTGAGAGCCATTGAATCACTTGGAATTACAGAGGTATGCCTGCAAAGCAATCAAGTTAATATTATGGGAAGATCTAATTATCTACTGTTAAAGTCACCTCATTAATGTTTTATGCCATTACATATGAAATGTATGTACATTTCTAAAAAGTTGAAAATAAAAAAGACATAGAAATATTCACAGGCTACTTGGCTGCTATGCTGACCATTTCCCTAGACTGTAAAACTCTTCAAGGAGAGAGGACATTTCTGTACTTCTGCATGTCCATTTACTTGTTCACTGTCAAGGCCATAGGACAGACAATAAATGTTGCTTGAATGGAGGCATAGTTGATTATTGAAAAACATAGTGGTCAGAAATCTGAATGAACCTCTTGACTCCCTCAAAACTTAATTACTAATAGCCTACCATTTTTTTAGAAAAAGATTTTATTTATTTGAGAGAGAGAGAGAGAGAGCAGGAGAAGGAGGGGTGGGGCAGGGGAGAGGGATGAACAGGTTCCTGCTGAGCAGGGAGATGGACATGGGGCTTGATTCCAGAACCCTGGGATCATGACATGAGCCAAAGGCAGACGCTTAACCAGCTGAGCCACCTAGGCACCCTGAAATAGCCTACTGTTGACTAGAACCTTCACCAATAACATGGGCAGTTGATTAACACTTTATTCTGTAGGTTGTATATATTATATACTGTATTCTTACAATGAAGTAAACTAGAGAAAAGAAAATGCTATTAAGAAAATCATAGGAAGATAAAATACACTTAGAGTACTCTACTGTATTTACATATAAAAAATTTGTGTATACGTGGACCCATACAGTTTAAGCCTGTGTTGTTTAAGGGTCAACTGTATTTGAATTAACTTTATTTTCTCACTTATATCATTTTCTCCTGTGTTGGAAGAGTCTTCCAAGTGTCATCCTGGTGCTTGAGGACAAGTGGTCCAGTGTCATTTCCCTCCTTCAAGGCCATTTCTTCTATAAAGCTTCCCAGTGAAGTTCTTGTAAAGTTTATTATACTAAAGATTATGAAAAAGTTTTCCTGTGGCTATCTATCCAAATATGTCTACTTTTGTATTTGGACTTTCCATCTCTAATTTGGTTTGTCTTCAAAACAGTGTTTGCAGTAGCTCTGACTTGCATGGACCACAGCAAAGACATTGTGTTTGCTAATAATTTTTCCCACAAACCCTCTTGTAGATAATGGGCTGTGCTATCCCTCTCTGTATACTATTCCCAAAGCAAATTAGGAATCATAGCTCAGTCCAGAAACAGAATGAATTACTCTAACACTCACTGTTCTAGCCCTGGTATCCCTGTGCTCACCCTTACCACCTCTGTCTCCTCTCTCATTATTGCTATGGAGGATCTGCACAAGTGTGGAAGGATGAGGGTTACCTAGACCCACTTCTTGTATGTGCTTTCTGAAATGTCTGTGGCTATAGTGTCGTGGGGTATTACTGCTGTGCTGGGCAAGACAACACCTGCTTTAACTTCCCTCAGCTCAGGAAGGTCATACTGACTGGATGTTACAAATCCCATTTACTTGCATTCCACTTGATTAAGATATTTATCAGCCTGCAGAATCCTACTGAAATTCACGCTGTTAAAATCACCTAGCTCTTTGAGTATGCAGCTAATGTGTGAATTGAAAAGTAAGTGAAAAGAACATCAATTAGGATTCAAAACAAATACCTTCATACCAGCCAGATTTCTGAACTGCCACATTCTCTAACAATGTCAAAAACTGTGAGATGTTTTAAAACCAGTTTGAAAAGGTCTACCTTTTAAGTTCATGGTTTACAGTGTTGAAATAACCTTATAAATGAGAAAATGCACAACAGTGGAACATCAAAGGCAATGATGTCCATTTATCATGACAGGTTAGGCGGCCAACACACAAGTATGCCTCTCCCGTGATGCCCATTGTAAATGATGGATGTCTATCTGCAATGGAGATCGGAAGAGCCACCACTTAGCCAGAGGCAAGAGCTTAGTATTCTAAGAATCAGATTTGGCAAACTCTGACTTTGGAATAGCCTGTTCAAATGCCAATAATTTGGATTATTTGTGAGGGGACAAGTTAGTACCAATGCACACAAAGGGTCTTTCAAGCTGTAGGCACATTTGATGTTTATGAGTCCTACATAATCTAGAGATCTCATTCGTTCCTTTGCAAAGCAGTACTGCTCAACCTCTTTTAAGACTGACTGGTTAAAAAAATGATTTAAATTACTAGCCACTCTTCATGGCTACATACTTTACTGAGGTAGGTATGGTAATTTTTTTTCCTTTTATTTTAAGGACTGATACATAATTATGTCTAATTCCTTCTTCATTCTTTCAACTTGATGACTATATCTCTAGGACAGTTCTTATGAACATAAAATAGATTCCCCAAATATCTTTCCTTTTATTCCACTGCCCTAACTTTTGTTATTGGCTCTATAATTACTATGCACATACATGCTTACCTTTCTTCTTTTTTTTTCTCTTTCTTTCTCTATAACCCTCTCTCCCACACAAAGCATACATACGTCAAAAATATTCAAAGGAAATTGACCAAAATATTAAGAATATTATATTGAGTAGTGAGATTATGGTAATTTTTATTTTTTTATGTTTTCCTGTTTTTTTTTTAAAGTAAAATCTTTCTTTCTGTATATGTATAAATGTATGTAAACACATTTTAGTCCATATTAGATAAGGATGTGGTTGAGAGAAAGTTTTATTTCAAGAGACAGGTGTTTTAATTTAAAACTATATTTTACTGACATTACATGGTCATCAATATTATGACATAGTAACAATTGACGTATGACTAAAGAAAACTTCTGTCTACTAAATTATGATGCTCTATGATCATGGGATGTACCCTAATTTCAGAGATGTTAATATATACATTTTAGAATTGATAAATGTGAAATAATTCCAGTTTTACATAGACTCAGAAAACAAAGGAGGAGGGAACACTGGCCAACTCATTTTTAGAGGTCAGGATAACCCCAATAGCAAACCCTGAAAATACTGCAAGATAAATTTTGGACCACATTTGTTTTGAAGATATAGAGATACAGAAATCTTTAACCAAATATTAGCAAATGGAAGACAGCATTATTATTAAAAAGGAATAGCTAGTAATGACCAAGAGGCATTTATCTCAGCATTGCAAGGCTGGTTTACATTTGAAAATTAATCAGTATAATTTACCACATTAAAAAGGACAAAAGAAAAAATTCATATGATCATCATAATAGATATAGAAAAACATGTGACAAAATCCAACACCCTTTTGAGTAGAAAGCAAACTTTTACCAAACTAGGAAAATAGAAAACTTCCTCAGTTTCATAAAGTGTATTATAATAATTCCACAAGAAACACTGTATTTAGTAGTGAAATAATTGGATGTTTTTCCCCTGGGATTTGAAAAAAGACAAGGATGATTGAATATACCATTCCCACTTAACATTGGACTGGAATTCTAGCCAGGAAAATTGCAGTAAAAGAAGTAAAAAGTATGAAGTTGGGAGAAGAAGTAAAAATGTTACTATTTGCCAATGAGATGGATTGGGGGTTGGAAAATCTTGAGGAATCTACCAAAAACAAATCTATTACAATTAATACAAAAAATTAACAAGGCCACGGCATACAAGATAAATATACAAAAGCAATTGCAATCTATATATCAGCAATGAGCAATTAGAAAATGAAATTTAAATTATGTCATTTGGAATAGCACCAAAATGATTAAATTCTTATAAATAAAAGTAGTAAAAGTGGTTAAGTCCTTTCCATTTAAAATTATAAAACATTACTTTTTAAAATTTCTTTTAAAAATTTTTTTGTTTATTTCTTTAATTTCTTTTCAGTGTTCCTGAATTTATTGTTTATGCACCACACCCAGTGTTCCTTTCAGTACATGTCCTCCACAATACCCACCACCAGTCTCACCCAACCTACCACTGCCCTCCCCTCCAAAACCCTCAGTTAGTTCCTCAGAGTCCATAGTCTCTCATGGTTTGTCTCCCTCTATAAAAAATTTCTGAGAGAAGTTAAAAAAAACCTAAGTAAATGAAAGATATACCATGTTTATGGAGGAACACTCAATATTGTTAAGATGTCCATACTCATCAACATAGCTATAGATTCAACACAATTTCTATAAAATTCCTGTAATTTTTATAAAATTCTTATAAAATTTAAGATTTTTGTTGTATTGAAAATTCCATAAAATTCTATATTCTGTAAAGTTCCTATAATTCTAGAAACAATTCCTACAGGTTTTAAGTTTTATTTTTGTTGTTGTTAAAATTGATAATCTGATTCTAAATTTTATATATGTGGCAGTTCAAAGGATTTACACTAGCCAAAACAATCTTGCAAAGTAGAACTCAGTTTAAGGAAATTATACTTCCTGTTTTCAAGAACATGCTGTAAAGCTACAATAATTAAGTCAATAGAGTATAGAGATGTAGTAGACAAATGTCTATGGAGCACAATGGAAAGACTAGAATTAGAACCAAATGGATACGGTGAATTAACTTTTAACAAAGATGACAAAGCACTTCAATTTTTGCAATGCATATATACGACAAAAGTCTTGTATTTAGAAGATATAAAGAATTCTTGCAAGTCAATGATAAAAAGAAAAACCAACAAAAATGGGCAAATATTTATTTACTTACTATTAATTAATTAATTAATTTTAAAAACCAAATTATTTAAATTCAATTTAGTTAACATATACTGTATTATTAATTTCAGGGGTAGAATTTAGTGATTCATCAGTTGCATATAATACCTAGTGCTCATCACATCATGTCCCCTCCTTAATGCCCATCACCCAGTCATCCCTTCCTCCCACCCACCTCCCCTCCAAAAACCCTGTTTTTTTTCCTAGAGTCCAATATCTCTTATGGTTTGCCTTCTCTCTACTTTCATGCTATTTTATTTTTCTTTCCCTTCCCCTGTGTTCATCTGTTTTGTTTCTTAAATTCTACATATGAGTGAAATCATATATATATGTTCCTCAAAGTTAAAAAGTGGGCAAGAGATTTAAAAAGACACTACACAAAAAAGATATCTCAATGGTCAATAAGCACGTGATAATGTGCTCAATATCACTAGTCATAAGGAAAATGCAAATTAAATCACAATAAGATACCACTTTCCACATGAAAAGCGCCAAAATCAAGAGATCAAAGTTGGCAAAAGAAATGAATCAGCCAGGACCTTATATGTTGCTGGTGGTGTTGTAAAATAGCATGAACACTGGAAAACTAGCCCTTTCTCACAAAGCTAAATATCCGTCTTTCACATGACTCAGCAATCCCAACCCTGGGTATTTTCCCAGGAGATATAAAAACACATGCCCAAAACAAGTCTTTACAAGCATGTTCATAGAAGCCTTATTCATAAAATTTTCAAGCTGGAAATATCCCAAGTGTTTATGAACATGAAAAGGGATTATCAAATTTTGGTATACCCATACAGTGCAAACTACTCAGGAAGAAAAGGAAGAATTACAGATGCATTCAATGGGGAGAATGAGTTTGAAGAAAGTTATGTTGGGTAAATGGTGTTAAAAACAGAGAACTACTGGGTTGGGAGTCAAGATGGCAGAGAAGTAGCAGGCTGAGACTACTTCAGGTAGCAGGAGATCAGCTAGATAGCTTATCTAAAGATTGCAAACACCTCCAAATCCAACGGGAGATCAAAGAGAAGAAGAACAGCAATTCTAGAAACAGAAAATCAACCACTTTTTGAAAGGAAGGACTGGAGGAGAAGTGAATCGAAAGCGATGGGAAGATAGACTGCGGGGAAGGGGCCGGCTCCTGGCAAGTGGCGGAGCAATGGATCACAAAAGCAGGACTTTTTAAAAAGTCTGTTCCACTGAGGGACATCGCTCCAGAGGCTAAACTGGGGTGAAGCCCACGCGGGGTCAGTGTGGCCTCAGGTCCTGCAGGGTCACAGAAGGATTGGGGGTTTCTGAGTGTCACAGAGCTTGCAGGTATTAGAACGGGGAAGCCAGCTACAGCGGCAGAGCCGAGGAGTGAGCTCACAGCTCGGGGTTACCTTGAACCGGTTGCAGGCTCAGTGAACTCGGAGCGTGGCCGGAGGCCAGGGAGACGGGAGTAGGTGGGCGCTGTTCTCTGAGGGCGCACTGAGGAGTGGGGCCCCGAGCTCTTGGCTCCTCCAGGCCCGAGACTGGGAGGCCACCATTTTGATTCCCGTCCTCTGGAACTCTACAGAAAGCGCTCAGGGAACAAAAGCTCCCGAAAGCAAACCCGAGCGGATTACTCAGCCCGGCCCCTGGTAAGGGCGGTGCAACTCCGCCCAGGGCAAAGACACTTGAGAATCACTACAACAGGTCCCTCCCCGAGAAGATCAACAAGAAGCCCAGCCAGGATCAAGTTCACCTACCAAGGAGTACAGTTTCAATACCAAGGAGAGCAGCGTAATTCCAAAGGAGGAGAAAGCAAAGCACAGAACTCATGGCTTTCTCCCCATGATTCTTTAGCCTTGCAGTTAATTTAATTTTTTTTCTTTTTCAATTTATTTTTCTTCTTCTGCTAAATTTTTTTAACTTTTACCCTTTTCTTTTTTAACGTTTTTTAACTAGTTTATCTAATATATATATATTTTTTTCCTTTTTATATTTTTTTCTTTATTGGTTTTCTTTTTTTAATTGTTTCTTCCTTTTTTTCTTCTTCTTCTTTTTTTTTTTTCTTTTTCTTCTTTCTGAACCTCTTTTTATCCCCTTTCTTCCCCTCATGATTTGGGATCTCTTCTGATTTGGCTAAAGCATATTTTCCTGGGGTTTTTTGCCACCCTTTTAGTATTTTACTTGCTCCTTCATCTACTCTTATCTGGACAAAATGACAAGGCGGAAAAATTCACCACAAAAAAAAGAACAAGAGGCAGTACCAAAGGCTAGGGACCTAATCAATACAGACGATGGTAATATGTCAGATCTAGAGTTCAGAATGACGATTCTCAAGGTTCTAGCCGGGCTCGAAAAAGGCATGGAAGATATTAGAGAAACCCTCTCGGGAGATATAAAAGCCCTTTCTGGAGAAATAAAAGAACTAAAATCTAACCAAGTTGAAATCAAAAAAGCTATTAATGAGGTGCAATCAAAAATGGAGGCTCTCACTGCTAGGATAAATGAGGCAGAAGAAAGAATTAGCGATATAGAAGACCAAATGACAGAGAATAAAGAAGCTGAGCAAAAGAGGGACAAACAGCTACTGGACCATGAGGGGAGAATTTGAGAGATAAGTGACACCATAAGACGAAACAACATTAGAATAATTGGGATTCCAGAAGAAGAGGAAACAGAGAGGGGAGCAGAAGGTATATTGGAGAGAATTATTGGAGAGAATTTCCCCAATATGGCAAAGGGAACAAGCATTAAAATCCAGGAGATTCAGAGAACCCCCCTCAAAATCAATAAGAATAGGTCCACACCCCGTCACCTAATAGTAAAATTTACAAGTCTTAGTGACAAAGAGAAGATCCTGAAAGCAGCCCGGGAAAAGAAGTCTGTAACATACAATGGTAAAAATATTAGATTGGCAGCAGACTTATCCACAGAGACCTGGCAGGCCAGAAAGAGCTGGCATGATATATTCAGAGTACTAAATGAGAAAAACATGCAGCCAAGAATACTATATCCAGCTAGGCTATCATTGAAAATAGAAGGAGAGATTAAAAGCTTCCAGGACAAACAAAAACTGAAAGAATTTGCGAATACCAAACCAGCTCTACAGGAAATATTGAAAGGGGTCCTCTAAGCAAAGAGAGACCCTAAAAGTAGTAGATCAGAAAGGAACAGAGACAATATACAATAACAGTCACCTTACAGGCAATACAATGGCAATAAATTCATATCTCTCAATACTTACCCTGAATGTTAATGGGCTAAATGCCCCAATCAAAAGACACAGGGTATCAGAATGGATAAAAAAACAAAATCCATCTATATGTTGCCTACAAGAAACTCATCTTAAACACGAAGACACCTCCAGGTTTAAAGTGAGGGGGTGGAAAAGAATTTACCATGCTAATGGACATCAGAATAAAGCAGGAGTGGCAATCCTTATATCAGATCAATTCGATTTTAAGCCAAAGACTATAATAAGAGATGAGGAAGGACACTATATCATACTCAAAGGAACTGTCCAACAAGAAGATCTAACAATTTTAAATATCTATGCCCCTAACGTGGGAGCAGCCAACTATATAAACCAATTAATAACAAAATCAAAGAAACACATCCACAATAATACAATAATAGTAGGGGACTTTAACACTCCCCTCACTGAAATGGACAGATCATCCAAGCAAAAGATCAACAAGGAAATCAAGGCCTTAAATGACACACTGGACCAGATGGACATCACAGATATATTCAGAACATTTCATCCCAAAGCAACAGAATACACATTCTTCTCTAGTGCACATGGAACATTCTCCAGAATAGATCATATTCTCAGTCCTAAATCAGGTCTCAACCATTATCAAAAGATTGGAATCATTCCCGCATATTTTCAGACCACAATGCTCTGAAGCTAGAACTCAATCACAAGAGGAAATTTGGAAAGAACCCAAATACATGGAGACTAAACAGCATCCTTCTAAAGAATGAATGGGTCAACCAGGAAATTAAAGAAGAGTTGAAAAAATTCATGGAAACAAATGATAATGAAAACACAACGGTTCAAAATCTGTGGGACACAACAAAGGCAGTCCTGAGAGGAAAATATATAGCGGTACAAGCCTTTCTCAAGAAACAAGAAAGGTCTCAGGTACACAACCTAACCCTACACCTAAAGGAGCTGGAGAAAGAACAAGAAAGAAACCCTAAACCCAGCAGGAGAAGAGAAATCATAAAGATCAGAGCAGACATCAATGAAATAGAAACCAAAAAAACAATAGAACAAATCAATGAAACTAGGAGCTGGTTCTTTGAAAGAATTAATAAGATCGATAAACCCCTGGCCAGACTTATCAAAAAGAAAAGAGAAAGGACCCAAATAAATAAAATCATGAATGAAAGAGGAGAGATCACAACGAACACCAAAGAAATACAGACAATTATAAGAACATACTATGAGCAACTCTACGCCAACAAATTTGACAATCTGGAAGAAATGGATGCATTCCTAGAGACATATAAACTACCACAACTGAACCAGGAAGAAATAGAAAGCCTGAACAGACCCATAACCAGTAAGGAGATTGAAACAGTCATCAAAAATCTCCAAACAAACAAAAGCCCAGGGCCAGATGGCTTCCCGGGGGAATTCTACCAAACATTGAAAGAAGAACTAATTCCTATTCTCCTGAAAATGTTCCAAAAAATAGAAATGTAAGGAAAACTTCCAAACTCATTTTATGAGGCCAGCATCACCTTGATCCCAAAACCAGACAAGGATCCCATCAAAAAAGAGAACTACAGACCAATATCCTTGATGAACACAGATGCAAAAATTCTCGCCAAAATACTAGCCAATAGGATTCAACAGTACATTAAAAGGATTATTCACCACAACCAAGTGGGATTTATTCCAGGGCTGCAAGGTTGGTTCAACATCTGCAAATCAATCAATGTGATACAACACATTAATAAAAGAAAGAACAAGAACCATATGATACTCTCCATAGATGCTGAAAAAGCATTTGACAAAGTACAGCATCCCTTCCTGATCAAAACTCTTCAAAGTGTAGGGATAGAGGGCACATACCTCAATATTATCAAAGCCATCTATGAAAAACCCACCGCAAATATCATTCTCAATGGAGAAAAACTGAAAGCTTTTCCGCTAAGGTCAGGAACACGGCAGGGATGTCCGTTATCACCACTGCTATTCAACATAGTACTAGAAGTCCTAGCTTCAGCAATCAGACAACAAAAGGAAATTAAAGGCATCCAAATTGGCAAAGAAGAAGTCAAACTATCACTCTTCGCAGATGATATGATACTATATGTGGAAAACCCAAAAGACTCCACTCCAAAACTGCTAGAACTTGTACAGGAATTCAGTAAAGTGTCAGGATAAAAAAATCAATACACAGAAATCAGTTGCATTTCTCTACACCAACAAGACAGAAGAAAGAGAAATTAAGGAGTCAGTCCCATTTACAATTGCACCCAAAACATAAGATACCTAGGAATAAACCTAACCAAAGAGGCTAAGAATCTATACTCAGAAAACTATAAAGTACTCATGAAAGAAATTGAGGAAGACACAAAGAAATGGAAAAATGTTCCATGCTCCTGGATTGGAAGAATAAATATTGTGAAAATGTCTATGCTACCTAAAGCAATCTACATATTTAATGCAATTCCTATCAAAGTACCATCCATTTTTTTCAAAGAAATGGAACAAATAATCCTAAAATTTATATGGAACCAGAAAAGACCTCGAATAGCCAAAGCAATATTGAAAAAGAAAGCCAAAGTTGGTGGCATCACAATTCCAGACTTCAAGCTCTATTACAAAGCTGTCATCATCAAGACAGCATGGTACTGGCACAAAAGCAGACACATAGATCAATGGAACAGAATAGAGAGCCCAGAAATAGACCCTCAACTCTATGGTCAACTAATCTTCGACAAAGCAGGAAAGAATGTCCAATGGAAAAAAGACAGCCTCTTCAACAAATGGTGTTGGGAAAATTGGACAGCCACATGCAGAAAAATGAAATTGGATCATTTCCTTACACCACACACGAAAATAGACTCAAAATGGATGAAGGATCTCAATGTGAGAAAGGAATCCATCAAAATCCTTGAGGAGAACACAGGCAGCAACCTCTTCGACCTCAGCCGCAGCAACATCTTCCTAGGAACATCGCCAAAGGCAAGGGAAGCAAGGGCAAAAATGAACTATTGGGATTTCATCAAGATCAAAAGCTTTTGCACAGCAAAGGAAACAGGTAACAAAACCAAAAGACAACTGACAGAATGGGAGAAGATATTTGCAAATGACATATCAGATAAAGGGCTAGTGTCCAAAATTTATAAAGAACTTAGCAAACTCAACACCCAAAGAACAAATAATCCAATCAAGAAATGGGCAGAGGACATGAACAGACATTTCTGCAAAGAAGACATCCAGATGGCCAACAGACACATGAAAAAGTGCTCCATATCACTCGGCATCAGGGAAATACAAATCAAAACCACAATGAGATACCACCTCACACCAGTCAGAATGGCTAAAATTAACAAGTCAGGAAATGACAGATGCTGGCGAGGATGCGGAGAAAGGGGAACCCTCCTACACTGTTGGTGGGAATGCAAGCTGGTGCAACCACTCTGGAAAACAGTATGGAGGTTCCTCAAAATGTTGAAAATAGAACTCCCCTATGACCCAGCAATTGCACTGCTGGGTATTTACCCTAAAGATACAAACGTAGTGATCCGAAGGGGCACGTGCACCCGAATGTTTATAGCAGCAATGTCTACAATAGCCAAACTATGGAAAGAACCTAGTGTCCATCAACAGACGAATGGATAAAGAAGATGTGGTATATATGCACAATGGAATACTATGCAGCCATCAAAAGAAATGAAATCTTGCCATTTGCGACGACGTGGATGGAACTAGAGGGTATCATGCTTAGCGAAATAAGTCAATCGGAGAAAGACAACTATCATATGATCTCCCTGATATGAGGGAGAGGAGATGCAACATGGGGGGTTAAGGGTGTAGGAGAAGAATAAATGAAACAAGATGGGATTGGGAGGGAGACAAACCATAAGTGACTCTTAATCTCACAAAACAAACTGAGGGTTAATGGGGGGAGGGGGTTGGGGGGATGGGATTATGGACATTGGGGAGGGTATGTGCTATGGTGAGTGCTGTGAAGTGTGTAAACATGGCGATTTACAGACCTGTACCCCTGGGGATAAAAAGATATTATATGTTTAAAAAAAATAAAATTATAAAAAAAAAATAAATAAATAAAAATCCTTGAGGAGAACACAGGCAGCAACCTCTTCGACCTCAGCCACACCAACATCTTCCTAGAAACATCGCCAAAGGCAAGGGAAGCAAGGGCAAAAATGAACAATTGGGATTTCATCAAGATCAAAAGCTTTTGCACAGTAAAGGAAACAGTTAACAAAACCAAAAGACAACTGACAGAATGGGAGAAGATATTTGCAAACGATATATCAGATAAAGGGCTAGTGTACAAAATCTATAAAGAACTTAGCAAACTCAACACCCAAAGAACAAATAATCCAATCAAGAAATGGTCAGAAGACATGAACAGACATTTCTGCAAAGAAGACATCCAGATGGCCAACAGACACATGAAAAAGTGCTCCATATCACTTGGCATCAGGGAAATACAAATCAAAACCACAATGAGATATCACCTCACACCAGTCAGAATGGCTAAAATTAACAAGTCAGGAAATGACAGATGCTGGCAAGGATGCGGAGAAAGGGGAATCCTCCTACACTGTTGGTGGGAATGCAAACTGGTGCAATTGCTCTGGAAAACAGCATGGAGGTTCCTCAAAATGTTGAAAATAGAACTACTCTACAACCCAGCAATTGCACTACTGGGTATTTACCCTAAAGATACAAACGTAGTGATCGAAGGGGCATGTGCCCCTGAATGTTTATAGCAGCAATGTCTACAATAGCCAAACTGTGGAAAGAACCTAGATGCCCATCAAAGATGAATGGATAAAGAAGATGTGGTATATATGCACAATGGAATACTATGCAGCCATCAAAAGAAATGAAATCTTGCCATTTGCGATGACGTGGATGGAACTAGAGGGTATCATGCTTAGCGAAATAAGTCATTCAGAGAAAGACAACTATCATATAATCTCCCTGATATGAGGAAGTGGAGATGCAACATGGGGGTTTAAGGGGATAGGAGAAGAATAAATGAAACAAGATGGGATTGGGAGGGAGACAAACCATAAGTGACTCTTAATCTCTGGGGAGAGGGGGGTTGGGAGAACAGGGCGGGCTTATGGACATTGGGGAGGGTATGTGCAATCGTGAGTGCTGTGAAGTGTGTAAACCTGGCGATTCACAGACCTGTACCCCAGGGCAAAAAATATATTACATGTGTATAATAAGTTAAAAAAAAAAAAGAAAGAAACCAGAGAACTACTGATTCCATTTATATGAAGTTCAAGAGTAGGCAAAAACAACTGTGGTAATAGAAAGTAGAACCTGAGGGAAGGGGTGGGGTGGTGAGGTAATCAGTTGATGGGTGTTACCGAGGTAACCTGTTGTGATGAGCTCTGGGTGTTACAGAGAAATGATGAATTATTGAACACTGCATCAAAAACTGATGATGTACTATGTGTTGTGTAATTGAACATAATAACAAAGAAATAAAAATTAAAAAAAAAAAGAAGCAGAAAATGGTTGCTTCTGAGAGAAGGACTGACTGGAAATGAACTTTCCAGGGTGATGAAGGTGTTCTATGTCTTGGCTTGATGGGTATATACACTCTTGACTATCACTGAAGTATACATTGATTATATGTACACTTTATTTTATGTCCACTATACCTCAGTTTGGCTATTGTGGACATTTCTGCTATGAATATTAGAGGGAGTGTGTCCCTCTTTTCACTATACCTGTATGTTTGGGATAAATACCTAGTAGTGCAACTGCTGAGTCCTAGGGTAGCTCTATTTTTAACATCTTGAGGAACCTCCATACTGTTTCCCACAGCGGCTGTACCAGCTTGCATCCCCACCAACAGTGAAAGAGTGTTCCCCTTTCTCCACATCCTTGTCAACACTTGTTGCTTCCTGTCTCATTAATATTTGCCATTCTAACTGGTGTAATGTGGTATCTCATTGTGGTTTTGATTTGTATTTCCCTGATGGCTAGGGATGTTGAGCATTTTTTTTCATGTTTGTTAGACATTTGTATGTTTTCTTTGGATAAGTGTCTGTTCATGTCTTCTGCCCATTTTTTAACTGGACTATTTGTTTTTTGATTGTTGAGTTTGAGCTGAGATGGTCTTCAATAGATGAATGGATAAAGAGGATGTGGTACATATTTACAATGCAGTATTTTTTTTAATTAGTTAACAAATGCTTTATTTTAGAAGAGTTTTAGATTTGCACAGAAGTTGTGGAGATAATACCGAGTTCCATATAACCTACACCCAGGTACTTTGCTAGCATAATATATTATTGATGTTTACATTAGTTTGGAATATTTTTCACAGCAAATGAACCAATATTGGTACATTATCATTATCTAAAGCCGATACTTTATTCAGATTGCCTTGGTTTTGACCTAATGTTCTTTTTCTGTTACAGGGTCCCATATAAGTTACCACATTACATTTAGTAGTCAGGTATCATTAGGGTCTTTTGGCTGTGATAATTCTTCAGATTTTCCTTGTTTTTTTTTATGACCTTGATAGTTTTGAGAACTGGTCAGGCATTGCAGTATGTTTTTTAACTGATTTATCTGGTGTTTTAGTTATGATTCAATTAGCATTAGGTTTTTTTTTAATCATTTTTTAAAATTTATTTTCAGCATAACAGTATTCATTGTTTTTGCACCACACCCAGTGCTCCATGCAGTCTGTGCCCTCTCTAATACCCACCACCTGGTTCCCCCAACCTCCCATCCCCCAACTCTTCAAACCCTTCAGATTGTTTTTCAGAGTCCATAGTCTCTCATTGTTCACCTCCCCTTCCAATTTCCCCCAAATGCCTTCTTCTAACTCCCCATGTCCTCCATGCTATTTGTTACGCTCCACAAATAAGTGAAACCATATGATAATTGACTCTCTCTGCTTGACTTATTTCATTCAGCATAATCTCTTCCAGTCCTGTCCATGTTGCTACAAAAGTTGGGTATTCATCCTTTCTGATGGAGGCATAATACTCCATAGTGTATATGGACCACATCTTCCTTATCCATTCATCTGTTGAAGGGCATCTTGGTTCTTTCCACAGTTTGGCAACCATGGCCATTGCTGCTATAAACATTGGGGTACAGATGGCCCTTCTTTCCACTACATCTGTATCTTTGGGGTAAATACCCAGTAGTGCAATGGCAGGGTCATAGGGAAGTTCTATTTTTAATTTCTTGAAGAATCTCCACACTGTTCTGCAAAGAGGCTGCACCAACTTGCATTCCCACCAACAGCGTAAGAGGGTTCCCCTTTCTCCACATCCCCTCCAACACATGTTGTTTCCTGTCTTGCTAATTTTGGCCATTCTAACTGGTGTAAGGTGATATCTCAATGTGGTTTTAATTTGAATCTCCCTGATGGCTAGTGATGATGAACATTTTTTCATGTGTCTGATAGCCGTTTGTATGTCTTCATTGGGGAAGTGTCTGTTCATATCTTCTGCCCATTTTTTGATATGATTATCCGTTTTGTGTGTGTTGAGTTTGAGGAGTTCTTTATAGATCCTGGATATCAATCTTTTGTCTGTACTGTCATCCTCAATGGGAAAAAGCTTGCAGCCTTCCTGTTGAGATCAGGAACACGACAAGGATGCCCACTCTCACCACTCTTGTTCAACATAGTATTAGAAGTCCTAGCAACAGCAATCTGACAACAAAGAGAAATAAAAGGTATCCAAATTGGCAATGACGAAGTCAAACTCTCTCTCTTCGCAGATGACATGATTCTTTATATGGAAAACCCAAAAGACTCCACCCCCAAACTACTAGAACTCATATAGCAATTCAGTAATGTGGCAGGATACAAAGTCAATGTACAGAAATCAGTGGCTTTCTTATACACTAACAATGAAAATACAGAAAGGGAAATTAGAGAATTGATTCCATTTACTATAGCACCAAGAACCATAAGATACCTGGGAATAAACCTAACCAAAGAGGTGAAGGATCTATACTCAAGGAACTACAGAACACTCATGAAAGAAATTGAAGAAGACACAAAAAGATGGAAGACCATTCCATGATCTTGGATTGGAAGAATAAACATTGTTAAAATGTCTATACTGCCTAGAGCAATCTATACTTTTAATGCTATTCCGATCAAAATTCCACCGGTATTCTTCAAAGAGCTGGAGCAAATAATCCAAAAATTTGTATGGAACCAGAAGAGACCCCGAATCGCTAAGGAAATGTTGAAAAACAAAAATAAAACTGGGGGCATCACGTTACCTGATTTCAAGCTTTACTACAAATCTGTGATCACCAAGACAGCATGGTACTGGCATAAAAACAGACACATAGACCAGTGGAACAGAGTAGAGAGCCCAGATATGGACCCTCAACTCTATGGTCAGTTAATCTTCAACAAAACAGGAAAAAATATACACTGGGAAAAAGACAGTCTCTTCAATAAATGGTGCTGGGAAAACTGGGTAGCTATATGTAGAAGAATGAAACTTGACCATTCTCTTACACCATACACAAAGATAAACTCAAAATGGATAAAAGACCTCAACGTGAGACAGGAATCCATCAGAATCCTAGAGGAGAACATAGGCAGTAATCTCTTCGATATCAGTCACAGCAACTTCTTTTAAGATATGTCTCCAAAGGCAAAGGAAACAAAAGCCAAAATAACTTTTGGGACTTCATCAAAATCAAAAGCTTCTGCACAGCAAAGGAAACAGTCAAGAAAACAAAGAGGCAACCCACAGAATGGGAGAAGATATTTGCAAATGACAGTACAGGCATTAGGTTTTTTGTGGCGGGGGAGTAAGAGATAAAGTGCCATTGTCATCACATCATATCAAGGTCCATGTTATCAACATAATTTATCACTCTTTTTTTTAAAATTTCTTTTCAGGGTAACAGTATTCATTGTTTTTGCACCACACCCAGTGCTCCATGCAATATGTGCCCTCCTTAATACCCACCACCTGGCTCCCCCAACCTCCCACCCCCACCCCCTTCAAAACCCTCAGGTTGTTTTTCAGAGTCCATAGTCTCTCATGGTTCACCTCCCCTTCCAATTTCCCTCAACTCCTTTCTCCTCTCCATCTCCCCATGTCCTCTATGTTATTTGTTATGTATTAATTCAGCCATCAGAAAGGATGAATCCCACCATTTGCATCAACATGGATGGAACTAGAGGGGATTATGCAAAGTCAAATAGGTCAAGCCGAGAAAGACAATTACCATATGGTTTCACTTATATGTGGAACATAAGGAATAGCCAGAGGACCAGAGTGGAAGGGAGAAAAAGTGATGGGGGAGAAATCAGAGAGGGATGCAAACCATGAGAGACTCTTGACTCTGGGAAACAAACTGAGGCTTTCAGAAGGGAATGGGTTGGGGGATTGGGTAGCCAGGTGATGGGTATTGAGGAGGCATGTGCTATGATGAGCACTGGGTGTTCTATTCAAATAATGAGTCAATGAACCCAACATCAAAAACTAATGATGTACTATACAGTGGCTAACTGAACACAATAAAAAAAAATAAAATGCCATTGCTTACCCCTCAAATACTATACCTCAGTTTATACATTATATCACAATTTTCTATGTGTGTGTATATAT
This sequence comes from Enhydra lutris kenyoni, assembly GCF_002288905.1. Taxonomy (NCBI): domain Eukaryota; kingdom Metazoa; phylum Chordata; class Mammalia; order Carnivora; family Mustelidae; genus Enhydra; species Enhydra lutris. The sequence continues at coordinate 4,379,863 of NW_019154155.1, read as the reverse complement.
ATATAGTCTATCCATATTATGTAATCTACTTATCTATATTTGTATTTGTAGACCAGTTCTGATTAAAAAAATAATTAATGAAATAGAGTATATTTTGAGAGATTTTTAAGTACTGTTGACCTGTAATCCATGGTATCACATGGTGGGTGCAAGCACTTTGGCAGGAGGCATACTTCAGTATAAAACTTTCCCTGACTACTCATTAGCTCTTTCCTTCAGGAAGTTACATAAACTCTTTCAATCATGGCTTTGCCCTCCATGGGAGTATTAATGCCCACCTTTCAAGGTTGTTGTGAGAAGGAAGCAAGAAAATACATGTGAGAACAGTGCAGGGCATATAGCTGATAACCCGACAAACAGTGGTTGTGATAGAAGACATAACAGTGGCAGTTTTAGCAATTGCCTTTGTACATTGTCTCTCCTTGGAATATTCTGATCCTCCTCTTTCTACTGATTTTTTACTCATTAAATTGCAACTCAAATATCCTTTCTTCTACTCAACCTTCTTTATATTCCCAGGTGAAGTCAGGCTCAGCTTGTTTTGGGCACTCAGATTTTGCATACTTTTTAGAACACAAATCTCATTGACTCATGATTGTCTCACCCATGTTTTCCTATTAGGTATGAGCAACTGAAGTTTAGGGATTGTGATATCTCTATGCTCAGTGCATTGCTCATTTCTGTAGAAATTCAATGTACTTTTGTGAAATTGAATTGAATTACGAAATTTAACACATGCTTCTTGGTATCTGCTGAGTCACTGTGGCTGTCTAGGGTTTTCTAATGTCACCTAAGGTGTTTAATTTCTAAGTTCTAGTCCTTGTCCAGTTAGAATTCATCATTTATGTGGGAATGAGAGCCCTCGTTCACTAACAGATGCAATTGTCTTCTCCAAGCATTTGTATTGTTACAAAATGTCATCTAATATTACAGTAATTCATTAATTACTCACACTCCATTTTTTTTCCTCAGTGAGAAATTGACAAATTTATTTCAAGGAAATATTTTAATATACGTTGTAAGAAAGGTAAAGATGCAGGTAGTTTCTTATCCTTCTGCAATTAGATTAAAATCTATATTTAAAGTAAATAAAATCATGTTATTATAAGAGGTAATAAATGATTCAAGAATGATTTTAAAAGACAAATTCAATATTGATTGCATTATCCTCAATAAGGCAGAACTCCAAATATGTGAGAGAAATTTTTCCACAGAGTCAAACCAATTAGGGACTTCTGCTTGGTTCTCAGGTGGCTAGATAATTGTTATAAGCACATCAGTGCATTCTGATGATGATGTTTGTCTTCTTTATTCTTTCTTATGACCATAAAGTCTCAGACATTCCCTCCAAAACAGTTTCCTTATTTTGTAAAGAAACAGGAATGTCCCTGTTCTCCATCTCTGTTTCTTCTACAGCACCTGTGCATCATTGTCACTCAAGAACCCACTGAATACATGAATCACGAGAAGAAGAAATGGAGTGTGGGTAGGAGTAGGTAAAAATACTTACATTATGCCATGTTACATCATGTGAATACGTTATGTTACTCCGTGGTTTCATAGCCATGATCCAATAAGGATTGATACACTGTAGCATGTTTTACTGAAGTTTTCTTTAAGGAGTTGAGAGTAGAGATTGTACCATAAAATGTTCACCCTAATATCCCCCAAAGAAAGAAGCAGAGGAAGAGATCATTTTACATTTTGTAGATGAAGAAACTAAGACAGAGAGAGAAGGAACTAATGAATTGATACCGGAAGTGCATCATGAACTTTGCATTGCCCAAAACAAATGAAGTGGTATTCAATTTTTACAATCTTAGACTTCTAATTTCATAAAAATCCTACAGGAAGTGAAATGTTTATCATGAAAATAAATATATGAATTTTTAAATTATATTATTAGTCTATATGGACAAATCCGTGTTATCTCTCTGCACAATTATGCCCATATCTTGTCCACTGTGCTCCAAATAAGAAAGTCAACTAAAATTTGACTAAAAGTCAACTCCTGGTAGGAAGTCAGAGTGAGGATGAGGTAGCTACTATGCAGCACTTCACAAATGTCCTGAAAACTCCGAGGCTTCTTCTTGGTTTAATGGAGAACGATTTCAAAGACGGCCTTATAAAATTCTTTTGACCCTTATACTTCTCTTAGCTGAAGTGGAATTTCCCTCCCACTGGGAATGGCATCAGTGAGATGATGTGATCCTCACTGCTCTAAGTTGCATGGCTCCGGGGAATGTCTTCCCCATGCAAATCAGATGACCGGCTTTTTCTTATTTTATTGGTCACTGCATGAGTTGGGTTATGTGGAAGACTGGCGTGTCAGGGTCACCTGGAGAGGCTAGCGGAGAGCTTTTAGTAATAGCAACAATGACCCTAATGCGAGAATTCAACAGAAGAGGATGAAAATTAAACTGTTATTTAACAAGCGCAGAAGGCCTGGGAGTTGGAATTGGAGAGAGTTTGTGATTCTGTGCCAAAGTTACCACAGCATATGGGATTCCTCTGTGCAGGGCATTTGTTTCAGGTCTTAGTTTCCAGAAGAAGAAAAATATTCCTCTGAACTTAAAGAAAGCACAAGACTGAAGTTAGAGAATGGTGATTTCTTTTAATAAAAGAGCAAGTCAGAGAAATAGCTTTTAATATGAGGTTTATATTTCCTGATTAATTTCATTAGCCTCCTTGCCTCAAACATACCAAAAAGGTGTGTCATCCAACGTGAGGAAGCCATTCTCTTCCAGAGCAGGAAGGCATGCCAGCCCACATCCGACCTGGGGAATTATGTGTTGACCTACCTCAATTCCTCCTGGTGTTCCAAGTAGGAACCAAGAGAGTATGTATTCCCAGTCCAAAACAGGGAGAACTTTTCTTTACTGCTGTGAGGCAGCTGGCTTTCACCTTAGGGTAGTTGCCCAGCAAGTTCTCAGGAAACATGTAATTGCTGATCACGATGCATTTCATTGGTTGATGAAACACGTTTTGTAGTTAGTTATATAGTTCAGTGTACTTGAGGGTGAGTAAAGGGTCAGTGGCAATGCCCCTCCACCCCTAGTCTTTATGAATCACTCCTAAAATGATGGCTGGTCAGTCCCATAAGGCAGTTGGACATTTGGACATTTGCCTTTTGAGGAAAATTTTGCTTTTTCATCTCCTCTGAAGAGAATGAAGGAAGAGAAATACTCATGAACCCAGAAGATGGCTCATGACAACAGCTCTATGGACGTGAGCATCAGGAATATTCACACAGTCATGATGGCTACAGGGCTTCTGTATGGAATTCTTGGCAAAGCACCAATTCTGTTCTGCTCATTTCATTTTCCCTCATTCCCCACCTCATTTTTTGGGGCTCAGCACTGCTTCCATGGGCTAAACAGCCACAGAGGAATTATAAAGAATATCTTTGCAGGTTTAGAGGATTCCAGAAGGTCTGGGAGAGGAGAAGATTTCTTAGCTAAGAGAACAGTCTAACTTCATTCTGCATGAACTAGTCTTCACTTTGAACAATTTGAAAGCACATGAGAGGGTGGACCCTGGGACAGGCCAGATTGATTGCTTCATGGGTGGGATGGCAAGGAGCATGGTGTCCATAAGCCCGAGCAGTTGGGAAGGCCCAGCTTGCCAGCCCCAAAAGGACACTTAGCATTGGAGAAAAATCCGAGATGTCTATCTACCAAGAGGGTGTCATGTCCAATGCTCTAGTCAGACTTTCTAGAAGAAAAGAGATGCAGAGGATTCTCATCAACATGAGGAAGGAACAACAGCAGGGAAAGAAGGGGTTAGCACTTGGAGAGGTTTTGATCAGTCTTAAGCCAAAGTTTAAAGACAGGGATAGATTGATCAGATAAAAAAAGCAAGAAAGCTGAATTTTCTGCAAAGAGCAGAACTTCATCAGACCTCTCTAATGTCAGTCTTGTGCTTTCTTTACGTCCAGAGGAATATTTTTCTTCTTCTGGAGACAGAGAGACCAAGATCCTTTGGAGGCTCTGGTGAAGGACCCAAAAGGAGGAGATGAAAACCCAGGTGTAGACATAAAATGTGAGGGGCAGCCAAATGTAATCTGTCAAGGAGAGGGTGGGGCTGTCAAAATGGCCTGAGGCTACTTGATGAGATAGAGATTTTGAAGCAGTATAAGCTTGAAATAAAAGAATATGTCATCCTCCAAAGTTATATGCTTTTCTTTTGGGGAGCTCCTTCAGAGTTTGTCCTCTGGAACATTGTGGCAACTACTCTTTGTAACTACTCTTTGTAACAGTTACTCTGCTTTTGATAAAATGGCTTCTTGCAAAGGATTTTATCCACATGGGTTTCTAGTCTGTCTTCAGTGAGTTCATTAAACTGTGGCTGTGCTGAGGTCTCCTTTCTCATGCTTAGAGAGCTCATTCAGCTCATTCTGGTCACAGGATAGCTGCCATCGGTCCAGGGACCATAGTTGGTTGCTTTAAGGGCAATGTTTTATAGTTGTAGCACACAGAGTTTGGAATTGGTATACTTTAGACTTTGATGTCTAGTTCAAGGACATTTTTGGCAGACCTTTTAGGATCTGTTTATCTGGGTTGATATTCTGAAGCCTTTCTTTATAGCTGTGCAGACAACTTGGAAATTTCACATTTGATTCTGCAGCCATCCCAGAGTTGTGCTATTTCCATCAGGACTGGCCAGGTGAGCATGTTTCAACTATGAGTGCCCCATTCCATGCTATTCCCAGCTCCTTCTGATGTTTGCAAGGGCTCAGCTGTGGGTCATCTCCTGTCTGAGATAGGTCCCACTGAAAACTAGAGATGGCTTGATACATCGTGAATGAAACAACTCACATAAAATAAATGAATACCTACTCGTTGTAAAGCATTGTGTAAGAGACAGATATGCAAAACATGTTGGAAAGGGAGGCCATTTCCACTAAGAAAAACAGCCATATTAAGTGGTGATGCAGTTTTGCTAAATACCAGATGAGTGGTACAAGTCATAAGAAGCTCTTCAGTATTTTGGAAGAGAGGGAGGTCACTGGGGCTGAGATATTTAGAGAATATGTATAGGGGAGGTGGGACAGTCCTGGTTTTAAAGAGTGAGTAATATGGGTAGTATTTGAACAGTATTTGATAATACGGATAATATTTGAAAAAAGTAGAGAAAGGAGGGGAAGACATTCTGGTCAGGGTTGGCGCAGAAGTACTATTGAGGCTGTGTCAAAGACCCATTGAAACAGTCTCTCTGTTAAGAAGGAGAGATGAGGAGGGAGGGAATGGTTCTCAGAAGCCCTGGGAATCCATGGCTCCTTCAAGATGGTGGGGATTGGCCCTTGTGTCTGTCAGCTACGTGGAGTCCTTGAAGGATTTTCAGCATGTTAAGTGATTTGAATATAGTGTCACATAGGACAATTTGGAGTCAGGATGCCAGGTGGGTTGCTATCCAGGAGACCTATTGGAAGGCCTTGTGAGGCCATAATTACAATATCAGCCACAGCATTACGACCTGACTAGTCACCATGGACCTGTTTCCCTTCACCCACTCCCCAGCGATATTTGGGATATTTTGGGTCAAGGGTTAACCTCTTCCTTCTGGTTCCTTCTTTCTTCCCTCCACTTCCTTCTAATCTGTCTTTACCCACACCACCACCCTGGATTTTAACTTCCCCATGGGCTACTCTGAAGGCCCCCCAGGATCTAAATTTTCCCTCTGCAGGCCTGGGAGACCCAGGAGTCTGCACCTTGACTGGTAGAATTTCTGGAGCTTCAATTTTTTGTTGTTGTTGTTGTTGTTTGTTTCATTTTGAACCTGCTATAGATCAGAAATCAAAGACATTTCAAAAACTGTAACGAGATGGATAACATGATGGAAATTGAACACTAGTGTCAATTGCAAAATAAAAATCAAGCTTGGCAAAAATCAGCTACCCCATCTTTCACATTTAAGCAATATACATTCTGATACGTCTTTTTCCAGACTGATTAGATTTATTGCTGTGTATGTTCATTTTTTATTTTAATTTTTAAATGAAATGTCATTTAACTTTGCTTCTGGTGTATTTATTTTTATAATTAGCTTCCATTTATGGCAGGTGATCATGGTTTTCATTTTTCATAATGGCAAGAAATTTCCTTTTGAAGTACATTGAATTAAAATAAAAATTAATCAACTTAGAGAAAATTATTAAATACTAGTTCACGGTACATGGTATATGGGTGTGCCAGAATTGTGTCACACTAAAATGATTGAAGTTTATGAAACACTGCTCACCAATAACTAGGCTATGCCCTCCCCACTCTCTGCTGTTGAAGGTGGTGAAACCCTGCCCTCCATTCTGACAATAAGATATACCAAAAAAGTAAGAAACTATTAAAAATGGTCTGGTATCTCTTGTCGGAGCTATGCATCACCCCATCTGTATACTCTGTAAGCAATTAAAGGGACTGGATCTTACTGATGTGGTGTCTATGCTGTATACTAAATGTGTTTTTGTTGAGTGAACGAATCAGCAGTTGGCATTGCCTTAAGAATATCTCTAGGAAAAAAAAAAAGACTATCTCTAGAAAGCTGAACTTTTTTTGTTGTTGTTGGTTTGTTTATTCTAGAACTATTAGGCCATGATTATATAGATGTAGCCAAGATGTCCAGCTCTTTAGAAATTTCAAAAGAATGAGTCAACTGGGGTGCATTCAGCAAGCTTGTGGGGTTTGGATGCCCACATTCTAACTTGCTGGAACAGGTGTGCACAGCCATGATTCAGGGCAAAATGACAGCTGCCTTGAGGAGTCAGCCTGACCAGTTCTTACCCATCTAACATTTTTCTCTCCTTTACAGAGGAAAAAAGATTCTTGGAAAAGAGACAGAGCTGGTTCTTAGTTACTACTGGAAAAAATATCACACCAAGCCCTGGATGTGAGCCACTATTTCCAATGGAAATACTGACTTGCAGCACCATGGCCTATTGTAAAATCTAGTGAAACGTGCATAAAAACCTTGCATCTGGTTTGAGATTTATCTTTGCTACCAAGTCAGTCTGTCTGCATTCTTGACTCTGGGATGGCTGCTCATCCAGGGGTGAGAGACTACCTCAAAGGGAAAAAAGAATTATTGGAAAAACGTAGAGAATGAAATATTCTTTTGGTGTCACAATGGCTTATTTTTAAAAAGTCTGACAAAAGATAAGATAAATATGAGCTTATCATAATGAATTTCAGGTAGTAGCTTTCTTTTGGACAGCATTGCCCTCTCACAATGAACTTCATTAAAACGTGCTTTGGTGTGCCACAAGGGGCTGATGTGGGGAGGATACTTGAGATACTACTTTGCAGAAGCCATTGTGTTTACTGCTGCAACACTGTTAAAGTCGTCTTTACTCTCCGGAGGGAGAGAACTCCTTTCATGTAAATCCTGGGAGAAGCTTTGCTATCTTTGAGGAATGGGTTTGTTTTTTCTTTATTGAAGAAACTGCTCTACAGTGACTTTTTCTATATTCACCCATAGCTCTATTTGCCATCAGTATAGGAGTTTATGGTCTGCATACAGGCAGTTTTGCTTTCCCACCTGGTATTAGCAATCTATTCTTTTTTTTTTTTTTTTAAGGTTTTGTTTATTTATTTGTCAGAGAGAGAGAGAGAGAGCAAGCACAGGCAGACAGAGTGGCAGGCAGAGGCAGAGGGAAAAGCAGGCTCCCTGCCGAGCAAGGAGCCCGATGCGGGACTCGATCCCAGGACGCTGGGATCATGACCTGAGCCGAAGGCAGCTTCTTAACCAACTGAGCCACCCAGGCGTCCCTTAGCAATCTATTCTAATTGAATTTTCCTCAGTCCTGTTTTCTTTCTTTTTTTTTTTAAATTCTAATTACCATTTTACCATCCATGGTGTGTATTTCTAATTAGCTGCTATGTATATTTTATCTGTTGCACTTGAATGTGGCATTCAAAGTCAGGACATTTCTTTATTCTGGTAACGAATGTTGGAATCCATTTTGAAATGCATGTATTCTTCTGATTTAAAGAATGGCGGAGTGCATGCATTCATGCCTGACTTTGTTTTGAGGCTGACGAGAGTCTGGAATAACCCACCTGAAAGTCAAGTAAAGTGCTGCATACAGTCTCTCAACTTCATCTAGGAAGTGAACTTGGTGTAGGGGGAGGTTCTCGCACTGGTTGAGAATGTCAAATTTGGAAATACTTCTTGGAAGTACCAGCTATCGAATGAGGTGCTCAGAGGAGCTTCCTGGCTGTGCCTGCTCTCCTGACAGGGGTTCAGGACTTGGGGACTCCCAGGAGAGTGGGCAACGTGAATGTTCACTAATGGTTTCCGTGTTGGATCATGTCATTCCTTTCCTTCTTCTTCTCCTTGTCCACATATTTCTTCTCTTTCTTTTTCTCCTTCTCCTTCTAATATATTTTGAATCTCTTTGTTTTATGCTTCAAAGTTAAAATTTCTGTACTACTTTTCTGCTGCTGCTATAATGACTACCACAGACTTTGAGGCTTAAAACAAGACCTATTTATTTATTTTTTTATTGAGATACAATTGACATACATTACATTAGTTTCAGGTGTGCAATAGTGATTTGATATATTTATTTATTGAGAAATGATCCCGACAGTAGGTCTAGTTAACATCTATCACCACACAGAGTTACAACAGAAGTTTTTCTCTTGTGATGAGAACTTTGAAAATCTACCCTCGGCACCTTTCAAATATACACTATGGTAGTAACTATAGTTGTCATGCTGTACATTACATCTCCTGGACTTATTTACTTTGTAACTGGAAGTTTGCGTCTTTTGAACCCCTTCACTCATTTTGTCTACCCTCACCCCCTGCTTCTGGTCATCAACAGTCTGTTCTCTGTATCTATGAGTTAACTGTTTTTTCTCTTTAAGATTCCACACAAAAATGAGATAATACAGGTATTTGTCTTTCTCTGTGTGACTTATTTTACTTAACATAATGCCCTCAAAGTCCACTCTTATCATACAAATGCTAAGATTTCCTCTTTTTTGAAGATGAACAATATTCCATTGTATGTGTATACCATCTTCTCTGTCCATTCATCTGTCTGTGGACTCCTGAGTTGTTCCATATCTTGGCTATTGTAAATAGTGCTTCAGTGAATATGTGGGGGCAGATATCTTTTAGAGTCAGTTTTTAAAATCTCCTTTGGATAAATGCCCTGAAGTGAAATTAATGGATCATGTAGTATTTCTATTTTTGATTTTTTGACGAACATCCGTACTATTTTCCACAGTGGCTGCATCAGTTTTCATTCCCACCAACAGTGCACAAGTGTTCCCTTTTCTCCACATCCTTTCCAATACTTGTTGAAACAACACATATATATTATCTTATAGTTTTGTGATTCAGAAGTCTGGCATGGGTCTCGTGGAGCTAAAATTAGGATGTCAGTAAGGCCGTGTTCCTTTCTGGTGGATCTAAGATCCTTAGGATCCAGATCTAAGGATCTAAGGACCTAAGGTCTAAGATCTTTCCTCTAGAAGCTGGAAAAAAACAAGGATTCTTGTTTTTTTCCAGCTTCTAGAGGCCACCCCCCATTCCTTGGCTCCTGTCTCCCTTTCTCCATCTCCAAAGCCAAAAATGTAGCATCTCTATGTGCCTTTCTTCCATAGCCACATTTCCTCTCATTCTCCTCTTCCACTTTTAAAATCCCCTATGATTACACTGTGTATACCCAATCCAGGACAATCTTCCCATTTTCTTAAATTGAAGTATAGCTGACACACAAGGTTGCATTAGTTTCAGGTGTACAATATGGTGGCTCTACAATTCTATGTTATGTTGTGCTAACCTTGGTAAGTCTAACTACCATTCATCACCATACAATGCTTTTACAATGCCATTGACTATATTCCCCATGCTGTTCCTTTCATCCCTATGATTTATTAATCTCCCTGCTTTAAGGTCAGCTGATTAGCAAACTTAATTCCATTTGTGTCCTTAATTCCTCTTTACCAAGTAAATGAACATATTCGTAAGTTCTGGGAATTAGGCTCTGGTCTTCGTTGGAAGAACCATTATTCTGCCTATTGCAAATCCTAAATTAAGATAAATGCAATTCAGGATTAATATTTGATATTTCAATTTTTATTCAAAAGCCTCATCTTTCCTATGCATGAGGAGTGGGTAAACCAATAATTGTAAGGTGTGAGAAGCACATGATGCAAGTTATTCCTCTCTCTTCTCCAGTTTCCAATGAGTTTTTCAGCCATTACATGGGAAAGGGGTGACCTAATCATAGATGAATTTTGACGAATGTGTATACCCATGTAACCCATATCAGAAGCAAGATATAGAACACTTCCTTTCTGCTGTATGTTTTCCTTGTGTTCCTTTGCTGTCATATCTCCCCACTTCTATGAAATTACCAATCTGCTCTATGTAGCTCTATATTAGTTTTGACTTTGTAAGAATTTCCTGTAAATAGATTTACACAGTGACACCTATTTCTGACTTCTCTTACTCAGCATAATATTTTTGAGGTTCATTCATTTTGTGGTGTGTATCAGTAGTTTATTCCTTTATATTGGTGAATGGTATTCCATTATTTAGCAATTTACTTTTTTTGGATATATGGGCTGTTTCCAGTTTGGAGCTAACACAAATAAAGCTGCCAAGAACGTTTGTGTACAAGTCTTTGTGTGGGCAAACGTTTTACTTTTCTTGGGGAAACACTTAGGAGTGGGATGGATTATTTAACTAAAAGAAATTTAAAAACTATTTCCCAAATTTGTGTCTTTGCATTGCCACTAGTAACATGTGATATCTCCAGTTGATCTATGTTCTCACCGATAGTTGGTATTGTTAGTACTTTTAAAGTTTGTACTTTTAAAGTTAATACTTTTTAAAGTTTGGCCATTCTAGTGGGTGTATAGTGCTATCTCATGACTTAGTTTGTATATCAGATTCATGAAACTGAGCAATATTTCATGAACTTTTGGCTATTTGTGCATATTCTTTGTGAGTATCTGTTAGAACTTTTGCCCATACAAAACACTAGGTCATTTGTCTTATTATTTGTCTTATTATTAAGTTGATTTTTGTCTTCTATATTCTGGAAATAAGCTCTTTCTCTCTCTCTCTCTCTCTCTCTCTCTATATATATATATATATATATATTCGATATGTATCATATATCTCAAATGTTCTCTGTGGTTTGTCTATTCATTTTTCTATAGTTGTCTTTATAGGAAAAATATTTAATTTTGAAGAAGGCTAATTTACCAATTTTTCTTCTATAGTTAACTCTTCTTTATCCTATCCAATAAAACCGCCACCCAAATTTATAGGGTTTTACTGCCTACCTTTTTTTTTTTTTTTAGAAATTTTATAGATAACATAGAGTTTAGCTTTATGATATATTTGAGGTATGTGCATGTTTGTGTGTGTGTATGTATGTGTATATGTGTGTGTGTATGATATAAAATAAGGGGTGAGGTTTTTGGCTTTTGTTTCATTTTGTTTTTGCTATACAGCTCTCCATGTGTTCTAATACCATTTCTCGAAGACTATCATTTGTACATTGAATTTCATTGACATTTACATCACTGCCAAAAATCAAATGGCCAGGGGCACCTGGGTGGCTCAGTGGGTTAAAGCCTCTGCCTTCAGCTCCTGTCATGATCCCAGGGTCCTGGGATCAAGCCCCACATTGGGCTCTCTGCTCAGCAGGGAGCCTGCTTCTCTCCCTCTCTCTCTGCCTGCCTCTCTGTCTACTTGTGATCTCTGTCTGTCAAATAAATAAATAAAATCTTTAAAAAAAAATCAAATGGCCATATGTGTTTTTTTCTTGACTCCCTAATGTCCTCATTGATGAGTATGTCTGTCCTTACCAGTATCACTCTGTCTTGATTATTATTGCTTTATTTCAAATCATGAAATCTCTATGTTTGTATATAGCTCCTCCAAATTTGTTTTTTTTCCCCCATTATTGTTTTGATTCTTCAAGGCTGTTTGCATTTCCAAGATCCTGCTAGGATTCTGTTTGGGATGACATTGGTTCTATAGATCAGTTTGAGGTAAATGGACATCTTGATAATATCAACTTCAAAATCATGAGCATGGTATATCTCTCCATTTATTTAGGTCTCTAATTTCTCTCAGCAATTTCTTTCATTTTTGTTTTTGGTGTCTTATTTATATTTGGTAAATGAATCTCCAAGTATTTAATATTTTTGAATATTACTTTATTGCTAAAATATAGAAATACAATGGATTTTAAAATATTGATTGTATATCATACATGATTGTATGTATGTATGATTGTATATCATACATCCTAAGTAAATTTATTTTTTCAAGTAATTTTTAAATAGATTCTCTAGAATTCTTCTCCATCTCTGATTATGTCATCTGCAAAAATTTTACTTCCTCCTTTCTGATCTGTATTCCTTTTATTTCCTTTTCTTGTCCTTTGTAAGTGCCTAGGACCTCCAGGACCCAAGTTCAGTAGAGGTGTTGAGAGTGGGAATTCTTGTCTGTTCTTGATCTTGGCATTCAATCTTTCATCACTGAGTGAGTGTGATGCTGGCCGTAGGTTTTCCAGAAATGCCATTTTTTTAAAAAGGATTTTAACTTAAAGTAGGCTCCACACTCAATGTAGGGCTTGAATTCACGACACAGAGATCACGATTTGCATGCTCTACAGACTGAGCCTGCCAGGTCCCCCCAAAGATGCCCCCAAAGATTTTTGGGTTGAGGAAGTTCTCTTCCATTTCAGTTTTCTAAGAAAGTTTTTTTTTTTTTTTTCCAAATCATGAAATGGGGTTAGATTTTGTCAAATGTCTTTTCTGCTTCTATTGAGGTGATCATCTCATTTCTCGTCCTTTTTATTTTTCTGTTAATACAGTAGATTAAATTGACAGACTTTGTAGGGAATTTCAATTTAAGATTGGAGGAAAATAGCCTACTTCTGTTCTAAAGGAAAAATGATTTCTCCAACTTAAACTTTTTTTCTTTTTGTATTATATGAATAGGCCACCTACCTCTTAGTGTTCCAGAGCCTATGTGACCATGGCAATTTATTTCATCATTCTGAGCCTCCATTTCCATATTTCCATATTTACCTCAAAGGACTTTTGTAAGAATTAAATGGGAGAGTGCTCTTAGTGTGCCTAAAGCAATGTCTGACACATGAGGCTCACAGTTATTGAGTGCTTACTATGTTCCAGACATTAAAAAGACTGTAAGCATTGCATGTGTTATTTTATTGATATTATTGACCTATGTTAGAGTAGGTGCTGTTATTTGAGTTTTCACAGATGGAGAACCAAGGCACAGAGACATTCTGTAACTTGCTCAACATCCACAGCTAACAAGGGGTGGAAGAGGAAAGGTACCCCACAAAATGGCTCCAAATCCCATTCTCATAACCCCAACATGATGGTCTCTCTACCCAAACTACATACCATATAATGTATTGTCTGCCGCATGTAAATAATATTAGCTATTATTGGTGCTTTGTTATCATCCACAAAGTAGATGTTTTGATATTTTATGTTGCTTCATTACGGGGTAAGTTCACAGCATGAGGAAATATTTCTGACAAAATTGTGTAAATTTTGCTTTAGGTTCTGAAAAAAATCAGAACAGTATCTTTAAAACATCTTAATGCCTCCTTCCTTCCTTCCTTCCTTCCTTCCTTTTGAGAAGGGTAGCCTAAAAAAGAGGGTACATAAACTGTTCTATTTCTACAGTTTGATTAACTCGAGAATTTGTGAGGTAGTTTTGAATAAACTACATCTATTCAGCTATCTATAAAATCTGCAGACTTCCTCTCTGCTCAAGAAGTTGTGTCTTTAAAATGTTTTGATTTTTTCATAATACTCTTTTATGTAAAAAAATTATATACATACTTAGAGAACTAATGATCATTTTTGAGTATAAGCATTAAGAGAATAGAGGCCTTGAATGAATTTTAAAGATGTTTCGTTGCTTAAGCAAAGATATATGTCTTCCAACTAACCTGAAACAATTCTCACTACTTAAT